>NC_092783.1:31461508-31818049 GCF_047496795.1 Chiloscyllium punctatum
TGAGAGAGAGAGTGTGTGAGGGAGAGTGTGAGGGAGTGAGTGTGTGAGTGAGAGAGTGTGTAACAGAGAGTTTGTATGTGAGGCAGTGTATAAGAGAGAATGTGTGACAGAATGTGTGTGTGTGAGAGAGAGAGTGTGTGAGAGAGACAGTGTGTGTGAGTTGTAAGGGATTGAGAGTGAGTGAGAGAGTGTGTGTAACAGAGTTCGTATGTGAGGCAGTGTGTGAGAGAGTGTGTGTGTGCGTGAGAGAGAGTGAGTGAGAGTGTGAGAGAGACAGTGGGTGTGTGAATGTGTAAGAGAGTGTGTGTGCGTGAGAGAGTGAGTGAGAGTGTGTGAGAGAGACAGTGTGTGTGAATGTGTGAGAGAGTGAGACTGTGTGAGTGAGACTGTGTGTAACAGAGAGTTTGTATGTGAGGCAGTGTGTGAGAGAGAGTGTGTGTGAGAGAGTGTGTGTGAGTGTGTATGAGTTAGAGTGAATGTGTGTGTGTGAGAGAGACTGTGTGTGAATGTGTGAGGGAGTGAGAGTGTGTGTGTAACAGAGAGTTTGTATGTGAGGCAGTCTGTGAGAGAGTGTGTGTGTGAGAGAGTAAGTGAGCGTGTGAGGGAGTGAGAGTGTGTGAGTGAGAGTGTGTGTGTAACAGAGAGTTTGTATGTGAGGCAGTGTGTGTGAGAGAGAGAATGCGTCAAAAAGTGAATGCATGAGTGAGTAAGTGAATGTGTGTGTATGAGAGAGTGTATGAAAGAGAGTGTGAGTATGTGAGAGAGAGTATGTGAACGTGTGTATGTGAGAGAGACTGTTTTCATGTCTGTGTGTGAGCGAGAGGGAAGGAGAGAAAGAGAGAGAGTGTGTGTGTCTTTGTGAGAGAGTGGTCGTGAGAGGGAGAGAGAAAGCATTTGATGAGAGAGAGAGAAAGTGTGTGCAGTGGAGAGGTGTTGAGGGTCTTAAGTATAAAAAGAAATCCCTTTAATTACAGAGTGCAGGATTGATTTAATCACACTAAGTTCCATTGCATGATTGTAAATGACACTGTTCCTTCGTGGTGATAGCATTGTTATTTGATGCAGATGTATCACTGAGAGAGTTAACCCACTAACAGGGGTGGGGCTGCTCAGGAAATAAAACAGCATGAGGCTTCTCTGTCCAGCTGTAAACATGGAAAGTGGATGCTGGACCAGGCCTCCTGGAACCTGACTCTATCGGGACAGTAGGAGCACATCTGGGGGCTATCCAGAGATTTTCCCCACCCTCTGTGTTGTCTGAAAAGCATTCCAAATGGGAAGAGCTAGTGCTCAGATAGAAGAGGCTACCAAATGGAGAATCGAAGTTCAGGGTGACAATGCCCACCTCCTGTTCTTGAATCGCAGAGTTAAGGAGCCAAGCTGTGGCACAAACCCCATCAGTGCCACTGACGGACTGCCATCCAAATTCACACCCCTCTTCAGTACGTTTGGCTCAATGCAAACATCCTGAACTGATGTAGCTGCACCCCATTGCCCGCTCCCCCCCCCCACCCCCGGAATGACATGTTCACATGTTACACGAACGCGCATGTGAGAGAGAGAGAGAGAGAGAGAGAGAGGGAGAGAGAGAGGGAGATTGCTTCTCAGTGATTACACGGGAAAGCAATGTAAACAGGCACAAAGGTCAACTCTGTGCAGCAGCTTTTTAAAATCTTTTATCTTCCTTCATAAAATGAGCTTGTGTGGCTTTTCCAGGATATGGGGGAGGGGCAGGATGGGGGGAGGGGGGAGTATTTACTGCCCTCCCATCAGTCATCACTACAGATTAAATCAATAACTGGTTAATTAAACTGGACGGTGGAGTTCTGCAGGTTACAGCAAGACAATCAAACGCAATGATGACTAACGCTGGATCACTGGATTAAGACTCCTGATCACTGGGATAATGAGGGCTGGATCACTGGTTCAAGAGACTGGGATTGCTGCATCACGTGCCTGGATCATTGGATCATAAGGTCTGGATCACTGGATTGTGAGGCCGGATCACTGGATCGTGAGGCCAGATCACTGGATCATAAGGTCTGGATCACTGGATCGTGAGGCCGGATCACTGGATCATAAGGTCTGGATCACTGGATCGTGAGGCCGGATCACTGGATTGTGAGTCCAGATCATTGGATCATGAGGCCGGATCACTGGATCATGAGGTCTGGATCACTGGAATGTCCAAAAAGGCATCAAGATCTTTCCAGGAGACAGCACATCATTAATAAGCTGCAAACAGGGACTGGGCTGAACCATATCCACGGCTGAGAGAGGATCCAGCCACACTCACAGAGAGCTGGAGACAGTGGTGAAGTTGGAATCTGACCTCTCTGGGTTTAGCCATCATGGTTCATGGTCTCCTGAGCAGTGTAATCCCCCACAATGGGAAACCCTTAGTATTGTCCAAAAGACATGGGTCAGGGATAGAATGGCACCAATCCAATTAACTGCTGGATAATCAATACCAGAAGGCCACCAGTGGAAAGAACATATAAACAACGGTGACAGGGAAAGGGTAAGTGAGAGAAAAGGGCAGAGAGCAGTTAAAACCAGTAAAGTGGCCTTAATGGGCTGTACGTCCAGCTGTGAGAGTTTACAGTAACTCCACCAACACGGGTCTAATTTTCTCTGAGAGGCAGAGATCAGGTCCCAATTTTACTAAAAAAAAAAGCAAATAGAACGTGTTTTGCTCCCTCATCCCTGCCCCAGCAGGCACTGAAACCCAGTTGAGAGGCATGGCACCAGTTCATTGCCAAATTATGAGAGGGTGTGGTACAAGAGGGAACAAGATTCTTTACCTTATTCCCATTCATCACCATCCAGGAAAGCCCACTTCCAATATGGTGAGCCCTGAACCATGACTGATTTGGACCAAGTGCAATGACATTGTGTAAGAGAGTCGCAGCTGGAGGAACAGTGATTGGTTGGTGCTCACCAACAGGAGGATGGTTCAGACACCCAACCTATACCATTGGAGTCTCCCACCATTCCCAACTTTAAAATCAGTTTCAAACAAGACGAACAGGGAATGGCAGTGTGTTTATGTGAATGGACAAGTAAAGACACAAGGTCAAATCTGACAATGACAGTCAGGGAATTAAATTCAGTGAGGTAAAGAAATCGAGAATGGGGACCTCAAACACAAGTGGATTGTCACAAAATTAGAAGAATTATTTGGTTCACTTCTGAACCCATATCGTTGCCTCAGAGAACATCAGTTGATATCATGTGACCTCTCCTCCTCCATACCCACAATTGCACATCAAGTCCTTTAAGAAATAAAGTAGCAGTGTCCGAGTCCTTGGAAAAGGAAACAACAGAAAATACTGTACTCCAATTGATAGCCAACAGCCCTGAATAAATAAAACACATTTCATCCCACAAGTGAATAAAAACATCCACTTACAATAGATTATAGTTTACAGCAGCAGGCTGGTTTAACGTTTGACATTTGACTTCCATCGCAACATGAGCACAACAGGGTTTAGACAAGTATAAAGCTCCTTTTTTCTGAGCGACTTGTAAATCTTTGCTGTCTGTTCGGTTCTGTCGAGGGAAATTGCCCCAGGACATCTGACAGTTCCTCAGTTTGTGCATTATTGATCAGCTTAGAGCTTAAAACAAATGCTGCTCAGATGCTGCCTGACGTGCTGTGCTTTTCCAGCACCACACTCTCAACTTTGATCTCGACAATCTGCAATCCCCAATTTCTCCTCGCTCTGATCTCCAGTATCTGCAATCCCCACTTTCTCCACGCACTGACCTCCAGTATCTGCAATCCCCAATTTCCCCTCACTCTGATCTCCTGTATTTGCAATCCTCACGTTCCCCTCACTCTGATCACCACTCTCTGCAATCCCCACTTTCCCCTCACTCTGATCTCCACTCTCTGCAATCCCCACTTTCCCATAACTCTGATCTCCAGTATCTGCAATCCCCACTTTCCCCACGCTTTGATCTCCAGTATCTGCAATCCCCACTTTCCCCACGCTCTGATCTCCAGTATCTGCAATCCCCACTTTCCCCTCGCTCTGATCTCCAGTATCTGCAATCCCCACTTTCCCCTCACTCTGATCTCCAGTATCTGCAATCCCCACATTCCTCTCGCTTTGATCTCCAGTATCTGCAATCCCCACTTTCCCCTCGCTCTGATCTCCAGTATCTGCAATCCCCACTTTCCCCTCGCTCTGATCTCCAGTATCTGCAAACCCCACATTCCCCTCGCTCTGATCTCCAGTATCTGCAATCCCCACTTTCCCCTCGCTCTGATCTCTAGTATCTGCAATCCCCACTTTCCTCTCTCTCTGATCTCCAGTATCTGCAATCCCCACTTTCCCGTCGCTCTGATCTCCAGTATCTGCAATCCCCACTTTCCCCTCACTCTGATCTCCAGTATCTGCAATCCCCACTTTCACCTCGCTCTGATCTCCAGTATCTGCAATCCCCACTTTCCCGTCGCTCTGATCTCTCGTACCTGCAATCCCCACTTTCCCCTCTCTCTGATCTCCAGTATCTGCAATCCCCACTTTCCCCTCGCTCTGATCTCCAGTATCTGCAATCCCCACTTTCACCTCGCTCTGATCTCCAGCATCTGCAATCCCCACTTTCCCCTCGCTCTGATCTCCAGTATCTGCAATCCCCACTTTCCCCTCACTCTGATCTCCAGTATCTGCAATCCCCACTTTCACCTCGCTCTGATCTCCAGCATCTGCAATCCCCACTTTCCCCTCGCTCTGATCTCCAGTATCTGCAATCCCCACTTTCACCTCGCTCTGATCTCCAGTATCTGCAATCCCCACTTTCCCGTCGCTCTGATCTCTCGTACCTGCAATCCCCACTTTCCCCTCTCTCTGATCTCCAGTATCTGCAATCCCCACTTTCCCCTCGCTCTGATCTCCAGTATCTGCAATCCCCACTTTCCCCTCACTCTGATCTCCAGTATCTGCAATCCCCACTTTCACCTCGCTCTGATCTCCAGCATCTGCAGTCCTCACTGTCTCTAGAAGAACAGCTAGCCTTGCTTTTCTAGACAGATGTTTGTGAGTTCAGAACACGAATGGTGAAGAGGAGATTTTCCAGGATGTTACCTGGTAATCCAGCTCTGAAGAGAGACTAGAGTCATTGCGATCTACCGCCTTTGGTCCAACTTCTCCATGCTGACCAGACATCCTCAATTAATCTCGTCCCATTTGTGAGCACTTGGTCCATATCCTTCTAAACGGTTCCTGTTCACATACCCATCTGGATGCCTTTTAATTGCTGTAATTGTACAGACTAGACAGGCGGGGAATGCGTTCCTTAGAGCAGAGAAGACTAAGGGTGATCTGACTGAGATATACAACATTATGAGGGACATAGACAGTGTAGATAGGGAAAAAATGTTTCCCCTTAGTGTAAGGGTCAGTAACGTTGGTGTTTGGGGTCGGGGGGGGGGGGTGGGATGCAATTTTACAATAAAGGGCTAGAGAGTTGGAGGGATTTGAGGAAACAGTTTTTCATCCAAAGGGTGATGGCTAAGGATTGTAGATGCAAGAAGCCTCAAGCACCATTTCTGAACCATTAACTGAACACTTGAAACACCACAGCATACAAGACGAATGTCATGTGCTGGCACTGGGACTGGAGTGGATGGGTGTTTAATAAGCAGCATGGCCAAATGGCCTCTTCCCATGTTGTAATGACTCAATGACATCTCAAAGTACATTATAGCTGACACTGTTGGAGGAAACATGGAAACCAATTTGTTCAAACAGCGAAGAAAGGAATTAATTGCTCATAGTGTTGTCTTTGTGTTGACTGAGGCCAGCAACCTGAAAAGAACTCTTCCTCAAAATAGCTCAGGGGATTTTTAAGGTTCCCCTGGGAAAGGAGACTGGTCTGAGAACACAGTCCTGGACCGTCAGCTGTATGTCAGTGTTCAGATTTCCAGAGTGGGATTTAAACCTACAGCCTTCTACCTCAGGGATGAGTCTGTTACCGTCTCATTCACCGCTGAGATGATGCTGAGAAATTGTCACCTTTCTAGCTCTCATTTGGGTTGCTTCGTTTCTCTTCATGGGAGTGTGCTGTGCAGAACTGGTTGCCCAGTGACTCGTACTACGACTGTTACAACCTACACTATGGAAGGAGCTGACTGACTATAAAGGAGCTAGGATTGTCCTGAAATTACAGATCAGGAAACAAGGAGGATTGGGGGGAAGATGAGCTCACAGTGCAAGCTCTCCCACCTGCAGTTACTGAGTCATCCACTGAGCCTCAACGTGCTTAGACATCAAAGAAAAGCCTTTGGAATATCAGGGAACCATCCTTTTACTCTGGAAGAAAGAGAGAAAGAGAGGGGTCAAGTAGAAACTGCTGGAGGCTGGATAAGTTACAATAAGAGACAGGATTGCTATTAGGTAATTCGGTCCATGGAGTCTGCTCCACCATTCGATCATGGCTGGTATGTTTCTCAATCCCATTCTCCTGCTTTCTCCCAGAACCCTAGACCCCTTACCAATCCAGACCCTATCTGTCTCTGCCTTAAAGACACGCAATGACTTGGCCTCCCCAGCCCTCTGCTGCAATGAGTTCCACAGATTCCCCACCCTCTGGCTGAGGAAATTCCTCCTCATCTCAGTTTGAAAGGGTTGTCCCTTCACTCTGAGACTGTGTCCTCAGGTCTTTGTCTCTCCTAATAGTTGAAACATTTTCCCACAATCATTCTATCCGGGCCTCTCGGTATACTGTAAGTTTCAATCAGATCTCCCTCATCCTTCTAAACTCCATCGAGTACAGACCCAGACTCCTCAACTCCTCATGTGATCAGCCCTTCATCTCCAGGATCATTCCTGTAAACCTCCTCTGGACCCTGTCCAACAACTGCAATCCTTCCTTAGATACGCAACCCAAAACTGCTCACAATATTCCAAACACAGTCTGACCCCAGAGCTTTATATAGTCTCAGCAGCATTTCTCTGCTCTTGTATTCTCGCCTCTTGAAATGAATGCTAACATTGCATTTGCCTTCCTAACTGCCAAGTGAACCTGAAGGGGACTTGAACTAGAACTCCTGAGTCCATTTATGCTTCAGATTTCTGAAACCTTTCCCCATTTAGAAAATAGTTTACACCTCTATTCTTCCTACCAAAGTGATAAACCCCAACACTCTATTCCATCTGCTACTGCTTTGCCCACTCTCCTAGCCTGTCCAAGTCCTTCTGTAACCTCCCTACTCCCTCAACATTACTTGTCCCTCAATCTATCTTTGTGTCATCTGCAACAAAGCTCTCAGTTCCTTCATCCAAATCCTCAACTATAACAGATTGGATTCCCTACAGTGTAGAAACAGGCCCTTCGGCCCAACAAGTCCACACTGACCCTCCGAAGAGTAACTAACCCAGACCCATTTCCCTCTGACAAATAAAGCTAACACTATTTGCAATTTTCACATAACCAAATCACTTGACCTGCACATCTTTGGACTGTGGGGGGAAACTGGAGCACAAAGAGGAAACCCACGCAAAACAGGGAGAATGTGCAAACTCCACACAGACAGTCGCCCGAGGCTGGAATCGAACCTGAGTCCCTGGTGCTGTGAGCAGTGCTAAACACCGAGCCACCCTGCCACCCCATAACAGGAATAGCTGTGGTCTCAACATTGACCTCTGCAAAATTCTACAAGTCACGAACTGCCATCCTGAAGAAAAGCCCTTTTTCCCCCACTCTCTGCCATCTGCCAGTCAGCCAATCCTCCAGCCATGCCAGGAGCTTGCCCATCATGGCTCTTATATTATTTCACGGCCTCCTGTGCAGCACCTTGTCAAAAGGCCTTCAGGACATCCTAATTGATCTCGCCTGTGGGCTCTCCTTTGAATAACTTGCTCATGATCTCCTCAAAGAATTCTAACAGATTAATCAGGCATGACCTCCCCGTGGTGAAGCTGTGCTAACTCAGCCCTATTTACCATGCACTTCCATGCATTCAGAAATCACATCCTTACCAACAGACTCTCCAATCTCACCAATAATGCAGGTCGGGTGAACAGGCCTATACTCTCCTGTCTCCTGCCTCACTTACTTTTAAACAGGGGAGTTGTATTAACCATTTTCCAGCATTCCGGGACCTTCCCTGACTCCTGTGATTGCTGGAAGATCACTACCCAGGAGCTCCATAATCTCCTCCACTATCTCCCTCCTGGAGTGTGAACCATCCAGTCTAGGGGTTTGATCAACCTTACAGAGATGGTAACGGTGACAAACCCAGGGGAAATAGACCCCACTGTAAACTCCCACAATAACTGGGGCAATCCCAGTGGAAATAGACCCCACTGTAAATTCCCACATTAACTGGGGTATTCCCAGGGGAAATAGACCCCACTGTAAACTCCCACAATAACTGGGGTATTCCCAGGGGAAATAGACCCCACTGTAAACTGACCCTTAGTTTGTGCAACTGGATGAAATTGAGGACTGCAGATGCTGGAGATCAGGGTCAAAATGTGTGGTCATAGAAAAGTACAGCAGGTCAGGGAGCGTCCGAGAAGCAGGAGAGTCAACGTTTTGGGCATAAACCCTTCATCAGGAATCAGGCTGGTGTCCCAAGGGCGCTGAGAGATAAATGGGTGGGGGTGGAGCTGGGGGGAAGGTAGCTGGGAATGCGATAGGTCGATGAAGGTCGGAGAGAAGGTGATAGGTCAGAGAGGAGGGTGGAGCGGATAGATGGGAAGGAAGATGCACAGGCAGAGCAGGTCATGAAGGCAGTGCTGAGTTGGAAGGTTGAAACTGGGATAAGGTGGGGGAGGGGAAATGAGGAAACTGGGGAAATCGACATTGATCCCTTGTGGTTGGAGGTTTCTGAGGTGGTTGATGAGACGTTCTTTCTTGAGGCGTTGGGTGGTAAGGGTTTGGCGATGGTGGATGCCCAACACTGCACGTTCTTGGTGGAGTAGGAGAGGGAGTTGAAGTGCCCAGCCACAGGGCAGTGGGGATTGTTTACTGCGTGTGTCCCGGAGATGTTCTCTGAAACATTCCGCAAGTGGCGTCCCGTCTTCCCAACGTAGAGTAGACTGCATCAGGAGCAACAGACACAGTAGATGACGTGTGTGGAAGTGCAGGAACATCTCTGCTGGATGTGGAAGGGACCCTTTGGGGCCTTTGACGGAGGTGAGGGGAGTGGTGTGGGTGCAGGTTTTGCAATTCCTGCGGTGGCAGGGGAAGTGCCGGGAGTAGGGTGTGGGCTGGTGGGGTGCATGAACCTAACAAGGGAGTTGGGAAGAGAATGGTCTGCGGAATGCTGATCGGGGTGGGGAGGAGAATATATCCTTGGTGGTGGGGTCTGATTGTACGCAGTGGAAATGGTGGGGGATGATGTGATGTATTCAGAAGTTGGTGGGGTGGAAGGTGAGGACTAGGGGGCTTCTGTCCTTATTGCGGTTGGAGGGGTGGGGTTTAAGGGCAGAGTGTGGGAAGTGGAGGAGATGCACTGGAGAGCATTGTTGACGACATGGGAGGGGAAGTTGTGATACTCGAAGGAGGGGGCCATCTGGGATGTTCTGCAGTGGAATTGGTCCTCCTGGGGGCAGATGCAGCAGAGGCGGAGGAATTGGGAGAAAGGGATAGCATTTTTATTTGGGAGGGGGTGGTGGGAGGAGGTGTAGTCCAGGTAGCTGGAGGAGTCGGTGGGTTTGTAGTAAATGTCCGTGTTGAGTTGGTTGCCATTGATGGAGATGGAGAGGTCCAGGAAGGAGAGGGAGTTGTCCGAGATGGTCGAGGTGAATTTAAGGTCAGGGTGGAAGGTGTTGGTGAAGTTGATGAACTGCTCAACCTCCTCATGGGAGTATGAGGTGGTGCCGATGCAGTCATCGATATAGTGGAGAAAAAGCTGGGGAATAGTTATGTGTAACATAGCCAATGAAGAGGCAGGCATAGCTGGGGGCCATGCAGGTGCCCATGGCTACCCCTTGGGTCTGAAGCAAGTGGGAGGATTGGAAGGAGAAATTATTAAGGGTGAGGACCAGTTCAGCCAATTGAATAAGTGTGTCAGTGGAAGGGGACTGGTTGGTTGGTGGGAGAGAAAGAAATGGCAGGCTTGGAGGCCTTCACCATAGCGGGTGGACGTCCATGGTGAAGATAAGACCTAGGGGGCCAGGGAACCAAAGGTCATGGAGGAGGTGGAGGGACTGATCGTTCATCCTCAATAAGGGGGAGGTTGGGGGGAGGGGGCAGGGGAGTGAAAACTCAGCAGGGCTGGGAGCTAGGACCTGGTGTGGGGCTGGAGTTGGGATTGGGGGCAGAGACTTTGTCTGGAGTGGGTGTGGCCATGGTAACATGGCTGATGGCACCAATGAAAGTGATGCACACCATGGGGGTCGGAGGGCACAGAAACGGTGCAGTTGGTGTCATCCGCGAGGGTGGAGGTGATGTTCCATGTGGTGGCTGCGTGTTTGTTGGCAGTGTTCCAGTGAGTGACATCGGTGGGGAGTGGAAGTGGATGACACCGCGGCAACTATAGGGATGCAGAGACGTGCCGGGTCGTCTTGTCAGTGGTGTCAGCGGCAGTGGCTCTGGCAGCGATGGTGTAGGCGCGGCATATTCGGCGGTGGCTGTGGTCTGTGAGCCGGCAGGAGCGAAGGTGGCATAATCGTTTGCCACGGGGATGGTGGTTGGTGTCCAAGCGGTTCCAGAGGCCGAGAGAAGGAATCTTGAGGAACCCCGAGTGTGATTAGATTAGATTAGATTAGATTAGATTAGATTACTTACAGTGTGGAAACAGGCCCTTCGGCCCAACAAGTCCACACCGCCCCGCCGAAGCGCAACCCACCCATACCCCTACATCTACCCCTTACCTAACACTACGGGCAATTTAGCATGGCCAATTCACCTGACCTGCACATCTTTGGACTGTGGGAGGAAACCAGAGCACCCAGAGGAAACCCACGCAGACACGGGGAGAATGTGCAAACTCCACACAGTCAGTCGCCTGAGGTGGGAATTGAACCCAGGTCTCTGGCGCTGTGAGGCAGCAGTGCTAATCACTGTGGAGGTAAGTACACGAATGTTTAGTGCATTTACGTTCCTTGATGACCAATACGGTGGAGAAAAAGCATTTGTTGAGTGTGTGGATTCCTCACAGGATGAAGAACAGTAAGAGTCCTTTGTAGGTCTCGGAGAGTGTGGCCCTGAGCTGGGACTGACTGCAGGGAGAGTGTGACCCTGTGCTGAGAGAGAGAGAGAGAGAGACTCAGTGAGAGAGAGACTCAGTGAGAGAGAGAGAGACTCAGTGACAGACAGACTCAGTGAGAGAGAGACTCAGTGAGAGAGAGACTCAATGAGAGAGAGACTCAGTGAGAGGAGAACCTCTTCAAGGTAGATATCCTTGGAAGAGTCATAGCAGATGGGTTATAATCAATGAGGAGAAAGTGAGGACTGCAGATGCTTGGGAATCAGAGTTGTAACATGGTGCTGGAAAAGCACAGCAGGTCAGGCAGCATCCGAGGAGCAGGAGAGTCGACGTTTTGAGCATAAGCTGTTCATCAGGAATGGGGGTATGGGGCCCAGGGGGGCTGAGAGATAAATGGGGAGGAGGGAGCTGGGGAGGAGGTAGCTAGGAAGGTGATAGGTAGACGGACGAAGGTGGGGTGTGATTGTGATAGGTTAGAGTGATGGGTGGAGCGGATAGGTGGGAAGGAAAATGGACAGGTAGGACAGTTCATGAGGGCGGTGCTGAGTTGGAGGGTTGGATCTGGGATAAGGTGAGGGGAGGGGAGAGGAGGAAACTGGTGAAATCTACACTGATCCCGAGTGGTTGAAGGGTCTCAAAGTGGAGGAGAGGGTATTCTTCCTCCTGGAAAAATGCCATTCCTTCCTCCGAATTCCTCCATCTCCACTGCATCTGCTCCCAGGAGGACTAATTCCACTCTCGGACATCCCAGATAGCCTCCTTCTTCATGGACATTAAAATCACTGTTTCACTGCGTGTTAATTGGCAACTATGAATAATTCCAAACATTATTCATGGGCTATAAAATGCTTTGAACCATCTGGTGGTTGTGATGAAATAAACACAGTCTTTCATTTCACCCAAGCCTTGCTCTGAAAACAAGGATACATTTCACACACTCGCACAGAGTGTGGAGCTGAACTACAGAAAGGGCAAGAAGTGTTGTGTCTGTGTGTAACAATAATTTCCACTCATTGGACACCTTCACACAGAACATCCCAGCGTCCCTCACTGGACACCAAGCCCAGGAGACAGATAGCTGGAGGTTCCAGTGTTCAGGGCTAACAGGGGAACCCAGAATAAAGAGAATAGGAGATGAAAGGCAGGCCTGGACGTATTCAGGAGGAAAACCAGGAAGTGAAAGGGGAGTGGTACTCTGGAAATCTCAAAAAGGTGGATGTGGAGACAACTGGAGCTTTCCTTCCTGACTAAGGTCACAAGGGTTTTGTAGAGAAGCATGTCAAAGGATCTGAAGCAATGAGCAGTACTTGGAATTGATGTCCAGTTAGACACCATCAAAGGGAAAGGTAGGAAAGGTCCAAGAGACTGACTGGGTTTCACCTGCTCCTGTCCTTCCATGTAATTCACAACTCAACAGTTAATCTGGGTCCAATTCAGTACTTAAAAGACATCTACCATTTTACAAGCACCATTCAGACAGGAAAGTTAACGTATCATTCTCACAGACCAAGATATTTACCCCATTAACAATCCAATTGTTTTATTTCCTTTTCCCCCTGGATTGCTGTGAATGCTTGAGCCCATTCTGGAAGTTTCCAGTGCCCTTTTCCTGTTACCCTTAGTCTCTAGATGCTACTCTGCCACTGGAGGCTGGAATTGTTTTTAAAGCATTTATGTGGGTGTTGCTGGCTAGGCACTTCCTTTGGCAGCTCGTTCCATACACGCACTACCCTCTGTGTGAAAAAGTTGCCCCTCTCACCTTAAATCTATGTCCTCTGGTTTTGGACTTCACCACCCTTGTGGGGAAAAGGGTGTTCACCCTATCCATGCCCCTCGTGATTTTATAAACCTCTATAAGGTCATGTCACAGCCAGCGACACCTCACCCTCAAGGTGGTGGTGAGCTACCTTCTTGAATCACTGCAGTTTATTTGGAACTGGGACACCCAGAATGTCATTGGGGAGGGAGCTCCTTATTTTCACCCATTGACACTGAAGGAACTGCTCAGTTCCATTAATCAACTGTCCTTTGTACACCAGCTAACTAACAATACATGGAAAGAAAAATACTAATGGGGCCTTCAGAGAATGAGGATAACCAGTAAAATATGAAATTGGTACCTCCGAGGATCTGGGTCTTGTGTTGAGATAGTCCGTCTTGGAGAGAGCCAACCTTGAAGCGTGCCTCCTGTTCCAGCTGCTTGGTGTCTTACCCACCCCTTTGTGAGGGAGTGTGAGGATTACAGCACTGACTTGATAGAACCTTGGATACGATCAAGGCATCTGGACTCAGCAGGTCTAGGAACAAGGACAGCATTTCGACCAAGACTTGGTAACAATAGAAAGCCTCCCAAACCTTTACCTGGTCATCTGTTGCTGAGATCCATGGGTTCAATGTATGACCAGATGAGTCACAAAACGTCAAAAAACCATCTAAACCTTCATTAACTAAATGCTTTCAACATTTCATTATGGAAGTGTATTTGAAGGAGAATGCCAACAGATATGGCATTATAGATGGTGGTAACATCATCAAGTTGGTAATAAGTCTGGCTCCCATCTACACCCAGGTCTGAATATTTCATCAAGCCTCCTTCCTGTCAGTCAACCTCCAATTATATAAATGATCTAGATGATAGGACAGAAGGTATCATTGCTGACAACACAAAGGTGGGTAAGAAAGTAAGTTGTGAAGGAGACTACAAAAGTATATAAGTGAGTGAGTGGACTGACGATTTGTGAAATGCAGTACAAAGTAGGAAAACGTGAAATTATCCATTTTAACAGGAAGAGCAAAAAAAACACATTACCTAAATGGTGAGAGATTGCAGAGCTCAGAGATGCAAAGAGATCTGGATAACCTTGTACATGAATCACATAAGGTTCATCTTTGGGAGAAGATTTGTAGCTCGGGTGCTCGTTGTTGTGGTTCTGTTCACCGAGCTGGGAATTTATCCTGCAAATGTTTCGTCCCCCGTCTAGGTGACATCCTCGGTGCTTGGGAGCCTCCTGTGAAGCGCTTCTGTGCTGTTTCCTCCGGCATTTATCGTGGCAACAGCACAGAAGCGCTTCACAGGAGGCTCCCAAGCACCGAGGATGTCACCTAGACAGGGGAACGAAACGTTTGCAAGACAAATTCCCAGCTCGGCGAACAAAACCACAACAAGGTTCATCTGCAGGAACAGCAGGTAATCAGGAAAGGTCATCATTTATTGTGAAAGAAATTGATTCCAAAGTAGGGAGGTTACATATCAGTTAGACAGGACACTGTTGAGACCACATTTCGAGCACTGTGTACAGCTTCGGTCACCTTATTTAAGGAAGGATATAAATGTATTGGAAGCAGTTTACCAAACTGATACATGAAATGTGGAGTCGTCTTATGACTCAGTTTGACAAACTGGGCTTGTATTCACTGCAGTTTAGCAGAGCAAGAGCAGGCTTGATTGAAACATTTACGATCCTGAGGGTTCTTTACCGAGTGGATATGGAGATGATGTTTACCCTTGTGGGAGAATCTCAAACCAAAGGTCATTGCTTAAAGATCAGTGGTCACCGTTTAAAATAGAGATTAGGCAAATTTATTTTCTCAAAGATATTAAAATTTTTCTACTGCTCTTCCTGAAAAGGTGATGGAGGCAGAATACTTGAATATTTTTAAAGCAGAGATTCTTGTTAAGTAAAGGGGTGAAGTGTTATCAGGGTTAAGCAGGAATGTGATTTTTGAGATTGCAATTAAATCAGCCATAATCTTATTTAATGACAGAGCAGCCTCAAGGCACCTATTGTCTTACTTCATTACTCATATCTTCAAATGGAAACAAACACCCTGGTTTTTAAGCAGTCTCCTTAACCTCTTGAATCACCCTCAGAATCTTACATTTCAATGAGATCACCTCTCATTCTTCTAAACCCCAGAGTACAGGCCCAATCTACTCAACCAGGAATCTAAACTCCAGAGTACAGGCCCAATCTACTCAACCAGGAATCTAAACCCCAGAGTACAGGCCCAATCTACTCAACCAGGAATCTAAACCCCAGAGTACAGGTCCAATCTACTCAACAAGGAATCTAAACTCCAGAGTACAGGCCCAATCTACTCAACCAGGAATCTAAACTTCAGAGTATAGGTCCAATCTAGTCAACCAGGAATCTAAACCCGAGAGTACAGGCCCAACCTACTCAACCAAGAACCTAAACCCCAGTGTACAGGCCCAACCTACTCAACCAAGAATCTAAACGCCAGAGTACAGGCCCAATTTACTCAACAAGAATCAAAACCCCAGAGTACAGGCCCAACCTACTCAACAAGGAATCAAAACTCCAGAGTACAGGCCCAATCTACTCAACCAGGAATCTAAACCCCAGATTACAGGTCCAATCTAGTCAACCAGGAATCTAAACCCCAGAGTACAGGCCCAACCTACTCAACCAAGAACCTAAACCCCAGAGTACAGGCACAAC
This sequence comes from Chiloscyllium punctatum, assembly GCF_047496795.1. Classification (NCBI taxonomy): domain Eukaryota; kingdom Metazoa; phylum Chordata; class Chondrichthyes; order Orectolobiformes; family Hemiscylliidae; genus Chiloscyllium; species Chiloscyllium punctatum. The sequence continues at coordinate 31,477,139 of NC_092783.1, forward strand.
CTACTCAACCAAGAATCTAAACCACAGTGTACAGGCCCAATCTACTCAACCAGGAATGTAAACCCCAGAGTACTGGCCCAACCAACTCAACCAGGAATCTAAACCCCAGAGTACAGGCCCAATCTACTCAAACAAGAATCTAAACCCCAGAGTACAGGCCCAACCTACTCAACCAAGAATCTAAACCCCAGAGTACAGGCCCTTTCTATTCAACCAGGAACCTAAACTCCAGAGTGCAGGCCCAATCTACTCAACCAGGAATCTAAACCCCAGAGTACAGGCCCTTTTTACTCAACCAGGAACCTAAATTCCAGAGTACAGGCCAAATCTACTAAACCAAGAATCTAAACCCCAGAGTACAGGCCCAACCTACACAACCAGGAACCTAACCTCCAGAGTACAGGCCCAATCTACTCAACCAAGAATCTAAACCCCAGAGTACAGGCCCAACCTACTCAACCAGGAACCTAAACTCCAGAGTATAGGCCCAATCTACTCAACCAAGAATCTAAACCCCAGTGTACAGGCCAAATCTACTAAACCAAGAATCTAAACCCCAGTGTACAGGCCCAACCTACTCAACCAGGAATTTAAACCTCAGTGTACAGGCCAAATCTACTAAACCAAGAATCTAAACCCCAGTGTACAGGCCCAACCTACTCAACCAGGAATCTAAACTCCAGAGTACAGGCACAACCTACTCAACCAAGAATCTAAACCCCAGAGTACAGGCCCAAACTACTCAGCCAGGAATGTAAACTCCAGAGTACAGGTCCAACCTACTCAACCAGGAATCTAAACCACAGAGTACAGGCCCAATCTACTGAAACAGGAATCGAAACCCCAGAGTACAGCCCCTTTCTACTCAACCAGGAACCTAAACTCCAGAGTACAGGCCAAATCTACTCAACCAAGAATCTAAACCACAGTGTACAGGCCCAACCTACTCAACCAGGAATCTAAACTCCAGAGTACAGGCCCAACCTACTCAACCAGGAATCTAAACCCCAGAGTACAGGCCCAAACTACTCAACCAGGAATGTAAACTCCAGAGTACAGGTCCAACCTACTCAACCAGGAATCTAAACCCAAGGGTACAGGCCAAACCTACTCAACCAGGAATCTAAACCCCAGAGTACAGGCCCAATCTACTCAACCAAGAATCTAAACTCCAGAGTACAGGACCAATCTACTCAACCAGGAAACTAAAGGCCAGAGTACAGGGCCAATCGACTCAACAAGAATCAAAACCCCATAGTACAGGCCCAACCTACTCAACAAGGAATCTAAACTTCAGAGTACAAGTCCAATCTAGTCAACAAGGAATCTAAACCCCAGAGTACAGGCCCAATCTACTCAACCAGGAATCTAAACCCCAGAGTACAGGACCAATCTACTCAACCAGGAATCTAAACCCCAGAGTACAGGTCCAATCCAGTCAACCAAGAATCTAAACCCCAGAGTACAGGCCCAACCTACTCAACCAAGAACCTAAACCGCAGAGTACAGGCACAACCTACTCAACCAAGAACCTAAACCCCAGAGTACAGGCACAACCTACTCAACCAAGAATCTAAACCCCAGAGTACAGGCCCAACCGACTCAACCAGGAATCTAAACGCCAGAGTACAGGCCCAATCTACTCAACCAGGAATGTAAGATCCAGAGTACAGGTCCAACCTACTCAACCAGGAATCTAAACCCCAGAGTACAGGCCCTTTCTACTCAACCAGGAACCTAAACTCCAGAGTACAGGCCCAATCTACTCAACCAAGAATCTAAACCCCAGTGTACAGGCCAAATCTACTAAACCATGAATCTAAACGCCAGAGTACAGGCCCTTTCTACTCAACCAGGAACCTAAACTCCAGAGTACAGGCCCAATCTACTCAACCAAGAATCTAAACCCCAGTGTACAGGCCCAACCTACTCAACCAGGAATCTAAACTCCAGAGTACAGGCCCAACCAACTCAACCAAGAATCTAAACCCCACAGTACAGGCCCAAACGACTCAACCAGGAATATAAACTCCAGAGTACAGGTCCAACCTACTCAACCAGGAATCTAATCCCCAGAGTTCAGGCCCAATCTACTCAACCAGGAATCTAAACCCCAGAGTACAGGCCCTTTCTACTCAACCAGGAACCTAAACTCCAGAGTACAGGCCAAATCTACTAAACCAAGAATCTCAACCCCAGAGTACAGGCCCAATCTACTCAACCAGGAACCTAAACTCCAGAGTACAGGCCCAACCTACTCAACCAGGAATCTAAACCCCAGAGCACAGGCCCAAACTACTCAACCAGGAATCTAAACCCCAGAGTACAGGCCCAATCTACTCAACAAGAATCAAAACCCCATAGTACAGGCCCAACCTACTCAACAAGGAATCTAAACTCCAGAGTACAGGCCCAATCCAGTCAACCCGGAATCTAAACCCCAGAGTACAGTCCCAACCTACTCAACCAAGAACCTAAACCCCAGAGTACAGGCACAACCTACTCAACCAAGAATCTAAACCCCAGTGTACAGGCCAAATCTACTAAACCATGAATCTAAACGCCAGAGTACAGGCCCTTTCTACTCAACCAGGAACCTAAACTCCAGAGTACAGGTCCAATCTAGTCAACCAGGAATCTAAACCCCAGAGTACAGGCCCAACCTACTCAACCAAGAACCTAAACCCCAGAGTACAGGCACAACCTACTCAACCAAGAATCTAAACGCCAGAGTACAGGCCCAACCTACTCAACAAGAATCAAAACCCCAGAGTACAGGCCCAACCTACTCAACCAAGAACCTAAACCCCAGAGTACAGGCACAACCTACTCAACCAAGAATCTAAACCCCATAGTACAGGCCCAACCTACTCAACAAGAATCAAAACCCCAGAGTACAGGCCCAACCTACTCAACAAGGAATCTAAACTCCAGAGTACAGTTCCAATCCAGTCAACCAGGAATCCAAACCCCAGAGTACAGGCCCAACCTACTCAACCAAGAACCGAAACCCCAGAGTACAGGCACAACCTACTCAACCAAGAATGTAAACCCCAGAGTACAGGCACAACCTACTCAACCAAGAATCTAAACCCCAGAGTACTCGTCCAACCTACTCAACCAGGAATCTAAACCCCAGAGTACAGGCCCAACCTACTCAACCAAGAATCTAAACCGCAGAGTACAGGCCCTTTCTACTCAACCAGGAACCTAAACTCCAGCGTTCAAGCCCAATCTACTCAACCAGGAATCTAAACCCCAGAGTACAGGCCAAACCTACTCAACCAGGAATCTAAACTCCAGAGTACAGGCCCAATCTACTCAACCAAGATTCTAAACCCCAGAGTACAGGCCCTTTCTACTCAACCAGGAACCTAAACTCCAGAGTATAGGCCCAATTTTATCAACCAGGAATCTAAACCCCAGAGTACAGGCCCTTTCTACTCAACCAGGAACCTAAACTCCAGAGTACAGGCCAAATCTACTCAACCAAGAATCTAAACCCCAGAGTACAGGCCCAACCTACTCAACCAAGAACCTAAACCGCAGAGTACAGGCCCAACCTACTCAACCAAGAATCTAAACCCCAGTGTACAGGCCCAACGTACTCAACCAAGAATCTGAACCCCAGGGTACAGGCCCAACCTACTCAACCAGGAATCTAAACTCCAGACTACAGGCCCAACCTACTCAACCAAGAATCTAAACGCCAGAGTACAGGCCCAATCTACTCAACAAGAATCAAAACCCCAGAGTACAGGCCCAACCTACTCAACAAGGAATCTAAACTCCAGAGTACAGGCCCTATCTACTCAACCAGGAATCTAAACCCCAGAGTACAGGACCAATCTACTCAACCAAGAATCTAAACCCCAGAGTACAGGCCCAATCTACTCAACCAGGAATGTAAACTCCAGAGTACAGGTCCAACCTACTCAACCAGGAATCTAAACCCCAGAGTACAGGCCCAACGCACTCAACCAGGAATCTAAACCCCAGAGTACAGGCCAAATCTACTCAAACAAGAATCTAAACTCCAGAGTACAGGCCCAATCTACTCAACCAGGAATCTAAACCCCAGAGTACAGGCCCAATCTACTCAACCAGGAATGTAAACCCCAGAGTGCAGGCCCAATCTACTCAACCAGGAATCTAAACCCCAGAGTACAGGCCCAACCTACTCAACCAGGAATCTAAATCCCAGAATACAGGCCGAACCTACTTAACCAGCAATGTAAACTCCAGAGTACAGGCCCAATCTACTCAACCAAGAGTCAACTGACTGAACCTTCTCTGAACTGCCTCCAATACAAGCCAATCCCTCCTCAAGGAATCCAACCCTCAACATACTTCGCCAGATGTAGTCTTGTCAAAGCCCCTTACAATTAAAGCAAGATCACCCTATTCTTCACTTCAATGCCTCCCATCATTCAGATTGATCCAATACACCACCCTGTTCCTTGGCCAACGAACATTACCACGGCTCATAGCCTTTACAATATCCAGTGTCTCCAATCGTATGTTGATATGACATGGGGATGATTTAACATCTCAATGCAAAAACAGAAATTACTGGAAAAGCTTAGCAGGTCTGGCAGCAGCTGTGGAGGGAAAGCAGAGTTAATGATCCAGGAGGTGGGGGTAAGGTGTAAATGATAGGTGAGGCGAGAGTCAAAGAGCAGGAAGAACCTTTGGACAAAGGAGTCAATAGCGATCTGGTTAGGAGGGCAAATAGCTGTTAATGGAGACTGTTAATGGAAAACAATGGGTTGTGTGTAATAGCAGACCATGTGATAACAAGGCCTGGTGTATGGATTTTGGGGTAACGTCTTGGGAGAGCACAAGCCCTAAAGTTGTTGAACTCGACAGAGAGTACAGAATCCTGCAGCCTTCCCAATCAGAAAATGAGGTACTGTTCTTTCAGCTTGTGCTGAGCTTCACTGGGGCACTGCAGGAGGTTGGACAAACACAGCAAGCCAGGCAACATCAGGAAGTGGAGAAGTCAATCTTTCAGATGGAACCCTTCTTCAGAAACCTGCTGTGCTCTTCCAGCCTCCTGCTTGTCTACCTTGGATTCTGGCATCTGCAGTTTCTTTGTCTCTCACTGGAGCACTGCAACAAGCCTGAGCCAGAGATATTGGCCAGGGAACAGGGTGGGGTGTTGGAGTGGCAGGCGTCTGGAAGCTCAGGATCTGTTTTGCAGGCAGAGCGGAGATGTACTACAGAGCGCTCACCCAGTCTACACTTAGTTGCCCCAGTGTAGAGGAGACCACATTGTGATTACAATAGATTAGATTGTGAAAAGTGCAGGTAAAGTGCTGCTGTATGTCTGGACCCTTGGATACTGAGGAGGGAGGCAATAAATGGACAGGTGTTACCCCTTCTGCGGTTGCAGGGGAAGGTGCCATGGGGCTGTGGGGGGTTGTTGTGAGTGAAAGAGCAGTGGACTAAGGTTTCTGTTTCTGTTTCTGATTTACAGCATCCACATTATTTTAATAAAAAGTATGAGAGGAAAGAAAACGTGCTATTGCCAAGCAATAGGAGTCAAAGATACAGAGAAAGAGACTGTTCGGGAAAGTCAGATTGTGTGTCACATGCCAGAGGGTGAAGGGATGCTGACACTGGATGTTAGTGAACTCATGGTTGCTATGAAATTAAACTGACCGTGAGCTCGATTGCAATCTACTTTCGGACTCTCAGTGAGTGACACCAGGTGAAAGAGAAACTATCTAGTTGCTGCATATTCAATGAAAGCAAACTAAATGCAGCTATAGCAACCCAATTGTGAACAAGGGATCTTCACAAAGACAGAACATTAACTCTTCACTGAGCTTCAGGAGGCTCGAAGGATATCGAGAACAGTGAGAGCTTGAATCATTTTATGATGTTTGTCATTAATTCTTTCCAAACTGTCTTTTGTAATCTGTCACATTCTTCCTCCTTTAAGAAACATCTTATCCCACGTTAAAAGTATACCAGCAGCCTCTTGTGTGTTCAATAACGGATCTCCATGGTTAAAAAGGAGCAACGTTGGGAACTAACAAGTTGGGTTTCACTCTGGAATGGGACTTGTTCAGTAAGCACACCAACTGGAATTGTAACAACTGACAGTGCTGACCCACATGAATCCAGACTCACCGTTCTGCAGCAAGTAGTGCAGGGCATCACGTTAACCATTCCAGAGTACCTCCGCAGCATCTGAAACACAAAGTGTCACTATTACAGGTTCCACACACAGGCCAAAGAACCACCAGGAGCTGCTCCCTGCTTCACTGGGCAGTGAGCCACTAACCACTCATTCCCACGTCAGGAAGGAGTGGCACTTCACTGGCACAGACAGGCATAGAAGGCTCCAAGTCTGATCAGCCCATTTGGCCATCTTAATGGACAGCTCCAGGGCAAGTGGAACTGAACCTGCTCTTTCTAGCCTGGGGGAGGGGCACAATCAGAGTGTCACAACGTACAGCCCCGATTCACATGAATCTGCAGCAGGTGGTGTAGGACATCACTATAACCATTTCAGAGAAAAGCCACAGTGATGCTCCCAATGGACAATCTACCCAACAAAGCACTGCTCAAGCTCACTGCGTCACCAATCTCCACTCAATTCCACTAACCCTCCAGACAGGACTAACAAGGTATAGGTGACATGAAAGAAAACGTTTTCACACAGTTGGGGTCTGGGGTGCACTACCTGGAAATGTGTTGAAGGGAGGTTCAGTTGAGGCTATTGAAGAGGACATTGTATTGTCTTTTGGATAATAATGGTGTGGGGAAATGACAGGGAACTGTCCCGAGACAATGGAGCTAGACTTGCTATTAACGACTGATTAGATCACAGAGACAGGGCAGGCATGATGGGCCAAATAGCCTTCTTCTGCACCGTAGTAATTCTGAGACTTTGTGATTCAGGGACAGGAGAAAAGTCATGGAGTCAGACAGATCTACAGCACGGAGGAAGGTTTCTCGGCCCATCGTGTGCGCTCCAATCAAAAACCACCACCTAACTATTCTAATCCCATTTTCCAGCACTTGGCCCATAGCCTGGTATTCCTTGGCAATGAAAGTGTATAATCTAAATACTCCTTAAATGCTGAGGGTTTCTCCCTCGTCAACCCTTACAGGCACTGAGATCCAGATTCCCATCACCCTCTGGGTGAAAAAATTTTTCCTCACAAGTCCTGTAAACATTCTGCCCCTTACTTTAGATCTATGCCCCTTGGTCACTGATCCCTCCATCAAAGGGAAACATTTCTTCCTGTCTTCCCGATCAATGTCCCTCATCAGCGTATGCATCTCAATCATGTCTTCTCTCAACCTCCTCTGCTCTAAGAAAACAATCCCAGTTTGTCCAATCTGTCTCCATAATGGAAATCCCTAGCCCAGGGAACATCCTGGTAAATCTCCTCGGCATCCTCTCCAGTGCTATCATTTCCCTCCTATAATGTGGGGTCAGAACTCCACACAATACTCCAGCTGTGACCCAACCAACTTTTTATGCCATTCAGCATCACCTCCTTTCTCTTAAACTCTATGCCTCGGTTTATAAAAGGCAAGGAACCTATTTGCCTTCTGAACTACTTTACCCACCTGTGCTGATACCTTTTGGGAGTGGTGTACCTGTACACCGAGGTCCCTCTGATTCTCAGTGCTTCCCAGGGTCCTACTGCTCATCATGTATCTCCTTGCTGTGTGTTGTCCCACCCAAGTGCATCACCTCACATTTACCCAGACTGAACTCTATTTGCTTTTGATCAACCCAACCAGCCCATCAATATCCTCCTGTAATCTGAGGCTATCCTCCTCATTATTTATTCCCCTCAACTCTTGGAATATCTGCGAACTTACTGATCAACCCTTCTACATTCGATTCTAAATCATTTACACAAACCACAAACAGCAAGGTCCCTAATACTGACCCATGTGGGACCCCCATTGGATGCAGAAAGTTGAGTGCCTTCTTGCACACTCTATCCTCCTTTTGAGCCTCTGCTGTTCTTTTTTTTAGCCCTCGGTAGACTTCATAAGCCTCCCTTTTTCTCTTAACCCAATGCTGCATATTCACCTTCTGTCTTCATTGGAATATGTTAGCCCTGTACTCTCCATATTTCCTTCTGAAATATATCCCATTGTTCTGAGACAGATTTACTTGAAAGTACCTATTCCCAATCCACTCTGGCCAAATCATGTCTGATCTTATTAACACCAGTTTTCTGCTAGTTTACAACTTTGATTTCAAGCCCATTCTTGTCCCTTTCTATAACTCTGTTAGATTCAAGTTTGTTATGATCGCTGGCTCAAAATGCTCCCCATTGCTACTTCAACCACTTGCCCAGCCTTATTACCCAAGATTAAACTCAGTAACAGTGCTGGGAGCAGTCCTTTCACCAGAGGCTAGAAGGCAGAGAGAAAGGGATAGGAAGGTGACAATGGCCTCGTGTAAGCTGGCCATCCATTGACTGTTTTCGAAAGGAGGTGAGAAGGAAGGGAACAGAGTGTGGAAGAGGGTCTCATAGGTGTCAGGTTACCTTAGATTGAGGTGGGAAGAGAGTGGATGAAACGCAATGCAGGTTCTCAGGCGATAACACGAAGCTACATTTCCCAAACTAGATAAGGAAGCAGTCAGCAGCATTCCTGGGACAATTATCCATCTCTCCTGCAAACGGTGAAATGGTGATGATGTTTCTCACATCGTCTAAAGGCTGTATGTTGGTAAACCCTCCGTCAACATATCGCTGCCAAAGGAATCGCAGACACTAACATTCACTGTCACCCAAAGCATGGTCCAACCCATACTCACCATTGATTGCACTCCCTGGGCCTTGTTAAAATATTAAAAAATAAAACTGGAGTCTCCAGTACAAGTTGTTCAAATGCTTTGAAATCTTGCAGAGGTAAAACAGAAGCAAGCATGTTTGCAATCGGTTGGGGGCTCAGGTTAACTATTTTATTCTTTTAACCTGATCCCCTCACCCCAATCACCAGGAGCTTAGAATTCTCTCATGTTTCAATAAATGAAACATTTTTCATGAAACAGTTCTGATTAGAAGAGAAATTAACAATTCAAGATTATGTAGTTATAATCACACAATGTATAATCACTGGTCAATCTAATATTGTACTATCTTTCTTAACTGCAACAAATGTAGATTTTAGGATTATGTGCATCTGCTTAGCTTCACTTAATAAAGAAGTGCACTATGGGGTTCTGAACAGAATGAAGGTTCAAGCTTTCTTGAGCTGCTGCAGTCCATGTGCTGTGGGTACACCAACAGTGATGTCAGGGAGGGAGTATGGGGATTTTCACCCATTGACAGTGGAGGAACAGTGATGTATTTCCAAGTCGGGATGGTGAGTGGCTTGGAGGGGAACTTGCTGGTAATAATATTCCCATGTATCTGCTGCTTTTGTCCTTCTAGATGGAAGTGGTTGTGGGTTTGGAAGGTGTGTTCTGAGGATCATTAGTGAAATCCTACAGTGCATCTTGTAGATAACAATAGATATGTACTATTGAGCATTGATGGTGGATGGAGTGGATGTTTATAGTGCTAATAAACAGGCTGCTTTGTCCTGGATGGTATTAAGCTTCTTGAGTATTGTTGGAACTGCACTCATCCAAGCAAATGGGGAGTATGCCATCAGACTCCTGACTTGTGCCTTGTAGATGGACTTGGAGAGTCAGGAGGTGAGTTACTCACCACAGTATTCTGAGCCTCTGACCTGTTCTTATGACCGCTATATTTATATGGTGAGCCCAGTTAAGTTCTTTGTTGATGGTAACCCCCAGGATGTTGATAGTGGGAGATTAGGTGATGGTAACACCATTGATTGTCAAAGGCCAGTGTTTAGATTGTTTCTTATCAGTGATGGTCATAGCCTGGTGCTTGTGTGACTCAAATGTTACTTGTCAGCCCAAGCCTGGATACTGCCCAAATCTTGTTACATTTGAGCATGGCCCTGCTTCAGTATCTGAGGAGTCATGAATGGTGCTGAACATTGTGCAATCATTGGCGAATACCCCCACTTCTGACCTTATGCTGGAGGGAAGGTCATTGATGAAGCAGCTGAAAATTGTTGGGCCTAGGACACTATCCTGAGAGACTCCTGTAGAGATCTCCTGGAGCTGAGATGTCTGACCTCCAACAATATATTCGACTGAACTGCACTCAGCTAATTACATTCTTAACCATCCCATTATAACAAGAAATCCTCTTCAATTGTTTCCTTCCCATTGTACGCAATTACCCCATATACCTCAAATATCTATCCTTCACCCACAAAACCCCACCATAGGCTGCAAGATCCATTGTGTATGACAGATGGTTGGTCACATACAAGGATGAAATCATTGCTTACACCAATGTCTCACACCCTGGCCTGTAAACAATATTGTGATGTCTCTTCACAAACTCACGTATTCATATGAAGATGTTGGAGTTATCCTGGCTCAAGTTGAGATAATTGTCTACATGCTCACTGACTGTGTTGTATCATTTTCTTCTTTCTTTTCAATAAGGTAACATGTGTATGTGGTTGGGTGATGTAGCGACAGTGTGTAGCCACCAGTGAGGGTAAACCTTGAGAAGTGCCATGTAGATTTAACATGACTACCTGAAATCTTGGTCAACAAGTTTGTATTTAATGATCATAGACAGTGCATGACAAACAGTACCTTCTCCACGATCATTAGATTGAGGGAAGTGAGGGGAGAGCTGGCTTGTTGAACACCCCACTTCCTAGACAACTTGGAAAGGTACAGTGTACTGCAGGCAATGTGTTGGGAAAATACCAAACATCCTGACTATCACCATTAATGTGTCAATGACTGCTGCACTCGTGGTGTCTTGGAGTTGGCTCACAAAGGGGATTTTGGTGAAATAGCTACCATGAAATAATGGAACATATCAGTTACAACTTTGCGCCATGACTCAGAAAGAACCTCATGTGGAGTGAGAGGTTCTCTCGGAGGCTGAAGTCCTTCCTCCTCTGTAATCTGAACTTTTTGCAAGATGTCACCATCTGTTTCCCTACAGTCTTTATCTTCCATATCCTCTTCCACAGTAAATACTGATGCAAAATATTCATTTTGTATCTCTCCCATTTTCTGTGGCTCCACACAAAGGCCGCCTTGCTGATCTTTGAAGGGGCCCTATTCTCTCCCTAGTTACTCTTCTGTCATTAATATATTTGTAAAAACCCATTGGATTCCCCTTAATTCTATTTGCCAAAGCTATCTCATGTCCACGTTTTGCTCTCCTGATTTCCCTCTTCATACTCTTCTAAGGATTCGCTTGATCTATCCTGTCTATACTTGACATGTAGTCACAGAGTCATAGAGATGGAAACAAACACTTCGGTCCAACCCATCCATGCTGACCAGATATCACAACCCAATCTTGTCCCACCTGCCAGCACTTGGCTCATATCCATCTAAACCCTTCCCTTTCATATACCCATCCAAATTCCTCTTAAATGTTTCAATTGTACCAGCCTCCACCACTTCCTCTCGCAGCTCATTCCATTCATGTACTACCTTCTGTTTGAAAAAGTTGCCCCATGGGTCTCTGTTATATCTTTCCCCTCTCACCCTAAACCTATGCCCTCTCGTTCTGGACTCCTCGACCCCAGGGAAAAGACTTTGTCTATTTATCCTATCCATTCCCCTCATAATTTTGTAAACCTCTATAAGGTCACCTCTCAGCCTCCAACGCTCCAGGGAAAACAGCCCCAGCCTGTCTAGCCTCTCCCTATAGCTCAATTCCTCCAATCCTGGCAACATTCTTGTAATTTTTTTCTGAACCCTTTCAAGTTTCACAACATCTTTCCGATAGGAAGGAGACGAGAATTGCAGGCAATATTCCAACAGTGGCCTAACCAATGTCCTGTACAACTGCAACATGACCTCTCAACCCCTGTACTCAATACTCTGACCAATAAAGGAAAGCATAACAAACGCCTTCTTCACTATCCTATCTACCTGCGACTCCACTTTCAAGGAGCTATGAACCTCCACTCCAAGGTCGTTTTGTTCAGCAACACTCCCTAGGACATTACCACTAAGTGTATAAGTCCTGCTAAGATTTGCTTTTCCAAAATGCAGCACCTCACATTTATCTGATTTAAACTCCATCTGACACTTCTCATCCCATTGGCCCATCTGGTCAAGATCCTGTTGTTATCCGATGTAACCCTCTTAGCTGTCCAATTTTTCTGTCATCAGCAAACTTATTGGGGATTTATCCACCTTTATGCATTTCAAGACATCCAGAACTTCCTTCTCTGTAATATGGACACTTTTCAAGATGTCACCATCTATTTCCTTACATTCTATATCTTCTGTATCCTTTTCCATAGTACTTATTGATGCAAAATACCCCTTTAATATCTGCCCCATCTCCTGTGGCTCCACACAAAGGCCGCCTTGCTGATCTTTGAGGGGCCCTATTCTCTCCCTGGTTACCCTTTTGTCCTTAATGCCTTTGAAAAAAGCCCTTTGGATTCTCCTTAATTCTACTTACCATAGCTATCTCATGTCCCATTTTTGCCCTCCTGATTTCTCTCTTATGTATACTTCTACTGCCTTTATACTCTACTCTTCGAGGGTTCACTCGATTTTTCCTGTCTATATCTGACATATGCTTCCTTCTTTTTCCTAACCAAGATCTCAATTTCTTTAGTCATCCAGCATTCCATATACCCTAACAGGAATATACTTTCGCTAGACTCTCGTTATCTCATTTCTGAAGGCTTCCCACTATCCAGCCATCACTTTACCTGTGAACATCTGCGGCCAATCTGCTGTTGAAAGTTCTTGCATAACACCATCAAAATTGGCCTTCCTCCAATTTAGAACTTCAACTTTTAGACCTAGTCTATCTTTTTTTTCCATCACTATTTTAAAACTAATAGAATTATGGTCGCTGGACCCAAAGTGCTACCCCACTGACACATCAGTCACCTGCCCTGCCTTATTTCCCAACAGTAGGTCAAGTTTTGCACCTTCTCTAGTAGGTACACCCAAATAATGAATAAGAAAATTTTCTTGTACACACTTCACAAATTCCTCTCCACCTAAACCCTTAACACTATGGCAGTCCCAGTCTATATCTGGAAATTTAAAATCCCCTCCCATAACCACCCTATTATTCTCACAGATAACTGAGATCTCCTTACAAATTTGTTTCTCAATTTCCCTCTGACTGTTAGGGGGTCTATAATACAATCCCAATAAGGTGACCATCCCTTTCTTATTTCTCTGTTCAACCCAAATAAATTCCCTGGCTGTATTTCCGTGAATATCCTCCCTCAGTACAGCTGTCATGACATCCTTTCTCAAAAACCCCACTCCTCTTCCCTTTCCGTCCTTTCTGTTGCATTTGTATCCTGGATCATTAAGCTGCCAGTCCTGTTTTTCGCAGAGCCTCATTTCTGTAATTGCTATGATATCCCAGTTCCATGTTCCTAACCATGCCATGAGATCATCTGCCTTCCCTGTTAGACCTCTTGCATTGAAATAAATGCAGTTTAATTTATCAGTCCTACCTAGTTCTCTTCTTTGTTCTTGCCTGCCCTGATTGTTTGACTTGGCTTTGTTCTCAACGGTACCAGTCTCAGACTGAAATCTGCTGGACATTGACGGTTCCCCTTCTTGGAGATCTGGGCAAACACTAAATTTCTTGGCATACACTTGGCGGAGAATCTCATCTGGACCCTCAATACCAGCTCAAAAGCCAAGAAGGCCCAGCAGCGTATCTACTCTATGTGCAGGCTGAGGAAAGCCCACCTCCAATCCCCATCCTCACCAAATTATACAGAGGGTGCACTGAGAGTACCCTGAGGTGCTGCATCAGTGCCTGGTTCGGGAAATGCACCGTCTTGGATCATAAGACCCCACAGTGGATAGTGAGGACAGCTGAGATGATCAATGGGTTTTCTCCTCCCTCCATTGCACACTTACTCCACATGCTCCATCCGATTGCTAAAAGTACTGTGGAAGACCATACATATCCCTGACTCAAACGCTTCTCCCTGCTGCCATCTGGCAGAAGATACCAGAGCAGACGGTCTGTCATGGCTGGAGAGTGTAATTGTTTCTTTCCCCAAGTCATCAGGCTCCTTCACAGAGTAAACTTGGACTCTTGCCCATCTGGCATTCTTTCACATTGCTGCTGGAAAAATTTCTATTATCCACCAATCTTTCATTAGACTTTAAATTGCGTGTTTAGCGCATCTTATGCTCTTTATGCCATGCACGACTGTGACTTACTGTTGTCAATTTAAAACCTTTGGGGTGAGAAGAACTGTGTCTTGTTTTACCAGTATCAGTTGTATTTGGTAGAAATGACAAACAAAATCTACTCCACTCTCTTCTCTATTAATTTCCTTCTTCAGTAAACTCTGGTGTTCTCTTCATACCTCCAGGGACTCCCTTGATCCCAGCTGCTTGTACTTGAGCCATGCCTCCTTCCTTTTTTTTGGTCAAATCCTCATCCAAGGTTCCCTATTCCTGTCAACCTTGGCCTTCACCCTCACAGAAATATACAGACCTTGAACTCTGGCTATCTCACTTTTGAATGCCTCCAACTTGCCAGAGGTCTCTTTGCCAGCAAACAAATTACTCCAATCAACCATTGCAAGTTCCGGACTAATTGCAAAAAAATTCGCATTGACCTAATTTAGAACTTGAACCTGTGAACCAGTTTTGTCCATCTCAATAATTATTTTGAAATTAATAGAACTATGGTCACTGGTCCCAAAGTGCTCTCCCACAGTCACCTCAATCACCTGTCCTGCCCTATTTCTCAAGATTTGCCCCTTCGATAGTAGGACCCTCTATATATTGCTGAAGGAAGTTTCCTGATTGTTCTTAACAAATTACACAACATTTAAGCCCTTAACACTATGGCAGTCCCAGTCTATGTCAGAAAAATTAAAATTCCTGACAGTGACAACTCTATTGTTCCTGCAAGTCTTCCCAATCTCCCTGCATGTTTGTTCCTCCAATTCCCATTGACTATTTGGGAAGCTACAGTACAACCTCAATAATGTCACCTTCCCCTTCTTATTTCTTAGCTCCACCGACAAAGCTTCCTGAGGTGATCCTTCAGTTACTTCGTCTCTGATTACTGCTGTGACACTTGCCGTAATCAACAATGTAACACCTCACTCCTCTTTCCAGCACCTCTGTCCTTCCTAAAGCAGCTATACCCTGGCACATTAAGCTGCCAGCCCTGTCCCTTCCTTTGCCATGTTGCCCTGTCCCACATACCTATCCACACCCTGAGTTCATTAGCCTTACCTGTCAGCCCTCTTGCATTGAAATAGATGCAATTTAATCCAACAGTTATTCCTTGTTTCCAGTTGTTTTCAAGCCTGACCTGTCTCTTTAACTTGCTATTTCGGATTGTATCTCTTTCCAACCTCGCACTTGTTTCCCTGCTGTTGAGGATCCCAACCCCCTGCCAATCTAATTTAAACCTTCCTTTGCAGCATTAGCAAACCTGGCCACCAATATTCTGCTTCCACGCACCCGCTGGTCCCACCCACCATTTCAGATGTAGCATGTCCCTCTCGAACAGGTCACCTCTGCCCCAGAAAAGATCCCAATGATTTAAAAATATGAATCCCTGCCCCCTGCACCAATTCTTTAACCATGCATTCGTTTGCCACATCCTTCTGTTCTTACCCTCACTGCACGTGGCACTAGAAGTAATCCAGAGATTATTGCTGAAGATATCTTGCTTATTAACTTGTGCCCTCATTCTCTATAATCACTCCAAAGAACCTCATCCTTATTTGTGTGGAGTATGGTAATGTGCTATTGCATTCTGAGAAAAGAAAGGAGTGGCACTGGGTCTCTTGAAGAGCATTAAGGTGAATAAGTACCCATGTCCCAATGATATCTGTCCCAGGTTATTGAGAGAAACAAAAGAGGAGATTTCTGGGGCCTTGACCAAGGTTATTGTATCCTTATTAGCCACTGGAGATGTCCTGGAGGACAGATGAGTAATTACTTTTGTTCCTCTATTCAAAAGGAAATTAGATATAATCCAGTAAAGTACAGACTGATGAGTGTCTCGTTGGTGTTTGGGAAGCTATTGGGGAGGATTATTAGGTATAAGACTAAGGCAGATTTGGAAAAGCTTCATTAGAGACAGTCAGCATGGTTTTATGCAGAGCAGGTCAAATTTTACTAACTTGATTGGATTTTCCATGGTGGTGACGAAATTGATCAATGAGGGTAAAGCAATGATGTTGGCGACATGGATTTTAGTAAGGCACTTGACAAGGTCTCTCATGGTAGTTCATCCAGAAAATTAAGGTGAATGTGGCCCCTGGTTACTTGGCTGCATTGATACAGAATTGGCTTGCCCATAGAAGACAGAAAGTCGAGATGGAAGTGTGCTGTTCAGGCTGTTGGTCAGTGGCTAGTCATGTTCTACAGGGATGGGTACTGGGACTTCTGCTGTTCCCAATAAATAAAATTACTTAGATAAAAATGTCAATGAGTGAGTTAGTAATTTTGCAGATGACACGAAGATCGTTGGAGTTGTCGATATTGTAGGAGGTTGTCAAAGGGTATAGATCAGCAGGATATAGATAGCCATTTCATCAAGATAAGTATGAAGTGCCTCATTTTGGGAAATCAGATGTTATGGCGAAGTATAAAGTTAATGGCAGGATTCTGAGCAGGATTGATATACAGACAGATCTAAGGACTCAAGCTCATAGCTCCCTGAAAGTGGCCACAAAAGTGGATGGGGATCAGGGGGGGGTTAAGGAAGGTGTATGGCATGCTTACCTTTATTAGTCGGGGAATTGAGTACAAGAGTCAAGACGACATGTTGCATCTTTATAAGGCTTTATTCAGGCTGCACTTAGAGTATTACATTCAATACTGGTCGCCACATTACAGGAAGGATGTGGAGGCTATGGAGAGGGTGCAGAAGAGGTTTGCCAGGATGCTGCCTGGATGAGAGAATATGAGTTGTAAGGAAAGGCGAGAAAACCTTGAGTTGTTTTATCTGGAGTGGTGAAGGCTCAGGGGAAGATCTTTCTATTCTTGCTCGCCACTGGAAGGGTCTTGGAGGACGGGTGAGTAGCTAATGCTGTTCCTTTGTACAAGAAGGGAAATAGGGAGGTATAGACCAGTGAGTCTCACATCGATGGTTGGAAAGCTATTGGAGAGAATTCTAAAGGAAAAGATTTTTGCAGATTTGGAAAGGCGTGGCCAAATTGAGGACAATTAGCATGGCATTGTGAGATGCATAGATAGGGTGGACAGTCAGCATCTTTCTCCCAAAATTGAGAAGGCTCATAGCAGGGGACACACATTTAAGATTGGGGGGGCATGGGATAAGTTCAAAAGAGATCTGAGGGGTAACTCAGAGAGTTAGGAGTCTGGAACATGCTGCCAGGGGTGGTGGAGCAGGCAAATACGATAGGGATCTCCAAGAGGCTTTTGGATAAGCCATGAATTTGTAAGGAATGCACAGACCTAGAGCAGGCAGAAGAGATTAGTTTAATTTAGCATCATGTTGGGCACAACATCATGGGTTGAAGGGTGAAATTCTGTGCTGTAACATTCCATGTTCTGTTTCATTTAGCATGTTCTTATCAGCAAATTCATCTATTAAAATGACAAGGACGGGTGATTTACATGAACTTTTCCATTTACTATGTTGATAGAAACATAAGACAATGTAAGAAGTCATGTTGCTGTCTGCAACAGAATGTTGCCAATACGAATATGGTCCCTTGAACTTAGATTGCCTTTGTCTGCAAAATTGTACATGAAGCTACTTGAATACCGGGAAAATGAATGTTTTCATTGCAATTTGATTTCCATCAATACACGTTGTAGAACATCCTGAAGCCAAAAGTGTGCAAATTTATTTTCCTCACTTAAGGAAGTACACATTGGCATTGGAATGATTGTAATAGAGGGACATCAGCTTTACCCTGGGGACTGCAGATTATTTATGAATCAG
Organism: Chiloscyllium punctatum; assembly: GCF_047496795.1. Taxonomy (NCBI): domain Eukaryota; kingdom Metazoa; phylum Chordata; class Chondrichthyes; order Orectolobiformes; family Hemiscylliidae; genus Chiloscyllium; species Chiloscyllium punctatum. The sequence goes on from NC_092783.1 coordinate 31,495,129, forward strand.
GGTTTAAGTATCCTATATTGCAAGTGAATAAGAGGTGTTCTCATTGAACTGCATGTTATTACCAAAGAGATTGCCAGGATGGTGTTAGCAGCTGTCTCTACTGATAGGAATCGAAAACAATAGATCACAGTCTCAGAACTGTAGAGCAGCCTGAGTGACTGAGATGAGGAGAAATCTCTTTTCTCAAATACCTGTGAATCTGTGATCATTTCCACCTCATGGTCTGAATCACTGACTATATTCCAGCAAATCATTTGCAAGGTTCGTAATACTAAGGGGATGAAAAAAATGTTGCAGAAACTGGATAAGTGATGAAAAAACGAGAATGATATTACTAAAATAAAAACAAATACAGTGGCTGCTGGAAATTAGACCAAAACAGAAAATGCTGCTGAAACTTCGCTGGATTGACAGTTTGTATGGAGAGAGAAGCAGACGTAAGCAGAATGTGACTCTTATTCAGAACAATACATGTTTACCAGCAGTGAATCAAAGGGGAGTTTGTCATTATTTAAAATGTGCCCCAATTTAGTGTGTCAGCATTTCCAGTTGATCACCAGGTGTCTTTGTGTTCATTCGGGGCCCCTGTGAACAATGTACATGTTTCCAACACATGAATGAGATGCTATTTACAGAGAGGTCTCCAGGAACTATTTCAGTATCCAAGCAAGGGAGTTCATCCACACTTACAGGGAAGATCACAGGGAAGATAACAGTTTTTACTGAGCTTCCTCAGTAAGTGAGCAGTACTTAAAAGGGCATTTGGGGAAAGAGTCACTATTTACAGTAGTCTTGATGACTGAAGAAACTGTAACCAGGGATTGCACTCTAAGGATATAGATTAGGTATTTAGACCTGAGATGAGGCAACAATTTATTCACAGAGAGAGTGGTTAGCCTATGAAATTCCCTGACACATAAAGCGGTTGAGGGCAAAGCACTGAATGTTTTCAAGAAGTTTAACATATTAGAGTTCATAGAGCTAAGGGAAGCACCTGATTTTGAGATGCAGCCTGGTCAGAGGCCTGAGTTCAATGATCAGTCATGGTTATGATTATTGAGTGGCCAACTATTTTACTTTTTCTCCTAATTTTAAGCATGCTCTTAATTCTGTACCTTGTGGTGAGATGAGCCTTGAAGATGGATTTGTTCTGTCATGTTTATCTTGAAAGCCACTGTTGTAAACCTGGAGCTGAGCTATCTGCTCCATATGAAGCAGTTTAACTAGTTTTGGTTGATTTTAAAGTGGAGAAAGTGAGGACTGCAGATGCTGGAGATCAGAGCTGAAAATGTGTTGCTGGAAAAGCACAGCAGGTCAGGCAGCATCCAAGGAACAGGAGAATCGACGTTTTGGGCATAAGCCCTTCTTCAGGAATGAGGAAAGTGTGTGCAGCAGGCTAAGATAAAAGGTAGGGAGAAGGGACTTGGGGGAGGGGCGTTGGGAATGCGTTGGGAGTTCGAGGGATTTGACTGAGACAAGTTGGGGGAGGGGACATGAGGAAACTGAAGAAATCTGAGTTCATCCCTTGTGGTTGGAGGGTTCCCAGGCGGAAGATGAGGCACTCTTCCTCCAACCGTCGTGTTGCCATGGTCTGGCGATGGAGGAGTCCAAGGACCTGCATGTCCTTGGTGGAGTGGGAGGGGGAGTTGAAGTGGGTGGCACGGTGGCACAGTGGTTAGCACTGCTGCCTCACAGCGCCAGAGACCTGGGTTCAATTCCTGCCTCAGGCAACTGACTGTATGGAGTTTGCACATTCTCCCCGTGTCTGCGTGGGTTTCCTCCGGGTGCTCCGGTTTCCTCCCACAGTCCAAAGATGTGCAGGTCAGGTGAATTGGCCATGCTAAATTGCCCGTAGTGTTCGGTAAGGGGTAGATGTAGGGGTATGGGTGGGTTGCGCTTCGGCGGGTCGGTGTGGACTTGTTGGGCCTGTTTCCACACTGTAAGTAATCTAATGTTGGGCTACGGGGTGGTTGGGTTGGTTGGTCCAGGTGTCTCAGAGGTGTTCTCTGAAACGTTCCACAAATAGGCGGCCTGAGTCCCCAATATAGAGGAGGCCACATCGGGTGCAGCGGATGCAATAGATGATGTGTGTGGAGGTGCAGGTGAATTTGTGGCAGATATGGAAGTGTCCCTTGGGGCCTTGGAGGGAAGGTGTGGGCGCAAGTTTTGCATTTCTTGCGGTTGCAGGGGAAGGTGCAACTCAGCATCACCTTCCTAACCTGCAATCATCTTCCTGACCTCTCCGCCCCCACCCCACTCTGGCCTATCACCGTCACCTTGACTTCCCTCCACCTATCGCATTCCCAACATCCCTCCCCCAAGTCCCTCCTTCCTACCTTTTATCTTAGCCTGCTGGACACACTTTCCTCATTCCTGAAGAGGGGCTTATGCCCGAAACGTCGTTTCTCCTGTTCCTTGGACGCTGCCTGATTTTAAAGTGGACAAAACAACCATGATTGGGTGGAGTCAGACTCTCACAGATCCAAGGTTTCCAGGTTTTGCTTTAATTTGGAGTTGTAGGAATTTTGGAAGCAGACTGAGCTCCCTTTGCTGATCTAACAGCTGTGTCCTCCCCTTTGCTGGATTCGTGTTTCCAGTTCTCCTTTCTATTGGCTTTTGTCAAGGCTTTTTGTGGAATGCTGCTTTTTTGGAACAGTTAAGGATAGTGGCTACATTATAATTCTGTTAAGTATTTCAATAGAGTTACAGTCCAACTAATTGTTTTAACTTTGCTGTATTTTAACTGTTATTGTAAGAATAATGCATGCTTTGCTTAAAGCCTACAAGTGTGAAAAATCGAATTGCATCAGGAATGCAACTCCTTTGATTTGCCTTTAAATAAAACCACATTTGGCTCTTGGCCATCTTCTTGACATATTCTGAAGCGTTTGGTATGGTCCATGACGACAAGCATGCCAATGTGCAAAGGGAGTGTGGCCAGTCTGTCAGCATTTATAGGGTGCACCAGGCACTGCGTTAGTATCTACTGGGGTCCATTTACAGGAGAATCTGTGACTATGACAGTGTTTACAGGAATTTCGGGATTGTTCCCATATGTCCAGAGTCAGTCAATATGAGTCATGAATTGGAGCTGCTGCTGTTGGACTGGGGTGTACAAAGTTTAAAAATTCACACAACACCAAGTTAGAGCTTAAAAACGTGTCGCTGGAAAAGCGCAGCAGGTCAGGAAGCATCCAAGGAGAAGGAGAATCGACGTTTCAGGCATAAGCCCTTCTTCGGGAAACCAGGTTCGAGTCCAACAGGCGTATTTGGACACGCTAGCTTTCGGAGCACTGCTCCTTCATCGGGTAGTTGTCTGACAGCAAGAAAGGGAGAACACAAGTTTTTACAACAGCAAAGGGAGCTCAGTCTGCTTCCAAACTCCCAGCGACTCCAACTTAAATCAAAACTTGGAAATCTTGGGTCTGACTCGATCCAATCATGCTTCTTTTGTCGACTTTACTAATGAGCAAAACTAGTTACGTTGCTTTGTATGGAACAGACAACTCAACACCAGATTTTAGATTAGACTACTTACATTGTGGAAACAGGCCTTTCGGCCCAACAAGTCCACCCAGACCCATTGCCCTACATTCACTCCTTCACTTAATACTATGGGCAATTTAGCATAGCCAATTCACCTAATCCGCATGTTTTTGGACTGGGGGAGGAAACCGGACTAACCAAAGGAAACCCACTCCCCACCTTCACGTCAATCCTTGCACACTCCCCCACCGTCACACACATTCCCCCGCACACTCACCCACCGTCATACTCACTCCTCCGCACACTTACCCACCGTCACGTCACCCCCTGCACCCGCCCGTCACCTTCACTCCTCCGCACACTTCCCCATCTGCCCACTCACTGCCTCGCACACTCAACCACCATCATGCTCACATCCCTGCACACTACCTGTGGGAGATTTGTTATAACCAAAACAGCCATTTTGTCACATATTAAAAGTCTGTAATCCATCTTAATTTTTATATGAATGTCTGCTTGTACATTCTCAGACTCAGTGAGGTGGCTGACTTTGTAGCTGTGTAAGCACCCGATAGTGAGCGCTTTCCCAGTATCGGAATGTTCTTCTTTTACGTGACTGGACCAATTGCCCATTTACTCATTACGGTTCAATTAACAGTTTGCTAATTGTTAAATGATTGTAACCTATACAACCACGCAACTCTCTGTATCTCATTGGAGTGACTTGTGACCTTCATGGTCACTTGTCTTTTCCCATGAGCACACAGATAAACAGTCAAGGCTTGTGTGGCATAAATCATTCTCTTTAATTCGGTTCGATACGAGTCAGTCTTAAACTGAACATTTACTTCCCAATCTCCCTTAGTCTGATATAGTCGGCATGACCTCTATTGTACAAGTTGCCGGAAATTTCCCTTTCCCTATTTTCCAACTGATTATTCAGGCCTCCCTGAGTCGACGGGTTTATTTTGTAATTACTCAGCAGGTTTTATTCACAAATAGTTGGCAGGTTTATTGAGATTACTCGGCGGGTCTTATTTGCGAGTAATTGGTGGGTTTTTTGTGTGATTTTAATCGGCGGGTTTTGTGTCGAGTCGTCCGCACGTTTATTTGCGATTACTGGGCGGGTACACTTCCGTCACAAGACGGGCTAAATTGTGTCTACCGCGGAGTGTTTTTTTTTCCCCTCTCTTCTACCACAAGCTGAAATAGATACCTTTTTATCTATTTTTTTTAAAACAAAGGTTGTTTTCTAAAACTCCTGCAAATATTCTCCCTTGTCAGTTTCTGACTTCTTTGAGCCAAAGGTCGCGAGAAGGAAACTGTCCTAACATTAAAACAGATTAAATTAACAGCGGTTGCCTTGTGTTGTTGGCTGGGATCCCGAGTTCTGGTGTCTGTCGCTGCTTCTCTCTTTCTTGTTTTGCTTTCTCTCTTGTCTTGTTGCTCTAATAGGATTGCAACTTTCTAAGATCAACGGCGACTGGCTGTCCCTGGAGATGAGATTTCCTCGTCCTGCTGTGAAGGGCGGTCTGCAGCATCTGGAACCTTCAAAAAGGACTCTGCAATGTCACGGTAAATACAGGAAGTGCAAGGGTGAGGCCAGAGAACTGCTGGGACCCCGGGAGTCACCAGCTGACATTGTTTAGAGGGAGACGGGTGATAGTTATTACGTTAACATTCAGGGAGGGTGCGGTGACTCTTGCTGAAGTGATAATTATATGCTTACTTGTCTCGAAAAGTTTAAAGAGATCGGTAAAGGATACCAGCGTCCCAAACAAAAGACTCTCACTAATCCCCTGAGTGTTCCCCTTCTCCTGCACCCTCGACTCCCCCACCTTTTTCTCCTCAGTTCCCTAAAATCCTTGTTTCATCTTCCGAATCTGAGCCCCATATGGCGGAAATTGTTGCCTTTGTTACACTGGCAATGGGGAGTAGGCAGGTGATGTGCCCAATGCTGCTCCAGTAACCTGCTGAGTCCCGCCCCCAGGGAGGAGTCCTGTGATGTCGCAGGCAACGTCTGGTGTTTCATTGCCACAGCCACCTGCTTACACACACTCTCTGGCCTTCCCTACTCTTATTTAAACCAGCAGCAATTGCGCCTTGATTCAGAAGAAGGCGGCCCCTCAGATATTGATAGTTTTCTAGTCCCGCAGTTGTCTAGAATAATAGGGCGCACTCCACTTGATAAACCATGGACACATGTGGAAGTCCGTCCGTTACAAGACGCCCCGGAACCGACAAAATGACCTGTACCCTTTTTTTTATTGGTTTTACGAATTTGTGACATTTATGACTGCCTTCCCCAGAATGTGCAGACTTTATTGCAATTGGCTTACACTTCCTGTCAGTCTTTAATTAGCGGCTCTATTGATTTTTCCCTTTCAATACTGGAACACGCCTGAGGAGCACTCTGGTTCAGTACGAGCCTTAGAAATGCCATTACGAGTGCAGCCAGGCAACAGAGTGACTTTGGTGAAGTTACACATTGCCTGCAGAGGGTCTCTGGGAACGTCCCTGATTTTCTTGCTCCAGTTAGAGATACATGGGAAAATTCAGTTGGAATTCCTATATAGGATAGTGAAAAACTAGCCGTTCAGACACTTATCAATTGTCTCCTGCCTCATCATGGGTACTGCAGATGCTGGAGAATGGAGTCAAGATTAATATGGTGCTGGAAAAGCACAATAGAATAGGCAGCATCCAAGGAGCAAGAAAATCGGAACAGAACAGGGTGGCACGGTGGTTCAGTGGTTAGCACTGCTACCTTACAGCCCCAAGATTCCACGGTCGATTCCAGCCTCGGGTGACTGTCTGTGTGGAGTTTCGCTCCGTGTCTGCGTGGGTTTCCTCCGGCTGCTCCAGTTTCTTGCCACAGTTTAAAGATGTGCAGGTTAGGTGAATTGGCCATGCTAAATTGCCTGTCGTGTTAGGTGCATTAAGTCAGGGCTGAATGTAGGGGTCTGGGTGGGCTGCTCTTCAGAGGGGCAGTGTGGACTTGTTGGGCCGAAGGGCCTGATTGCACACTATAGGGAATCTAATCTAAACAGCAGGTCAGGCAGCATCTGAGGAGTAAGAAAGTCTCTTGACTCTAGTCTGCAGTACCCACTTCTGACTAGTTCATTTTAAACTCACTGCGAATCCTCTTCCAAGGATGCCTTGAGTTATTACGGCGTGGTACACCCACACGAACCACATTAATTCACAATGCCAACACCAGCCCTTTGAAGATTCTTCCCATTCCGCTTGTGTTTAGGCCTGCCACGGGGTGAGGGAGGTGGGGGTGGGGTTACAGAAGCCCACCTCGATATGTCTCACCCGGTCCCTATCTGAAAATCTCATGATGACATGGGGGGTGTTCCGTTCCAGTTTCAATGTATTCAGGGTTCACTCATTCTTCTGCACCTCCCTCTGCAGATTTACCCCTCAGTCCGCACTGTCGGTGCCTCTGGTATTACTTTGGTTGAACCCCTGTCTGATATTATCCTTATTACTGTTGGACCCGAAACGTTTCCAGATTCAGCCAGTATTTCACCTTCCTGCCTGGTCACTTTGCTAGGTTGCGAGACTCCGTGTAAACTTAATGCCTCAATCCATTGTTCCCCTGACGGCCTTGTTTTAGAGATTACCGAGTCACCCTACACAATTTTACATGTGGCCTTGACTGAAACCTCACCATCTGGCATATGCCGGGTGTGGCTGGCAGTGTGCTATTGAGCCGCTTCACTCATTTTTATCTTTCCTCATTGCGCAGCTACAGTTCCTCTTTATCCACCATGCCCCCCACCCCTTTTCCCCGGGCTGGATTGTTTTAAGGATTTTTATTGTCGCGTGGCCCGTCTCTGTGTCCCTGATCTGCCATTCTCTGTACTTGCTGATCTTTACTTGTATACAATTGATGATGTGACCCTTACTGCCCACTGTTATGTTGGGGCTCAGGGAATTGCAGCAGAGGTTTCTCTTTCCTCTTCACTGCCCCAGGTCCTTCACTCTGCAGTGTCTCCTTTTCTTCCGTTTGTCCAGCAAAAAACCCTGTTCTTTGATGATTTGGCCTCCATGCACAAGCGTTCTCGTTTGTTTCCATCTTTGTTTAAGCCCCTCATTCATGGTGATTCACTATCTGTTTCTGCCTACATCTGCCTGTTTTTACAGCTAGTGCTAACTTTCCTCTGCTAAACCCATCGGATGCTCTTTTCATTGATCATCAATGGCTTTTAGATGATTTACCTCCCACGCTGTGGGCCCTCCATCCTAACCATGTGGGTTTAGTCCTTTCTGCTCATCCATACACTGTTACTTTAAAACCTGGAGCTCAATTACCATTGGTGCAGCAGTAACCACTGACACCCACCTCTACGGTCACACTTACTGTGGCACACATTCTCCCACTGTCACACTCATTGCACCATACACTCCCTCACCATGATACTCACTCCCTCGCACACTCCTCCACCATCACGCTCATTCCACATCAGCCTCCCCCATCATCACTCTCATCCCCATGCACGCTCTCGCACTGTCAAACTTACTGCCCCACACACTCCCCACCATCACTCTCACTCTGCCTCACACATCCCTACATGACACTCACTTCCCCTCACACTCTCCTACTATGATGCTCAGTGCCCTGCACACCTCTCTACCATAACGCTCACTCCCCCGCACACTCCGCCATCATCATGCTCACTACCCTGCACTCTCTCCCCACCTTCACACTCAATCCCCTGCACATTCCCCCACCTTCACGCTCACTGCTCTGTACACTCACACACAGATTCCCCCACACACTCCCTATCTGACCCGCTCGTTCTCTCACATTCTCCTGCACCCTCATACACACTGCCCCGCACATTCCCCCACTGCCTCGCTTTCTCCCCATACCACACCCGACTGTCCCACTCATTCCCCCGCATTCTCCCCCACTGTCACACTCACTGCTTCGCACACTCCCCCATCATCACACTGACTGCCACACACTCACCGCTTCACACACACTCCCACCACCTCACTCACTGCCCTGCAGACTTCCCCACCATCACACTCACTACCCTGCACACGCCTCATTTTCATGCTCACACCCCTGCACACTCACCCACTGTCATGCTCACTCCCTTCACACTCTGCTACCATCCTGTTCAGTCCCCCGCACAGTCCCCCACCATCACGCTCAATCCCCTGCACACACATCCAACGTCACGCTCACTCCACCACCAACACACTCACATCCCCTGCTCTCCCTAACATCATGCTGTCTCTCCCACACTCTGCCATCAACATGCTCACTCCCCTCCACACTCCCCCACCTTTGCTATCACTCCCCTGCACACTCCTCCACTGTCACAATCACTCTGAAACTGATTCCCTTGCATACTCCCTCACTGACATTCTCACTCTCACACACTCCTACACCGTCACACACACTGCCCTGTACTCTCCCCCACCATCTCGCTTTCTCCCCATACCACACCCGACTGTGATACTCACTCCCCCCGGAATCTCCCTCACTTTCACGCTCACTGCCAGGTACATTTCCCCCCCTTTCCCCCCCCCCCCTTTCCCCCCCCCCTTTTTTCCCCCCCCCCTTTTTCCCCCCCCCCTTTTCCCCCCCCCCCGCCAACTGTCACACTTGCTCTTCTGCAGATATCCCCACCATCACACTATCTACCCTGCACAGCCCACACTGCTTTGCACACTCCCCCACCATCATGCTAACTCTTCGCGCAATCCTGCACCATCATGCTCACTCCCCCACCATCACACTCACTGCCCCACACACTCCCCCATCGCCACACCCCAGGCCACGAGGACCAGGACGTGGAGCTGAGTCTGTCACTCTCCACGTCAGATTCTTCAAAACAAAGACAAATATCTCTGCCTCTTGGCACTTTTTAACGAACTGTGTTATTCAATACAAATTTCACTGCCGATATAGTCAGTGGAATGGTGCAATTTCTGACTGGTCCCTGTGTTGTGAGAAACATTGAAATGTGCCCTGAAAAACTCCGTGGGATTATGTTGGACAAACCAACACAACCCTCCATCTGTTACCATAGTGACAGGTGAATTCATTGCAGCAACATTGAACTGAAATGACAAAATCCTGGATGGATTGGTTAATGAGTGATTTTGATTGATTGATGAATTTGGGCGAAGGGATATTTCAGCACACTCTTCAACAGTTGTCTGAACTTAGTCTGGGTCACAGCATAAATCACAGTGTTTGTGCAGCAACTGAGGAGCTGCAGCATGTAACCCAATTCCCGCACAAACCAATGCAGAAACACAGCCCGATGTCCAGTATGATACATCCGGAACCATATAGAATACATCGTTAACGTTGACCATAACATGATGAAATTGGCTGAGACCACAAACAGTAAAGTGATGGATTATTTTCGATTTTGCAGTTCTGTGTCACACTGCCCATCCCTATTGGTGTGAGCCTGGAGTCTCCTGCAGGCTCGGCTGGTCACTGCAATGTGTCTGACAGTGAAAACATTGAACAGCAAAATCAGGAAAAATGGCACGCCCGGGTTTAGAATGTTGTGGAGGAACTCGATTGTAACCCAGACATGAGAGTAACGAACAGCATCTGTTACCTCACAAAACCAGGGGTAATTCCCCAGCGCATACCAAGCTGTGAGCATAAAATACCAGAAAATGTTCTTTAAATAGCTCAGCACAGTGACTGTTCCCAGAACCACAGCTGTTGTTTTCTCACTGCAATATTTGCTTTTCAGCTTCTGGCAACAAATAGCCACAAATCGATCAAAGGTGAAAGTGACAGTGAACCAGACAGAACAGTCAGTGGCTGCATAAAGCAGGACGGCATGGATATTACACATATGGATAGCCCACAGAAAATCAAACTCTTCCTTATAAACAATAGGAATGTGTCTCAATATCAGGTCAAGGATAATAACCAGTAGATCGGCCATTGCCATGGCCCCCAGGTAACATCTGACACATGAAGACAAGCCACAATCTTTATAAAGCAGGACGTAAATCGTCACTACGTTAACTGTGAAGAATGGAAACAAACAAATTACACATCAGCCTGGAATCAAAGTTATCAGTTGGATTGAAGACCCAGTGAGATTTTCAAATGTGTCGTAGTATTCAGAGATTAATTGAAATAGTTGAAGCTGAAATAACAATTGGTAAGATCTGAATTACTTCCAACAATGTGACATAAAACACAGGAACCAACTTTCCCCAGACACATGGACACACATAAGAACTGCTGTTTTCTAGAACATTCTTACACACTCAGTCACTCAAGAGCAGACACAGGTCACTTATTGACAGTTTCAAGTACATAGGGTGAAAATGTTGCCGTCCTGAAGGATTATCTCCCAGTTCCTTGAAGGCAAATGGAAGTTGGAAATTTCTGTCTTTTCGTTGACATTGTAGTTGATCCTTTGTCATGTAGAAATGTAAATGTAGGGAAAACGTATTCATCCCTTTAACTGCCTGAGGAGCCTTCGAAACAGTATCTCTTTCTCCCTGGAATTGGATCTCTTCCCTCGGGATCTTATGTTTTGGTCAAATTACTGACATCCGGCCTTTCACAAATAATGTCAGTTCAGAAGATTCCAGGGAAAGGCAGTTATAGAATGTTCCAGGGAATGTTGTTTGCAAACTGTTGCATTGAACCTCAGTTACAGAATGCTCTGGAGAATGTTGGTTATTGAATGTTCTGGGGAATGTCCGGTATAGAATTTTCTTGCAAATGTTGGTTATAGAAAGTTCTGGGAATGTCGGTTCCAAATATTCTGGAGAATGTTGGTTATGGAATGTTCTGGGGAATGCCAGTCATGGAACGTTCCGAGGAATATCAGTTATAGAATGTTCCAGACAATGTCAGTTATAGAATGATCGGACAATTTTGGATTAGAGTGTTCCAGGGAGATTACAGAAATTGTGGGCGGCACGTTGGCACAGTGGTTAGCACTGCTGCCTCACAGCAGAGACCCGGGTTCAATTCCCACCTCAGGCAACTGAATGTTTGGAGTTTGCACATTCTCCCCGTGTCTGCGTGGGTTTCCTCCGGGTGCTCCGGTTTCCTCCCACAGTCCAAACATGTGCAGGTTAGGTGAATTGGCTATGCAAAAGTGCCCGTAGTGTTAGGTGCAGGGATCAATGTAGGGGAATGGGTCTGGGTGGGAGTGTTTCGGCGAGTCGATGTGGACTTGTTGAGCCAGTTTCCACACTGTAAATAATCTAATCTAATAATACATTGTTTATGGGACGATTCTGTCTCACCCATTCAGTCATTGGAAGTGTTGGTCCATGTCCCTGATGGTCTGCTTCCTGATATTCCCAGTGGTCTCCATTGCTCTCAGTGCACATGGGATGTTTTGATGTGTTTGGTTGTCGGTGGAGAGCGGTAAGAGGTGTTTTGTGCCATGCAACAAGGCGATTAACTTTATCCGAGAGGCAATCCCTTCATTCCATGTGCAGACCCGAAGATGATGGAATTGGCTGACTGCTTCTGAATGAAGAGGCTGTGGTTGATTAAAGGACAGGGATATTTACCAACATGATGAATATGTGGTACAGTGGCTCAGTGGTTTGCACAGTTTCCTCACAGCACCAGGAACCCGGGTTCAATTCCAGCCTGTAGTGCCTGTCTGTGTGGAGTTTGCACATTCTCCCCGTGTCTGTGTGGATTTCCTCGCGTGGTCACAAAGATGTGCGATATCGGTAGCTTGGCTCAGGTAAATTGTCCATAGTGTTTAGGGATGTGTCGGTAAGATGCAATAGCCATGGTTAAATGTAGGGTAAGGGGAATGAGTCTGGGTAGGTTACTCTTCGGAGGGCCAGTGTGGACTTGATGGGCCAAAGGTCTTGTTTCCACACTGTAGGGATTCTATGAATACTCACATGGCATCATTAATGGAGTGAGAGTTTGGAAGGTATATTCACATAAATGAGAACATAAAATAAAGGAATTGCCAGAGCACATGAAGTTGTTAATTGTATCGCATTCTCATTCCACGTCACCGAACCAGACTCAACACCAAAAAGATAAGCTGTCTGTTCAGCACAGAGCACTGTGCAAACCAGGCTGGTGTACCCCTCAGTATAACCCGGCAATCTGTCCAGACAGCAAAATTGTGCAGACTACTCCAGTGCATTGATCTCTAAACCTGGACTCTGTTGAAGTCCAGCACAGGGACTTGTGCAGGTAAAACCGAGCTATTGAGCTGTAAGCCTGAAGTAGTTATCCTCCCAGCATGTGGAGCTGTATATACCACCCCGTCTCACTAGCTTGGAGACAGTGAGAACTGCAGATGTCGGAGATTCAGAGTGGATAAAGTATAGAGCTGGAGAAAAAGCACATCAAGCAACATCAAAAGAGAAAGGGAGTTGACGTTTCAGGTTGGAACGTTTCACCAGAACGGGAAGGAGAAAGGGGCTGAGACATTAACAGATGATGGGTTGGGACTTGGGGAAGAGATAAGTGGGATAGCAATGCTGATAGGAAATGACTGTGATTAGTCAATGGGAAGGGTGAAGCGGATAGATGGGAAGGAAGATGGACAGGTAGGGTCTGGTTAAGGAGATAGGGTGGAGAAGCAATGATGGACCTGGGATGAGGTGGGGGGCAGGGAAATTAAGAAGCTGGTGAATTCTATATCAAGGCTGTATGATTGTAAGCAGCCAAGAAGAAAGATGAGGTGTTCTTCCTCCACTTTGCTTGTGGCTTTATGTTGACGATGGAGGAGGCACAAGATAAGCATGTTATCGGGGGAGTGGAAGGGGGAGTTGGAATGGACGGCCACCAGAAAGTGTGGTCAATTGGAGTGTATGGATGATAAATATTCCCTAAACTGGTTCCAGAATTTGCGCTCAGTCTCACCGAAGAGACCACATCAGGAGCAACAGAGGCAATAAATTAGGTTAGAGGAAATGCACATGAATCTTTGCTGCATTTGGAATGATTCTCTGGGCCTTTGGATGGTGGTGAGTGGGAGGTTTTACACCTTGTGCAGATGGAGGGGAAAGGTCCAAGTGTGGACAAGGGGTTGGGGGGATTGTGGACCTTAAGACGGTGTCACAGATTGATTGGACCCTGCAGAGTTCAGTGGGGTGGGAAGGGGAATATCAACTTGTTGGTGGGATCTGATTACAGATCGTAGAAGTGGCAGAGGATGATGCACTGTATTTGGAGATGAGTGGGATGGAATATGTGGACCAGGTGGAATCTATCCTTGTGTATCTGGGGAGGATTCTGTTTGAGGACAAAGCTGCAGGAAATGTAGGAGATGTGGCTGAGGGTATTGATGATCATGCTGGTGGGGACGTTGCAGTCCTTGAAGGAGGAGAACACCTGGGATGTCCTAGAGTGGAATCACTCATCCTGGGAGCAGATATGCTGGAGGAATTTGAAGTATGGGATTACATTTTTGCAGCAGGGTATTTGGGACGATGTGGAATCAAAGCAGCTGTGGGAGATGGTGGGTTTCTAATACATGTCCGTGGTAACTCGCTTGCTGGAAATGGAGACAGAGAGATCCTGGAAGAGGAGCGAGGTGTCGGAGATGGTCCAGGTGAAGTTGAGGACAGGGTGGAAGGTGTTGGAGTAGTTAATGAACTATTCGAGCTGTTTGTGGGAGCACGAAGCAGCGCTGCTGAAGTCATCAATGCAGCAGAGGAAGTGCCTCCTCACAGCTGGAGATGTAATAGGATGAGTACCTGCAACATAGACACAGCACTGGGTCTCCCCAGACACCTCACAGACAGAGCCACACAGTAACTGGGAGTGTAACATTCCATTGTAATCCTGGAAATAGACAGTAAGAGACAGTTAGTCGGTTGGTGAGCAGCATACACCTCCAATTCACCACTGTCCCTAAAGCCAGGGCATAAGGTAATGGGAGATCAGGTAAATATTTTCTCTCTTATTTCATTGTGGTAGACAAAACCATTTTACGTAAAAGAAACAAATACTCCTGTAAGAATAAGGAATTTAAAGACATCGGAATAAAAAAAACACTTTCAAACACAAGCAATAGATAGAATCCCCACAGCCTGAGGACAGGCCCTACGGCCCAACAGACCCTCCGCAGAGTACCCCACCCAAACCCATTTCCTATATTAATGCATCTAACCTATATATTAGATATATCCAAACATCCCTGAACATTATGGGCAATTTAGCATGGCCAATTCACTGGGCTTGCACATATTTGGATTGTGGGAGGAAATCTACACAGACATGGGGAGAGCATGCAAACTACATAAAGAGGCTGGAATTGAACCCAGGTTGCTGGCATCATATGGCAGCAGTGTTGACCACTGCACCACCATGCCGCGCATATATTGGCAATGATGGAGACCTGAATGAAAAACCAAATGTTCGTGAAGCTCTGCTGATCTGGCAGCATCTTTGAAGAGGGAAACAGGTCTAAAATTCCAAAGGAGGCAGTCCAATCCTCTGTGGCAGGAACTTAAATATTAGCAGGTATCTGCGGGAAAGTGAATGTAATTTTGTCAACGTCCGAAAATAAAAGTTAGTCCCAGTGATGGTGACGATGAAACCAGAAGCATAACTGATCATGTTCATTCATGTCTTTTGAGGAGGGAAATTTGTCATCTTCATCTAGTCTGGCCTACTTGTGACTCAAGCCTCACATCAAGGTGATAAGCTCAAAAGGGTGATGTAAGCAATCATTTGCCATCTCATAGAAACCCTGCAGGGTCGAAACAGGCCATTTTTGTACAACAAATCCACACCGACACACCAAACAGTAACTCCCAGATCCATTCCACGAACCTATTAAATGACTTTTACCACTGACTAATGAACCTAACCTACACATCCCTGAACACGATGGACAATTTAGCATGGCCAATTTACCAAATGTGCACATTATGGAGTGATATCTGGAACTTTGACCAAATAATACTGAAGGGATGGTGGTAAATTTTCAAGCAAGGACCGTGAGTTGCTTGGAAACTAACACACAAGTGGGGTAATGTCACAATGGCAGTCGTCATGGGTTTGGAAAACACTATCTAAAAAGCTTTGGCAAATTCCTCCATTGCAACTTGTAAATAGAACACACTGCTGCTACTGAGCATCGATGGTGGAAGTAGTCGATGTTTGTGGTTATGATGCCAATCAAGCAGGGTGCATCATCCTCGATATAAGCTCAAGATTCCTGAGTGCCTTTGCCACTGCAGTCATCCAGAGAAGTAAGGAGTTTTCATCATACTCATGACATGGAACATGTGTTGGGGAGGCATTGGGGAGTCAGGAGTTGAGTTGCGTTATTCAGTTAACTGTCTCGTACCAGTCAGTTTTTGGTCAGTGGGAACACGAGGATGTTTATAGTTCAGGATCCATTGATCACTGCGAACATAATTGTGCAGTGGATCGTTTATTCTTTATTGAAGGTGGTCATTGCTTGGCATTTGTACAACACAAATGTTTCTTATCACTTCTCATTGCAAGCCTGGATATTGACAAATTGCATTTGGACATGAAGAGTCATGAATGGTGTTAACCATTCTGTTATCACCAGTGAACAGTCCTAAATCTGACCTTATCATGGAAGGAAATTCATTGACAAAGTAGCTAAAGATGGTTAATCCTCAAACACTCCCTCAGGAATAGAGCTCTTGTGGTGCAGTGGTAGTATCTCTATGTCTGAGCTACAAGACTTGTGTTCAAGTCCCACACGATGCAGGAGTACAATGCAACATATCTGAAGTTGTTCGTAAACAATCCGTATCCTGAGAAATCATGCAGAGACGTCCTGAAGCTGAGATGACTGACCTCCAACACCTATAACCAACCTCCTGAGTGCGTTGTCCTCCAAACCTCGGGGATCATAAGAGTGAGAACAGATCTGACTAAATGCATCAGTTCTCAAAGGACTTTAAATAATGCAGGTCCCACAGCAGGCTTGAGTTGTGAAGAGGAGTTATCATTAACCCAAACTGTCGCACTGTGTTTCTCTGCACAGATGCAGCTAGACGTGTTGGATATGTGCAGCATTTACTCAGCATTTTTCAGAAAAGTTGATCAAAGTTTCAGAAGGCTTGGATTAATTTAAGTTGAGATGACGGAAACTGTGCTCACAGAAAACCTTGTGAGCTCAGTCCTGGGACCTGTGGGTACAGAGAATATTCAAGACCAAAATTGATCGGTGTCTGCTGGCTAATGGGATCATGGAGATGGGGACAGTGTGGATAAGTTTAGTAAGACAGAGTCATGGTGAATGGGGGAGCTGGTTTGAAGCATTCCTGGTGAACGGCTTATGCCTGAAACGTTAGCTCTTCTTCTCCTCAGATGCTGCCTGACCTGCTGTGATTTTCCAACGCCACACATTTTGACTCTGATCTCCAGCACCTGCAGTCCTCATATTCTCCGAGCTCTCTGTAAGGCAAAAGTTGCTCACGTCAGCTTCTGTTTCCTCATTGGAGAGAAGAAAACAGCAAAAATGATGGAGATAGGAAGAGAATGAATCTATTGAGGGAACAATAGCAGAGACAGAAACAAAGAGAGCAGAGACCTGTCCCCAATTACCACACATATTACCAAGGGAGACTAGGAAATAATGATATCGAATGAATGTGTTACAAATTGGTGACATGTAACATTCCACAGGAAGGTTAAAGAAACAAAGAAAATCGAAGCAGAAAGAGGCCATTCAATCCCTCAATCCTGCTCAGCTTTTCAATATGATTATGGCTTATCATCCTGCTCAGCACCCTCTTCTTGTTTTCTTCTGATAGTCTTTGATCCTTTTAGCCCTAAGAAGAAATTATAACTGGCTCACCACCCTCTGGGTGAAGAGACATTAGTCTGTGACCATTCGTTTTGGAGTGCCTGGTCATTAGGAACACCCCTCCTCTGTTGACCCTGTCTAGTCCTAGAATCCCTTCAGTGTAGGAGGCAGTCATTCATGCCTACACCAATCCTATGAATAGCATCCCACCTGGACCCACTCTCCCACCCTATAACTGTAACCTCGCTAATCCATCTTAATATCACTCGACATGACAGGTTAATTTACCAAGGTCAATTCACCTCATTTGCAAATCTTTGGACTGTGGGAGGAAACTGAAGGACTCAGAGGAAACCCCACACAGATATGGGGAAGATGGGTAAACTCCACAAAGACTGTTGCCAAACTGTGGAATCAAAGCTGAGTCCCTGGCACTATGTCACCAGCATAACAGATCCAATAACAACTATGCCATGTGGCTTTCCAATTAGGCCAGCTCCAATTTTGTAGTCTGTGAGTTTCACCCTCATTGTTCTAAATTCCAGTAAATATCGCCCAAACTAATCTAACTCTCTTTACAGAAGAATTTGAGGACTGCAGATGCTGGAGATCAGGGTGTGGTGCTGGAAAAGGGCTTTTGCCTGAAACGCCAATTCTCCTATTGCCTGATCTGCTGTGCTTCTTCAGCACCACATTCTCAACTAACTCTCTTTAGACCTCATTCCTGCCATCCCAGGAATCAGTCCGGTAAACCTTTGTTAAACTTCCTCTGTGGCGAGAGCATCTTTATTCATATTCCACTATCTCCGTTCCCATGTTGTTTACTTTTATATGCTAATCTATGAAAAAGCAACTGGTTAAAAGCTTTCTAAAGTTCGGTGGAAATCACATTTGTTAACTTCTCAAGTCAGCTCTATTTCCAACCATAACAGTGGATTTGTCAAGCATGATGTCCTTTTTCTGAATCCATGCTGACTTTATCCAAGATGAACACAGTGTTCCACGTTCTCTGCTACTAAATCTTTTATCAGGGACTCTCATATTTTCCACACTAACTTCCTTACTTTCAGTCTAACTGGTCTATCCTTCTGTTTTTAACTCTTTTTTAACATGGTGGATTTCCACTAACCATTCTCCAATCCATGGGAACTGTTCCAGAGCCTGTTAAATCCAGAAAGATGAACAGAAAGACAACCACTGTTTCTTCAGCCACTTCATTCAAGCGGAGGAAGAGGAGGAGGCCATTCTCAGCTCAAAGTAGGACTCAGTTGCAGAAAGAGAATGAGGGAGATTAGAAGCAGCACATTCAGTATCCATTCAAACTCCACCTTAAAGGCAGGCATCTGTTCTTTATTTTCTAAAATGTGTCATTCTGGTATCAGCCATGGATATTGTTTACAGCAGCTTCCAGTAATCTGTGAGGGTGAGAAGTTGAGTTGTTGCTGAACAGGGATTGCTCTGAAATCCGGGATGTGGAATTTTTGGAGAGAAGCTAAGCTGTTACATTGCCATCACAGGTAGAATAATATAAATCTAGGGGGACTAGAGTGAAATCTTTCCATTTCATAATCACAAATGGATCAGCATAGAAGGGGGTGATTCCAACCCATCGTGACTGGCTAGGATTTGGACGAGTTTTCCAATTCACATACTTTGTGATTTTGTTCCTTCATCTTATTCTTCTTTGGAAGCTGCTATTGGAAATGCTCCACTTCCCTTTCTGGTTTGCTTCCCGATGAAGGGCTTAAGCCCAAAACGTCGATTCTCCTGCTCCTCGGATGCTTCCTGACCTGCTGTGCTTTTCCAGCACTACACTCTTGGCTCTTGCTTCCTATGTTATCAGAGTCTGTTGTGTAAATTATTGTTCTTATTTATGGGTTTGAATCACGCTAGAGAATCTCTTGTAGTTTTTTCTTTCCAAACAGAGCACCCTGCATTAATTAAATGATTTGGATGTGAACATAGGAGGCATAAATTAGTAAGTTTGCAGATGACACCAAAATTGAAAGTGCAGTGGACAGCGCAGAAGGTTACTTCAGACTACAATAGGCCATTAGGCTAAGGAGTGGCAGATGGAGTTTAATTTAAGATAAATGTAAATTGCTGTATTTTAGAAATGCAAATCAGAGCAGAACTTTTGCACATAATTGTAAGGTCCTGGGATGTGCTGCTGAACAACGGGACCTTGGAGTGCAGGTTCATGGTTCCTTGAAATTAGAGTCGCAGGTCGCTAGGATAGTGACAAAGATGTTTAGTCTGCTTTCCTTTATTAGTTAGAGCACTGAGTGAAGCAGTTGAAAGATCATGTTGTGACTGTAAAGGATATTGGTTAGGCCACCATTGGAATATCATGTGCAATTCTGGTCTCCTTCCTCTCAGAAGGATGTTATGAACTTTGAAAAGGTTCAGAAAAGATTTACAATGATGTTTTCAAGTTTGGAGGATTTGAGCTATAGGGAGAGGCATTAGAGACTGAGGTTCATAAAATCATGAGGGGAATTGATAGGGTAAAACGACAAGGTTTTCTTTCCCTGGGATACAGGACTCCAGCGTAACAGGGTGAGAGAGGAAAGTTATAAAAGAGACAACTTTTACACAGACAGTGGTGCGTGCTTTAAATGTGCTGCCAGAGCAAAAGGTGGTGGCTGATACATTTGCAGCATTTAAAAGGCATTTGGATGTGGATTTGAATAGGAATGGTTTAGAGGGAGATGGGCCAAATGCTGGAAAATGCGACGAGTTGGACCAAAGATCTGTTTCCATGCTGTTTGTCTTTCTGACTCTATAACTCTACAAACAGAACTGAAGTCCCAAATCCCTGAAAACATTCGAATCAATGTCTTCTGTAGCCTCATCAGAGTCTTGATGTCTTTCCGCAAAGACAGAAATAATTTAAATTCCCCAGAATGATCTGTAATCAGAGTTTTATAGAAATATATCGTCAATTCCATGTTTTTGAAATGTTTCCAAAAGGATATTCTTCAGCACCGAGTGAAGGAAAACTGAATTTGCCTTTGCCAGGGAACTGGTTATGGGATGTTGTTATATTGGAACAATTAATGAATAGTAGTTAAATCATATATTATTTTGTGAAATATCTTGTTGTATTTAAAGTTACACTAATTCTTAATTTTGTTTAGTTTTATTTTATCGATAGAGTAAAGACAAAGTTGGATTTGAGCCACCCGCTCCTGTGCGGATCATTCAATGCTTATGAGTTGGATTGAATTCAGTCGAGTTCCTCTAGAGTTATATCACCCGTATTTGCAATGTAACAGTTCAGCTTCTCCCCCAGAAACTCCACATTTTGCCTTACCAAGCAATCTCTGTTGCTTATAGCCTCGTAATTTGACCAATTGAATCACAACTTGAGCACAGCAACTAATACCAACCTTTAAGTTACATTCTAGGCTATCTCCTTGAAATACGTTTTGGCTTTTGGTCTGGTCTGTTACGAATGTCTTCACTTTGCCCTAACACTTCCTAAGACGTACAAATATTGCCAGATCTCTCTCGTCCTGCATTCACTTTGATATGGTGAGTCCAATCGAACTGGGGGAAAGTGAGGACTGCAGATGCTGGAGATCAGAGCTTAAAAATGTGTTGCTGGAAAAGTGCAGCAAGTCAGGCAGCATCAAAGGAACAGGAGAATCAACGTTTCGGGAATAAGCCCTTCTTCAAACTGCCTGTTTGAAAAAAAAGTACAAAATAGGTCGTTCATACTGAGACACTTTAACTCAAGCTTAATAACCAAACTTCAGTTATTTGGAGTTGGAACTTAATTGGAAACTAAAAAGAACTGATCAAATAGCTCAGAAAATGATAACCTAATCTGAGCTGAAAAATGGACAATAATTTCGAAACAGGATTGCAGGAGCAGTGCCAGTTCACTGTTCCATGCACACATTCACATAAATGCATCCTCTCAGCGTTTTACATGTATCTGACAGTGATCCCAATTTCTCTGAGATAAATGAAGGTAACGTTTCAGGCTTGTGCTCTTTCGCTAGAATGGAGACATGTTCCAAATCTGACAGGCTTTGCACAAGCTAAAAGGAAAATTAATGGGTGGAGGAGGATGGAGCAAAAAATGGATATATTCCACAAAGGAGCCAAACCACCACTTGGGGGGAAAAGATCATTCGGCAGAGTTCACAATTCTTCTTTGCAGAATTCTGTATCCAAATGTTTTGGGAAACATCACCAGTCTCAAAGTCAGAGCCGGGTTTCAGTGCAGAGTTTATTGCACAAAGAAATACTGGTGCTCTGGGGAGAGAAAGACACCAACAGCACCGTGGTCAGCTGCGATTATTCTTTTGACCAGGAGCACATATCATGACACTTTTATACATCTAGTGATACATTAGATCAGTGATGAGATCATTGCCTTTGTACCATGTTTCGTTTATGGTAATCAGTGCAGAATCGTTGATAGTTTCAATACATTCACTGTCAGTTCCAGCTGTGCCTTCATTGTCATGAGCGTAGTTGTTATTAGTTTTAAGTGCAGACATTGTCAGTTTCAATGTCTGCACGGAAATCCATTGCTACAGCAAAGGGTGCCAATAGCTCTACCTGGCAAGGACGATTCCTGCAGCCCTGGCAATTGACAATCTGTATTTAGTCTGCATCAAACGTTTAGCATTTCTTTTGAAGGTGTTGACTGGCTGTGTACGGTACTCACGTGTATTCTCTCCCTCACCCAACTTAAACTCATCAACTAGGTTGTGAGTGCATTGTGCTGGCATTCTGGTGGCCCCAGGCAGTGACTGTATTTGCTCTGCTGTTTCTTTCCATATCATGGTTTGGTAGCCATCTTATTTGTCATGTTGCTAACTAATGGCTCAGCGGCCATCTTGTGTGTCCATATGCCTTGTGTCACCCTGTCCCGTGCCACCACCCACTTCATTAATAAACTGGTTGTCAATAAATTTATTTTGGAGCAATGACCATTCAATTGATAAAGAACAGTTTACAAATATGAGTACCATCCAATTGTAAGTGATTTTAGCATGCCTTTTCACTGGATATTCAGGCAGGACAAGGTTATTCTAAGAGTCACTGTCATCATTTCAGCTTGGTGAATTTACAGACAACCATCACAACAGGTATTGTTATGAGGTAATGAATGGTGCACCACCATTGTTTTGAGAAGTTAAACTGCCGGGCACTGCCTAGGTCTTGTGCAAGAACCGAGTGTCTCAGACATTACTCTGCAAATCTCAAGGGGTTTCTCTGGAGAGCTGTGACTCTGGCTGACCTGCCCGTCCCACAAGCCTCAGATGCAATGTGGTTAGAATTTTCATTCATCTGCTTCCTCTCCATTGGGAGAATGCTGGACATTCCACAAACGGTTTTGCACATGTTCATTAACTGGGATGGAGACTGGGGTTACTTCTCTGGTGAAGCAGCTTAATTTGGATCTACTAAAGCAACTGTTTGAAGGGACACAACGGGAAGCAGTTGCTCACCAGCCGTCTGTGAACCAGCCACTGATTATCATACCAGAGACTGTGAGGAAGTGTGTTGCACACCAGTTCCTGCCTTGTAAAATCAGTCGATCTGAGCACAAGGAGAGACAAGAGGATGTCCATAGAATTGTTTAAAATATAAATCAGCAGTGCAGGTGCAGCAAATGTGAAGTGCATAAGAAAGTACAGTCTGGGAGATTATTCAGGAGCATCAAGAAAAGTCAGAAAACTATTTTAAAAAATTAAACTTAAACCTCCGCAATGATCAGAACTGATCATTCTGTTTCGACTGAACCACTCACTTCCTTGCATTCCAACACTGTCCTCTGAGGGAGGAGGTTCAAATTCTGGAAATATAAGGCCTGAACTGTCCTGTTTCCTGTGTTGGGAGTTTACTGAGAAACTCTCTCTTCCTGCTGGAGGAACAAGACACACAGATTCCCTCCAGGGAAGACTCCAGCCCTGATGTAGTCGCGAGTAAAAGACACACCTCTTCAGGGCAAGTTCAGCCTAATACAGGCCAGACTTTTATTATGCATATTTAAAAAAAAACATTTTGAACACTTAACAAAATTTTAAATAATATTTTACATTTTTAGAAGAGTTTTGCAATTGAGCAATTTTAATTTCAACGTTACCAACAAACAAGGATTGAACAACTAGGTGGAGTTTAGAGTGGCATAAGATTTTAGGGAATAGAAAATCAGGTTTAGACCATTCTCCCCCTCATTTCAGCACCACCAGTGCACACAATCATGGCTGTCCTCATTTGCAGCCTTAACTCAATTTCCCAGTAACTCCCATAACCTCTGACTCCAACGTGTAAAGAAAAACTATTACACTGAACCAGGAACCTCTTCAATGACCCAGCATCCATTGCTCTCAGGGGAAGATAATCGCACAGTTCAATGAACCTGCAAGGGCAGAACTCGTATTTGTCCAAAAAAAACCCCATGTGCTTCACCATGCGCACAAACACACACGCAAGCATACACACAGGCACAATTCCCTGCACTCTCCCAAACAGCCACAGTCACTCACAAGCTGAGACCTTTGTTAAGGCAGAAACAACTTCAGTCAATACCGTGTGTTCCTGAGACATTCTAAAATAAAATTCACACGACACCAAGTTATAATCCAACAGATTTATTTGGAAGCATTGTCTTTAGGAGCGCTGTTCCTTCATCTAATGGTTGTCCGTTGTGTTTCTCTTGAAAGCCAGTGTTGTAAATCTGGAGCTGAGCTGTCTGTTCCATACAAAGCAGTGTAACTAATTTTGGTCATTTTTCAAGTAGACAAATGAAGCATGACTGGGTGGAGTCAGACTTTCACAGATCCAAGGTTTCCACAATTTGCTTTCCCCGAGGAATCTTTCAATAACTACTCACTCACTGAGGAAGCTAGGTAAGTATTGTTACCCTCTCTGTGACCCTCTGTAAGATATGATGAACTCCCTTGTAAACACCTTAGATACTTAAATAATTTCTGGTGATCTCCCTGTAAATAGAATTTCATTCATGTTCATGTATTGGAAACATGAGCATTGATTGCAGGGACCCTGAATGATCACGAAGACTCCTGGTGATCTCCTGGAAATACTGACAAACGAAATTGGGACACACTTTAAATCATAACACACTCCCCTTTGATTCACTGTCGGTACTCATGTACTGTTCTGAATAAGAGTTACATCACGTGTGAAATGTTAACTCTGTTTCTCGCTTCATAGAAGCTGTCAATCCAGCCAAGTTTCTGCAGCATTTTCTGTTTTGGTTCCAATTTCCAGCAGCCAAGGGTTTGTTTTAATTTTGGTAACACCATTCTTGACTTTTCATCACTCATCCAGTTTCTGCAACTTCTTTTCGTCCCCTTAATATTGCAAACGTTCCAAGTCATTTTCTGGAATATAGTCAGTGATTCAGACCATGAGGTAGAAATGATCAGAGATTCACAGATGTTTGAGTGAAGACGTTTCTACTCATCTCAGGCTGCTCTACAGTTCTGAGACAGTGATCCGCTGTTCCAGATTCCTATCAGCAGAGACATCTGCTAACACCTTTCCTGGCAATCTCTTTGGTAATAGTATACAGTTCAATGAGAACATCTCTTATTCACTTGCACTTTATGATATCTAAATCTAATCCATTTAGTCCAACTTCATAAACAATCTACAGTCCCCAGGATAAGGCTGGTATCCCTCTATTATAATCATTCCAATGCCAATGTGTGCTTTCTTAAGTGAGGAAAATAAATCTGCACACCTCTGGCTTTGGGAGGTTCAACAAAGTGTATTGATGGAAATCAAATTGCAATGATACATCCATTTTCCAGGTGTTCAAGTCATTTCATGTATAATTTTGCAGAAAAAGGAAATCTATGTTCAAGATAGCATGTTCTTATTGGTGACATTCTGTTGCAGACAGCAACATGACCTTCTTGCATTGTTTTATGTTTCAATCAGAATATTAAACAGCAAACTTCCTCTAAATCACCCATTCTGTGTCATTTTTATAAATGAATTTGCTGATAAGATCATCCTAAATGAAGCAGAGCATGGAATGTTGCAGTACAGGAATGGACCCTACAATCCATGATGTGCTCAGCATGAGGCCAAATTCAACTCATCCCTTCTGCCTGCTCAAGGTTCCTGCATTCCTTGCAAATTCATGCGCCAATCTAAAAGCCCCTTAGAGAGCCCTATCATATCTGCCTCCACAACTACCCCTGGCATGTTCCAGACTCCTGCCAGTCTCTGTGTTGCTCCTTAGATCTCCTTTGAACTTAAATCCCACTCCGCCACGCACCTTAAATGTGGTGGTAGACTTTTCAACTCTGGGAAAAAGGTGCTGGCTAAAAACTCTATCTGTGCATCTCACAATGCCATGCTAATTGTCCTGAATTAGGCTACAACTTTCCAAATGTTCAAAAATCTTCTCCATTGGACTCCTCTCCAATAGCTTTCCAAGCACCAGTGTAAGAGTCACCAGTCCATGTATCCCTGTTTCCCTACTTTAACAAAGGAACAACATTAGCTACTCGCCAGTCCTCCAAGACGTCTCCAGTGGCCAGCGAAAATAGAAAGATCTTCCCCTGAGCCTCCACCACTCCAGAGAAAACAACTCAAGTTTTTTTTCTCTCGCCTCTCCTTATACTCATACTCTCTCATCCAGGCAACATCCTGGCAAACCTCTTCTGCACCCTCTCCACAGCCTCCACATCCTTTCTGTAATGTGGGGAACAAAATTGAACGCGTTATTCTAAATGAAGCCTGAATAAAGCCTTATAAAGCTGCAACATGACATCCTTGCTCTTGTACGCAATCGCACAACCAATAAAGGGAACCATACCATATGCCTTCCTTACCTGTAACCCAGTTGTGTGGCCACTTTCAGGGAGTTATGGATTTGAATCCTAAGTGTCTCTGTACATCAATTCTGCTCAGAATCGTACCATTACCTGTATACTTTTCCATAAAATTTTATTTCCCAAAATGCGGCACTTCATACTTATCTTGATGAAACTTTATTTGCCATTTCTCTGCCAATCTATATCCTGCTCATTTATATCCTTTGACAACCTCCTACACTATCAACAATTCCAAAGATCTTCATGTCATCTGGAAACTTACTAACCTACTTACCGACATTTCTACCTAAGCAATTTTTATATATTGCAAACAGCACAGGTTCAAGTAGTGATCCCTGTAGAACATGCTAAGTCACTGACCTGCAGCCTGAAACACACCCTACCATCTTCTATGGGCAAGTCAATTCTGAATCAAGGCAGTCAAGTCACCATGGATCCCATGCATCTTAATCTTCTGGATGAACCTACCATGAGAGGCCTTGTCAAGAGCCTTACTAAAATCCATGTAGACAACATACCCTGCTCTACCCTAATTGATCAAATTCATCACGACCTCAAAAAATACAATTGTTCGTAAAATTTGACCTGCCCTGCACAAAGCCATGTTAACTGTCCGTAATGAGGCCTTGCTTTTCCAAATCTGCCTAAATCCTATACCTAATAATGCTCTCCTCCAATGGCTTCCCAATCACTGACAAGACACTTGCCAGTCTGTTCTTTTCTGAATTATCCCTAATTTCCTTCTTTAATTAAGGAACAAAGTTAGTTAGCGCCAATCTCCCAGGACCTCTCCAGTGGCTAATGAGGATACAAAAGCCTTGGTCAAGATCCCAGAAATATCCTCTCTTGCTTCTCTCAACAACCTGGGGCAGATACTATCGGGACCTGGGCACCTATTCAGCTTAATGTGCTTCAAGAGACCCAAAATCACTCCTTTATTTTCTCAAAATGCTCAAGCATATTAATATACTCCATACAAATCAGGATGAGATCCTTTGGAGTGATTATAGAGAACGGAGACAGAAGCTATAATCCAAGATGTCTTCGGTGCTAATTTCCGGATTACTTCCAGTGCCACGTGCAGTGAGGGAAAGAACAAGATGGCATGGAAAATGAATGAATGGCTAAATAATTGGTGCAAACGGCAGGGATTCAGATTTTTAGATCATTGGAATTTTTTCTGGGGCAGAGGTGACCAGTTCAAGAGGGACAGGTTGTGCCTGAAATCGGGGATGGGGTTCAAAACCTTAATAGCCAGGTTTGCTAGTGCTGCAAGGGTAGGTTTCAGTTAGGTTGGCAGGACTGTGGGATCCTCAACAGCAGGGAGACAAGTGCGAGGTTAGAAGGAGACACAATCAGAAACAACAAGTTAAACCGACAGGTCAGGCTGGCAATCGACCGGGAACTAGGAAAGCCTGTTGGATTAAATTGCATTTATTTCAATGTAAGAGAGCTGACAGGTAAGCCGGTGTCCTCAGGGTGTGGATAGGTACGTAGGACAGGGATATTACAGCCATTAGCATGGCTAAGAGTGGGACAGGCATGAGAGTTTAATGTGCCAGGGTATAAATGCGTTAGGGAGGACAGAGGTGCTGGGAAGAGGGGAGGGGGTGTTGCATTTTTGATTACAATAAGTATCACAGTAGTAATCGAGATAAAATAACTGAAGGATCACTGAAGCACGCTTTATGGATGGAGCTAAGAAATAAGAAGGGGAAATTGACGTGATTGAGGTTGTACTGTAGCTCCCAAACAGTCAATGGGAACTAGACGAACAAACATGCAGGGGGACTGTGGAGACTTGCAGGACCAATAGATTTGTCAGTGTCAGGAATTTTAATTTTTCCAACATAGACTGGGACGTACATAGTGTTAAGTGCTTAGATGGGGTGGAAATGTTAAGAGCATTCAGGAAACTTCCTTAAGCAATACATAGAGGGTTGTACTCACGAAGGGACAAATCTTGAAAAGTAGGGCAGGACAGGTGACTGTGGGGGAACACACAGTGACCATAGTTCTATTAATTTTAAAATAATTGTGGAGAGGGACAAAACTGGTTCACAGGGTCAAGTTCTAAACTGGTGCAATGCAAACTTTGATGGAATTAGATGGGAGCTTACAGGGGTTGATTGGAATAAATGAGTTTGCAGGCGAAGGAACATCCAGCAAGTGGGAGGCATTCAAAAGTGAGATGGTCAGAGTTCAAGGTTCAGATGTTCCTGAGATGGTGAAGACCAAGTTTGGCAGGATCAGGGATCGCTGGATACGCTTTGACATGCAAAAAGAAAGAAGCCTCGACTCAAATACAGGCAGCTGGGATCAAGGGAAGCCGTGAAGACTGACTGAAGAAGGACAATAGTAGAATAGAGTCTGGGTTAGTGGAGCTGGAAGAGCACAGCAGTTCAGGCAGCATCCAAGGAGCTTCAAAATCGACATTTTGGGCAAAAGCCCTTCATCAGGAATCGAAATGCCCGAAACGTCGATTTCAAAACTCCTTGGATGCTGCCTGAACTGCTGTGCCCTTCCAGCACCACTAATCCAGAATCTGGTTTCCAGCATCTGCAGTCATTGTTTTTACCTAGTAGAATAGAGTGTAGAGTAGTGCTTATTTGTCATTTCTACCATATACAACTGATACAGTTAAAACGATTCAGTGTTCCTCTCATACCGAGGGTGCTAAATGGACTGCAATAATTGTATAATCGTACATGGCATAAAGTGCATTAGAACTGCAAAACACGCAAGTTACAGTCTAACGAAAAAAATGATGGATAATAGGTATTTTTCTAGCAGCAATATGAGAGAATGTCAGATGGGGAAGAGTCCAAGTTTACTCTGTTAAGGACCCTTATGGCTTGGGGGAAGAAAAAATTGCACAGTCTGACGATATTCTCCGGTATCACAAGTTTGGAGGTGAGTGAATGTTGTGCCCTTATTCAAGGAGGGCTGCAAAGAAAAGTGGCTGGTAAGCTTAACATCTGTGATAGAAAAGTTACTTGGGAAGATTTGGAGGTAAGATATACATGCATTTAGAGTCATCGAGATGTACAGCATGGAAACAGACCCTTCAGACCAACTTGTCCATGCCGACCAGATATTTCCAACCCAATCTACTCTCACCTGCCAGCACTTGTCCCATATCCCTGCAAACCCTTCTCGTCATATACTCATGCAGATGAATGTTAAATGTTGAGATTGTACTAGCCTTCACCACATTCTCTGGCAGCTCATTCCACATGTGTACTACTCTCTGCATGCACAAGTTACCCCATAGGTCGCTTTTATATCTTTCCACTTTCACTCTAAACTTTCACTCTCTAGCTCTGCACTCCCCCAGCCCAGGGAAGAGACTTTGTCTATTTATCCGCTACATGCCCCTCATGATTATATCAACATCTATAAGTTTGGAAAGTCAAATCAGGGTAGGATTTCATGGTGAATGAGGTGGGGCCTTAAGGAGTCAAATAGAACTGAAGGACCTTGGAGTTCAGGTGTACAGTTTTCTGAAAATATCGTCACAGGTAGAGAGGGCAGTGAAGAAGGCTTTGGGCACACTCACATTTATCAGTTAGGGCTCTGAGTGTAGAAGCTGGGAATTCATTATGTACTTGTAAGGGATGTTGATGAGACCGTACTCATTTGGTCATATTGCTATCGGAAGAATGTTATTAAACTGGAAAGAACGCAGAAGAAATTTGCAAGGATGTTGCTCAGACTCAATGGCCCGACTTACAGGGAGAGGTTGGACAAGCTGGAACATGTTTATTTAGAGTGGAAGAGACTGAGGGGGCACCTTATAGAAGTGTACAAGATCTTGAGAGGCATGGGTAGGGTTAATGTACTCAGTCTTTTGCCAAGGGTTGGGAAATCGAGGACCTGAGGGCATCGCACTAGAAGGGAAAGAATCAAAGGACGACATACAGTAACTGAGAGTGAGAAAAATCAGTTGACTGAGAGCGGCCTTGAATAGTGCAAAATGAAACTGGGAAGGTTTGGCTTGAAAACCAAGTTGGTCAGGAAAAGAAAAATGGAACAACTGGCTCTCTTCAAAGAGGAGATGGTTTGAGTCTAGTTGAGGAATGCTCCCTCAAATAGGAAAGGCAGGATAAACAAACCCAAAGCTCCCTGGGTGAGAGGGCGAAAGATTAAGATGAAAGAAAAGGGAGGAATACTGAAGGTTCAGAGGGAAGAGCGGGGGGAGTAATGAGAAAACTGATAGCCAACATAAAATTATTCCAGAATCTTCTGTGGGCACGTCATCTTGAGAACGCTGAACAGTGCAGTGGGCCTGACTCAACATTAGAAAGAGGATGTGTACCAAGACGAAGGGGCGTGGCTGAGTGTTAAATGAATACTTTCCCTCTGTCTCTACCAAAAAGGGAGAAGCTACCCAGGCTGCAGTGCCAGAGGAAGATACAATATTGATGAGGAAGACCTGTGTGGAACCGGCAACAAACCATGTTTCACTCTATCTTCCACAATGTATCTGATAATAAAATAATTCATTTGTTTGTGGAATAAAAGAATATCAATCTGGATACAAATTTGACTGATTGTTAAGAAATTGAGAGGAGTCATCTCAATTTGTTTTCGAGCTGGAGGAAGATTTTCAGTAAAGTTCCACAGGAGTCAATTTTAGGACACTCGTTTATATTGATATGCATGAATAATTTATGTCTGGTGTGCAGGGATGTATTTTAAAGTTTACATTTGACATGAAACTTGGAGAAATTCTAAACGGTAAGGAAAGCAGTGCAGAACATCAAAAAGACATTGACAAGTTGGTAGAGTGAACAGAGAGATAGTGGATGAAGATCAACACAGAAAAGCATTTGCTAGCAAAAACATTAAAAGACAATATAAAACAGGATGTAAAATCCAAAGGAATAAAGGACTAAGGTGCCTATGTGCAAAGATCAATAATGTTGGCAGGCCATTAAATACAACTGAACCATGCAAGGTTCCTGGTTTTTGAAATACTGAATTAGAGAATAAGAGCAAGGAGGTGATATTCAACTTGTCTCAAACACTTGTGAGACCTGAACTGGAGTATCATATGCAGTTCAGGTTGTCAAGTTACAGGGAGGACGTGAACACATTGGAAAATGTGCATAAGTGATTTCGATTAGATTCCCTATAGTATGGAAACAGTCCCTTCCACCCAACAAATCCACACTGACCCACTGAAGAGCAAACCACCCACACCCATTCCCCTAAATTTACCCCTGACTAATGCACCTAACACGACAGGCAATTTAGCATTGCTAATTCACCTGGCCTGCACATCTTTGGATTGTGGGAGGAAACCAGAGCACCCAGAGAAAACCGCTGACGCTGTGCAGCTAAAGTGCTAATCACTGAGCCACCATGCCACCTTTTACAAGAATGGTTCCAGGGATGAGAAACTTCAGTTGTGAAGTCAAATCGAAGTCAGATTGTTCGTTTTGGAGAGAAGGTGGCTAACTGGATATCTGATAGAGTTTTTGAAACTCATAGGCAGACAGAATTAAATAGATAAGATGGAAATATTCCCGCTCATAAAAGGAATAAGAATGAGAGAGTAAAGATTTCAGGTGATATATGAAAGAAGAAAGTGATTAAGTAAGAATATTTTAATTCAGTGAGTACATAGAACACAGAACATGACAGCGCAGTAAAGGCCTTTCAGCCCTCAAAGTTGCATCGACCTCAGAAACCTCTCTGAAGCCATTCTAACCTACACTATTCCATTTTCATGCATATGCCTGTCAAATAAACACATGAATGCCATTAAAGTTGGTGTCTCTACTACTGTACCATCAGTGCGTTCCACATCCCTGCTACTCTCTGAGTAAAGAAACTACCACTGACATCTGCTCGATATCAATCACCCCTCATTTTAAATCTATGTCTCCTCGTGCTAGCCATCACCATTCAAGGAAGAAGACTCTGACTATTATGTCTCATATAAATCCACTTTCAATCTTCTTCTCTGTAACAAATGCAGCATGAAGTCCCTCTCTCTTTCCTCGTAAGACCTTCCCTCTATACAAGGCAACATCCAAGTAAATCTCCACTAAACCTTTCCAAAGCTTTTACATCCTAGCTATAATGCAGCGTCAAGAACTGTGCACAATACTCCAAGTGTGGCTGCGACAGAGTTTTGTACAGCTACAGCATGACCTCATGGCTCTGAAACTCAATCCTTCTACCAAAAAGGCTAACACACTGTATGCCTACAAAACAAACCTATCAACCTGGATGGCAACTTTCAGGAATCTACATACACAGACACTGAGATCTCTCTGTTTATCTACACAGAAAAACTATTATTGTAAGCCCAGTACTCTTTATTCCTTTTACTCCTTCCAATGTGAATCATCTCACACTTTTCTGCATTAAACTTCATTTGCCACCTCTCAGCCAAACTCTGCTGCTTATCTATGTCCCTTTGTAACCTACAAAATCCTTTGTCGCTATCCACAACTTAACCGACCTTACTGACATCCACAAATTTATTAACCTATCCGTGTAAGCCCTCACCCAGGTCACCTATAAAAATGACCAACAGTACATTAGATTAGATTCCCTAAAGGGTGGAAACAGACCCTTCGGCACAAACTAGTCCAAACTAACCCTCCGAAGTGTAACCCATTCCCTCTAACTAATGGGTCGAACTCTATGGGCAATTTAGCACGACTAATTCACCTAACCTTCACATCTCTGGACTGTGAGAGGAAGCCGAAGCACCTGGAGGAAACGCACACAGACACAGGGAAAATGTGCAAACTCTACACAGTTACCTGAGGCTGGAATCGAAGCTGGGTCCCTGGTGTTGTGAGGCAGCAGTAATAACCACTGAGCAACCATGCCACCTTGTAGCCTCAAAACAGATCATTCCGGTACGCCATGAGTAACTGAACTCCAGGCTGAACATTTTTCATTAACCACCAGCCTCTCTCTTCTTTCAGCGAGCCAACATCTTATCCAAACTGCTAAATAACCCTCAATCCCACGCCTCCATATTTTTTCCAATAGCCTACCATGGGAAACCTTATCAAATACCTTACTGAAATCCATATACACCAAATCAACCGATTTAATCTCATCCACCTGTTTGGTCACCTTTTTGAGTAACTAAATAAGGTTTGTGAGGCACAACCTACCATGAACAAAACCGTGTTGACTACCCCTATTCAACTTATTCCTTTCTAGATTATTTTAAATCCTTTACCTTATCACTTTTCTAATACTTTACCTCACAACCAAAGTAAGGCTCCCTGTTCTATAATTACGAAGTTTGTTTCTTCTCCCCTTCTTGAACAAGGGGACAACATTTACTATCCTCCAGTCTTCTGCCACTATTCCTGGAGACAATGGTGACATAAAAATCAAAGGCAGAGGCTCTGAAATCTCCTCACTGGATACCCAGAGAAACTTTGGATAAATCCCATTGGCCCAGGAGATTTACCTATTTTCACGCTTTCCAGAATTACTAACACCTCCTCCTTATGAACATAGAACAGAGAATATAGAACAATGCAGCGCAGAACACGCCCTTCGGACCCCAGTGTTGCGCCAACAGCTCGTCCCCCTACATTATCCCATAATCATTCCTGTGCTTATTCAAGAATTGTTTAAATCTCCCTAATGTGGCTGAATTAATGACATTGCCAGGGAGGGCATTCCATGCCCTCACCACCCTCTGAGAAAAGAATCTGCCTCTGACATCTGTCGTAAATGTATCACCCGTCAATTTGTAGTTATGCCCCTGGTACAAGCTGACGTCATCATCCTAGGACAAAAGACTTTCACTGTCTAGCCTATCTAATCCTATGATCATATTGTATGCCTCTATCAAATCACCTCTTAGCCTTCTCCTTACCAATTAAAACACACCCAGGTCTCTCAGCCTTTCCTCATCAGACCTTCCCTGCAGACCAGGCAACATCCTGGTAAATCTCCTCTGCACCTTTTCCAATGCTTCCACATCCTTCCCGAAATATGGCGACCAGAACTGTACAAAATATTCCAAGTCCAGCAGCACTAGCATTTTGTATAGTTAAAGCATGACATTGCAGCTCTGGAACTCAATCCCTCTACCAATGAAAACGAACTAACTGTATGCTTTCTTAACAGTACTATCAACCTGGGTGGCAACTTTCAGCGATCTATGATCATGGACTCCAAGATCCATCTGCACATCCACACGACCAAGAATCTTTCCATTTACCCAGTACTCTGCCTTCTTGTTATGCTTTCCAAGTGCATCACCTCACATTTAGCTGCATTGAACTCAATTTGCCTGCTCTCAGCCCAATTCTGCATTTTATCCAAGTCCCCTGCAACCTGTAACATTCTTCCACACTGTCCACTACTCCACAACTTTAGTGTCATCTGCAAATTTACTAATCCATTCACCTATGCCTGCATCTAAGTCATTTACAAAAATGACAAGCAGCAGTGGTCCCAAAAACAGATCCTTGTGGCACACCACTAGTAACCGGACTCCAGAATGATTATTTTACATCAACCACCACTCAATGCCTTCTTTCAGAAAGCCAGTTTCTAATCCAAACTGCTAAATTAACCTCGGTTCCATTCCTCTGCATTTTCTGCATCAGCCTACCATGTGGAACCTTATCAAAAGCTTTACTGAAGACCATGTATACCGCGAAAACTGCCCTACCCTCTTCTACATATTTGGTCACCTTCTCAACAAACTCAATTAGGTTTGTGAAACACGACCTGCCCTTGATGAAACCATGTTGACTATCTGAAATCAAATTGTTGCTTGCTAGATGATTATAAATCTTATATCTTATGATCCTTTCCAAAATCTTTCCTACAACAGAAGTAAGGCTCACTGGTCTATACTTGCCTGGGTATAAACAATGACTGTAGATGCTGGAAACCAGATTCTGGACTAGTGGTGCCGGAAGAGCACAACAGTTCGGGCAGCATCCCAGGAGCTTCGAAATCAAACCCTGGGTCATCTCTACTGCCCTTTTTGAACGAGGGCACACATTTGTAATCCTTCAGTCCTCTGATACTAAACCTATAGACAATGACGACTCAAATGTCAAAGTCAAAGACTCTGCTATCTTCTCCCTACCTCCCCAGAGAATCCTTGAATAATTCCCGTCTGGCCCAGGGAACTTGTATACTTTCAGTCCTTCGAGAATGGATAACATCTGTTCGTAACTGACTTCGATCTTTTATAATCTAATATCTCCTATCTCCTCTCCTGAGTGAAAACTGATGAGAAATGTTTGTTTAACACCCCTCCTATCTACATATTCAATTTCCCACTTCTGTCTTTGGGAATTCTGTCTGTTCTTGTAGCCTTTATTTCAGCCCTTGGACCTAATACATTGAATAAGAGTTTTAATGCCAATAATGATTATTTGGAAGGGGTTGTGGAATCAACACAGCATTACAATTTCACAATTTAAATCAAGATTCATTCACGTCAGTTCCTTACTAGTCTGGAATGATAACAGACTAATTTAGGATGTGACAGTTGCAGAATAGGTTGCATTGAATAACTTCATACGCTTTTTTTTTCAATCTGTTAAACTGTAGTCTTCAAAATTCCACAGTATTATTTGCGTGGACTTCAAAGATTTTCCTAAAGTTGCCTTCATGGAGGCACAGAGTCATACAGCATGAAAACAGACCCTTCAGTTTAACCAGTCCATTGCCGAATATAATTGCAAACTGAAGTAGTACCATCTGTCTTCTCCTGGCCCATATCCCTCTGAACCTTTCCTATTCACGTACCAATCCAAATGCCTTTTAAACTTTGTAATTTTACTCACATCCACCACTTCCTCAGGAAATTCATTCCATATGCAAATAACTTCCAAACCTCCCCCCTTTTAACTAAAACCTATGGTCCCTAGTAATTCATATTTCTCCCCTGGGAAAAAGACTCCAACTATCCATTCTATCTATGCCTTTGATAATTTTGTAGACGTCTATTCACTGATGCTCAAGTGAAAACAAATGAAGTTGTCCAATTTGTCTTTATAGCTAATATCTGCTGAACCTGATAACATCCTGGTAAACCTTTTTCCATACCCGCACCAACACTTCCATATCCTTCTTCTGGTGTGACAACCAGTATTGTACACAATATTGCAAATGTGGTCAAACTAAATTTCTATACAGCGGCATCATGACCTGCCAATTTCTTCTATATGCAAGTTTGCCATAAGGTTTCTTGACCACCCTATCCACCTGAGTTGCCGCTATCAGGGAACTATGGACCTGAATACCTACATCCCATGGATGTTGATACCATAAGAGTTTTTCCATTTACTCTATACTTCTCTGCTGCAATAGACCTTCCAAAATGCATTCCTTTTCAATTATCCAGATTAAAGTATATTTCTCCTTTACTCTATCCAAATCTGCAGCCTATCAATATCCTGCTATATCATCTTCCAATCATTCTCACAATCCACAACTCCCCCAATCTATTCACAGATTTCCATTTAGAAAAAGCAATTCTGTAATTATCTTACCAACAGACAGTTCGCCCCATTTGACTTCACCTACTGTACAAACCTGACCTAAGACACCATTCCAAAGGTCCATATGACTAACATAAAGTTCCTCATCAAACTTATTTATCCCTTTCTCAACTTATTCAATCATGTTGTGAGTAACGATCTTCCCCACAAAATGTTATAATACTTATTGCGCAAAAGTCCATATTTTTGCAAATGCGAGTCAGTTCTACCTCAAAGAACCTTCTTCAGTAATTTCTCTCCCGCTGACGTAAGGCTCACTGAGTTGAAATTCCTTGGATTATCCTTGTTGCTCTTCTTCAGCCAAGGAACAACATTAGCTGTTCCCCAGTTCTCTGGACCTTCTCCTGTGACTGAAGAGCACACAAAAAGTGTGTATAAGGCCCCAGAAATTTACTCCCTCGCTTCCCTCAGTATTCTGGGATTGATGCCATCATTTCCCGAAACATCGATTTTCCTGCTCCTCGGATGATACCTGTCCTGCTCTGCTTATCCAACAATTCTCTGATTTAAACCCTTGATCTCATCATATCCTGGAGACTTGTCTGCATGAACGTTTTTCAAAACTCCCAGCGCATTCTCCATTTTTTCCTTTTGAAATGCTCTAGAATATGAACATATCCCTCTCTTGAGTGACCATCCACAGTGTCCTTTTCCTTTGTGAATACCGATGCAAAGTTTTCATCAAGGACTTCAACTACTTCCTTCAGCTCTGCGCATTTGGTCCTTCCTTTGCCCTTGAGTGGATCAACTCTTTCAAAGAGAACGGTGCTGGAAAAGCACAGCCAGTCAGGCAGCAACTGAGAAGCAGGAGGGTCGATGTTTCAAGCATAAGCTCTTCACCAGGAAGATTACCTACTCTTTTGCTGACTACCCTCTTGCACACGATAAACGGGCTTGGGATTTTCCTTAATCTTATTTGCAAAAGACATTTTATGGTGCCGTTTTGCCCTCTTAACTTATTGTTGAAGTGTTTGCTTTTTAAAAAAGTTTTGCAAGACGTCCTTCTTCAGTGTCCGAACACTTACATGTGCCTCTTTTCTCTTTTTGTCTGAACTCACAATGTCTCTTGATGTCAAAGTTTCCAAAACCTTGTCATCTTTACCACTCTGTCTCAATTAACAGATCTCATATTCCTAAATGCATTAACATCGAGAAGGGTCTGATACAATTCTCAGATAATTCCTTCAGATTCATCACGATGGTCCACCTTGTTGAGATCCTGTTTAGCTTCAATCCAAATTAAGAACCATGTACAAACCTTCCACATCGACATGTGATTTCTATTGTTTGCATTTTATGTTTCATTCTTTACTTATTATCGTTCTCTGTATTGAAAAGAAATCTGCTGAAGATCGCTTGATGATCCTTGCCAGCATCATCTCACACACTGATTGCCTATTAATTTCCTTTTGGTTTACAACCCTCCACATTCCACACTCCTCTGTTGTACTGAGTTCCCATTGTCTGACAAAAACATTCCTTTTGTATCTTTATATTTATGGACTTCCAGCCATCTCTGGATTTACCAGCGTGACTCTTTTTAACGTTGTTGGAATGCATTCTCTCAGCATCACTTTAATCCCCTCTCAGAATTCCTGCGACTGTTCTGATTCGGATTTACCTTTTTGTTAATGTTTCCTGTTCACTTGAATGAAATCTCTTCTCAGTTTAGAAAAATTAGACTGAGTCTAACTAAAACTCGAAATCTGGGTCATCTGAGCCTCAGAGATGGTGGACAGGATTTGGCAAGACAGGAGAAAAATTACTAGCTGCAGGATTCCTAAATTCGGTTCTAGTGTCCTCACTATAACAGCTGTTGCATGAACCTCAGAATGGTAGTGCTATTGGTTTCAGCAATAGTCCAGTCATTGGATGATAAATGACGATGGTGAGCTGGTTTAAGATGGCCATTGTCTCACATTTGTGCAACATGAATGCTCGTTGACATTTTTCAGCCCAAGCCTGGCTCTTGTCGAATTATTGCTGCATTTGGTCCGCAACATATTTTGTGGTCACAGGAGTTTGGAATTCTAAAATCATGAGTGAACTTCATCACAACTGACCGTATGAAGGAGGGAGCTTGAAGATGGGTGGTTTTCCCATATGCCTATTGATTTTGTCCATCTCGCTGGTCGTGGAGTTGGAAGGTACTCTCTAATAAGCCTTGGTGCAGTTCAGCTTGTGGAAGATATACACTGCTACTACATAACCCTAGTTGTGGAGGGGATAGACTTTTGTGGAAGTTATAGCAATCAAATAGGCTTTTCTTACTCTCGGTTGTTTCTGGGACATAATATATCTCAGAATTTGAGGACAGGCTATGGAGTGTCAGCAGGTTAATTACTCACTGCAGAATTCCTAACAACTGAGCTGCTCTTGAAGACATCGTTATTTATATGGATAGAACAAGGATAATTTTTGGTCAATGATAATATCCAGGATGCTGATAAATACTAAGCTGAGGGCTCTATCATGGTAATGCTACTGAAATTCAACAAAGGATAGTTTGGTTCTTTATTGTTGAATTTGCCTGGCGTTTATGTGGTATGAATGTTCTTTGCCTGGCTTTTTCTCATGTCTTGTTGCATTTGAACATGTTTTAGTACCTGGGGAATGGTAAAATTAGTGAACATTCCCACGTCTGACCTTCCGATGGAGGGAATGTCATTGCAGCAGCTGAAGAAGGCTGAGCCTTGGACACTCTATTTGCTGAGGAATGCCTGCCGAGCTGTCTTGGCATCAACTTACTCACACTAACAACAATCTTTTTTTTTGCTTTGGATTAATCCAACTAGCAGAGAGTTTCCCCCAGATTCCGATTAACTATATCGGCTGCCATGGGGTCAGAAGCTGCGTGGTTATGAAGAAGGAGGCTTACATAAGGTTGAGGAAACAAGGTTCAGACAGAGCAGTGGAGGGATACAGGATAGCCAGAAGGGACCTGAAGAAAGGGATTAGGAGAGCTAAGAGAGGGCATGAAAAATCCTTGGCGGATAGGATCAAGGATAACCCCAAGGCATTCTATGCGTATGTGAGAAACCTGAGAATGACGAGAACGAGGGTAGGTCCGATCAAGGACAGTGGTGGGAGACTGTGTATTGAGGCGGAAGAGATAGGAGAGGTCTTGAACAAGTACTTCTCTTCAGTATTTACGAACGAGAGGGACCGTATTGTTGAAGAGGAGAGTGTGAAACGGACTGATAAGCTAGAAGAGATACCTGTTAGGAAGGAAGATATGTTGGACATTTTGAACAACTTGAGGATAGACAAGTCCCCCGGGCCTGACAGGATATATCCTAGGATTATGTGGGAAGCAAGAGAGGAAATTGCAGTACCGTTGGCAATGATCTTCTCGTCTTCACTGGCAACGGGGGTGGTACCAGGGGACTGGAGAGTAGCGAATGTTGTGCCCCTGTTCAAAAAAGGGAATAGGGATAACCCCGGGAATTACAGGCCAGTTAGTCTTACTTCTGTGGTAGGCAAAGTAATGGAAAGGGTACTGAGGGATAGGATTTACGAGTATCTGGAAAGACACTGCTTGATTAGGGACAGCCAGCACGGATTTGTGAAGGGTAGATCTTGCCTTACAAGTCTTATTGAATTCTTCGAGGAGGTGACCAAGCATGTGGATGAGGGTAGAGCAGTGGATGTAGTGTACATGGATTTTAGTAAGGCATTTGATAAGGTTCCCCATGGTAGGCTTATGCGGAAAGTCAGGAGGCATGGGATAGAGGGAAATTTGGCCAATTGGATAGAAAACTGGCTAACCGGTCGAAGTCAGAGAGTGGTGGTAGATGGTAAATATTCAGCATGGAGTCCAGTTACAAGTGGAGTTCCGCAGGGATCAGTTCTAGGTCCTCTGCTGTTTGTAATTTTTATTAATGACTTAGATGAGGGAGTCGAAGGGTGGGTCAGTAAATTTGCAGATGATACAAAGATAGGTGGAGTTGTGGACAGTGAGGAGGGCTGTTGTCGGCTGCAGAGGGACTTAGATATGATGCAGAGCTGGGCTGAGGAGTGGCAGATGGAGTTCAACCCTGCCAAGTGTGAGGTTGTCCATTTTGGAAGGACAAATAAGAATGCGGAATACAGGGTTAATGGTAGGGTTCTTGGTCAGGTGGAGGAACAGAGGGATCTTGGGGTCTATGTACATAGATCTTTGAAGGTTGCCACTCAGGTGGATAGAGTTTGTAAGAAGGCCTATGGAGTATTATCGTTCATTAGCAGCGGGATTGAATTCAAGAGTCGTGAAGTGATGTTGCAGCTGTACATGACTTTGGTTAGGCCACATTTGGAGTACTGTGTGCAGTTCTGGTCACCTCACTTTAGGAAAGATGTGGAAGCTTTGGAGAGGGTGCAGAGAAGATTTACCAGGATGTTGCCTGGAATGGAGAGTAGGTCGTACGAGGATAGGTTGAGAGTTCTCGGCCTTTTCTCGTTGGAACGGCGAAGGATGAGGGGTGACTTGATAGAGGTTTATAAGATGATCAGAGGAATAGATAGAGTAGACAGTCAGAAACTTTTTCCCTGGGTACAACAGAGTGTTACAAGGGGACATAAATTTAAGGTGAAGGGTGGAAGGTATAGGGGAGATGTCAGGGGTGGGTTCTTTACCCAGAGAGTGGTGGGGGCATGGAATGCGCTGCCCGTGGGAGTGGTAGAGTCAGAATCATTGGCGACCTTTAAGCGGCATTTGGATAGGTACATGGATGGGTGCTTAATCTAGGATAGAAGTTCGGCACAACATTCTGTGCTGTATTGTTCTATGTTCTATGTTCTATGTTCTATGTTCTAACACTGACTGAATGTCACTAAGCAGGTTATTGTTGATCCATCTTAATATAGCTGACACCTTGTTTCATGTTTACATGGCAGACTGTACACTGATGGATCAGTGACTGGCTGCAATGCAAGAAACCTGGTTTTTGTCTGCAGGACATAATTGGCAATTTAACAATTTAATGGCAGATGTCAGTGTACTTGCTGGAATTTAACAGCTTGACTCGAGATGTAGCAATCTCTGGAGTTAATTGGTTGTCAGGGCCCAGTGCTACCACAGTCTCCAGTGTCTCCAGCCATTTCTTCTCATCGCATGGAGTGAACCAAGTTGTCTGAAGATTGACATCTTTGACGCTGGTGGCCGCTGAAGGAGACAAAAATGGATCATGTGCTCAGCCCTCTGAGCTGAAGAGAATTACAAATGTAGCTGTTCTATTTTTTTCCCTGATGACTGCGGTCCCCGTAATTGGGGATTTCATTGTTAGAGATCAGCCTCTTCCTCCAGTGGACTCTTTCATTATCCACTATCTTTCATGACTACATGTGGCAGGACTGCAGACATAGATCTGAACCATAAATTGTTGGATTGCATAGCTCTGTCCATCACTTGCTGCTAATGCTGATTTCTAGCTGAAAACAATAAGAGCTTCTCTACGTTGTCATCTCATATCTCGGCCTGGCTGGTGAGGCTTCCAACATATTCTTCGGCACTCTGTATTCCGCCAGGGTAGATCTCTGGCTTGATGAGTGCTGTAGTGTGGCTGTGAGGTTGCCGACTGTATGGGTCGTGAAGAGTATGATTGAGCTGTTGGCAATGGTCCACCGCACCTCATGGAAGCCTGATTGTTAGTTGCTCGATCTGTTTGAAGTCTGTCCCTTTGAGTACAGAGTATGGTACGTGACATGGTGGAAAGTCTGCAAAATGTGAAGATGGCACTTCTTCTTCACAAGGACTGTTCAGTGGCTACTCTTACCTATATATTAAATGGAGAGATGCATCTGCAGCAGACAGATTGGTGATGACTTGGTCAAGTGTATTCCCTCATAACCTGCTGTAGAGCAGTATAGCCGTCGCAAGATTTGGCATCAATGCTGAGCACTATATTGACTACAAACCAAGGAGTTGCCTCATCTGCCTGAATCTGTCCTGATGTGGAGGTAGTGACACTAAGCTGTGTTATGCAGTAAAAATCACTCAGCACCAGGTTATACTCCAACAGGTTTATTGAGAAGCATAAGGTTTTGGAGTGCAGCTCGTTCATCAGATGGTTGTGGAGAATAAAGACCATAAGACACAGAATTTATAGTAATGGATTACAGTGTCATGCAACTGAAGTGATATATTGAATAAACTTGGATTGTTGTCAAGTCTTTCATCTTTTAGAATGGGTTCAGGTTTCTGTTCATTAATATGCAATTAATATGTAACAATGTCCTGTCAGTGGGACAGAACCTACCAGAAAGGATGGTAATGTTGCCTGGAACATAGTCCTATTCATAGAATCCAGCTTTACTTACAATGCCTGACTATTGCTTAATTAGCCTGTGGGAAATATACGAGGTAAAAACAATGACTGCAGATGCTGGAAACCAGATTCTGGATTAGTGGTGCTGGAAGAGCACAGCAGTTCAGGCAGCATCCAAGTAGCTTCGAAATCGACGTTTCGGGAAGGGCTTTTGCCCGAAATGTCGATTTGGAAGCTACTTGGATGCTGCCTGAACTGCTGTGCTCTTCCAGCACCACTAATCCAGAATGTGGGAAATATACAGCAGGTCACTTTTACATTTTGCGCAATGAAGAGTTAATATCACTTCATTTCTGACATATGTTGAAGCAAATCAAACATCATTGTTTTTCAGTTGAAAACAATTGAAATGGACAATAATTAACTAATTAGATTACACACCTGCTTCTTTCACAATCCAATGACTGTAGTAAAGAGCTGATATATGTTCAGACCCGTGAAGACATTATCTTTTAGTTAGCAATGCTGTTGAAAATGGCTTTGAGAAAAAAACCCTCAATTCAGTCATTGTGATAACGGGCCTCACCACTACCTGCCATCTCCAAAATCTGTCTAGAGAGCTTCCAAACTGGAGCTGGATAGTTATTCACACAATCCCTCAAAACAGAACAGCTAGAGATATACCTGAACAACAGGAAAGTGCAAGGGGCATACTGGCAAATGAGTGAGCACAAGGCTCAGTGTTTTTCCAAACATTTGTAAAAATGACCGGCCAGCAACCAGGCCAACAACCGGCCGACAAGTTTATCTGTTCTGGTGCACCACCTAAATTCTGTAAATCTGTACCTTGGACA
Source organism: Chiloscyllium punctatum (assembly GCF_047496795.1). Lineage (NCBI taxonomy): Eukaryota > Metazoa > Chordata > Chondrichthyes > Orectolobiformes > Hemiscylliidae > Chiloscyllium > Chiloscyllium punctatum. The sequence goes on from NC_092783.1 coordinate 31,538,810, forward strand.
AGATCCTGTTTGAAGGTATTCTAAAAGTGATGGACCCCTGTAGCACATGGTGTCTGACATCGAATCACGTCCATAAACCATGTCCAGTATCTGTCAGCTTCACAATGTCAGTATCTGAACAGAATTCTACAGCTACATGGATGGCCAGCATTGTCCCAGCTGACATTGTTGTGTGTGGCCCGAGATGATAGAAAGCCCTCTGTAAATGTTTTCAGCATTGCTCAACTATTAACAGCAAAGTCTCATTATTGAAGCTCCAACATTCTTGGATAATATGCCCTTTTTGACTGTCCAATAAGCACAAATCTAGCCATTTAGTCAGTTCAATTTTATGTTAACAATATAATGCAAACAGTGGACACACACACAATGAGGGACTTTGAAATGACGAGTCTTGTTCCCACACAGAAGATCAAATTATTATTAAGTGCAAGGACTTTGAAAATATATAATTATTTTTCCCTGGTGCTAACATCGTATTCATGACAACAACATCACTTTGTGTCAAAGTCCAGATATGAGAATATTTTCAATTGCGTCTAGCTATCTCGCAGCTCAGTCATTTGGTTTGTGAATGTCAGTGACTGTTGAATGCTAGGTATGGAGGGCATGCCTCTGAAAGACTGACACATTGTTCCAAATAGCATATCCCTTCAGCTGTTCACAGCAAGTAAGGTACTGACTGGACCCAATTGCCTGCACTGACAAAACCTAAAATTCCATTTCCAGCATTGGTTATATTTGCACAATATGTTCCATTCTAATTTATTCATGGAATGTGGTTGGGCCAGTATTTATTGCTCTGGTTGCCCTTGGCAAGGTGGTGCTGAGCTGCCATCTTGAACCGCTGCAGTCCATGTTCTGTAAGTAGACCCACAATCCCATTGGAGAGGTGCATAAAATAGTGATGCTGAAGGAACAGCAATATACTTCCAAATCAGGATCGTGGATGGAGTTAGAACATAGAACATAGAACAATGCAGTGCAGAACAGATCCTTCGGGTCTCGATGTTGCGCTGATCTGTGAACTATTCTCAGCTCGACCCCCTACACTATCCCAAAATAGTCCATGTGCTTATCTAAGGATTGTTTAAAGCTCCCTAATTTGGCTGAGTTAACTACCATTACCACTCCCTGCGTAATGAACCTGCCTCTGACATCCGATTTAAATCTATCACCCTCAATTTGTAGTTATGCCCCCTCGTACATGCTGAACGTCATCATCGTTGGAAAAAGAATTTCATTGTCTACTCTATCTAATCCTCTGATCATCATGTATGTCTCCATCAAAGTTCCTCTTTGCCTTCTTCTTGCCAATGAGAACAGGTTAATGTCTCTCAGCCTTTCATCATAAGACCTTTCTCCACACCAGGTAACATCCTGGTAAATTGCCTCCGCACCTTTTACAATGCTTCCTCATCCTTCCTGAAATATGGGGACCAGAACTGCACACAATATTCCAAGTGTGGCCGCACCAGCACTTTGTATAGTTATTGCATGATATTGCAACACCGGAACACAATCCCTCTATGAATGAAACCTAACACACTCTATGCCTTCTTAACAGCAATATTCTCCTGAGTGGCAACTTTCAGGGATCTATGTACATGGACTCCAAGATCCCTCTGCACATCTACACTCACAAGAATGTTTCCATTGACCCAGTACTCTGCCTTCCTGTTATTCTACCCAAAGTGCATCACCTCACATTTAGCTGCTTTGAACTCCATTTGCCATGTCTCAGCCAAATTCTGCAGTTTATACAAGTCCCCCTGCAACCTGTAACATTCTTCCACACTGTCCACTACTCCACCGACTTTAGTATCGTCTGCAAATTTACTAATCCATCCACCTATCCCACCTATTAAAATGACAAAAAGCAGTGATCCCAAAACAGATCCGTGCGGCACACCACTAGTAACCAGACTCCAGGCTGAATATTTTCCATCAACCACCGCTCGCTGCCTTCTTTCAGAAGCCATTTCTAATCCAAACTGCTAAATCGCACTCAATTTCATGCCTCTGCATTTTCTCCAACAGCCTACCATGTGGAACCTTATCAAAGGCTTTACTGAAGTCCATATATACCACGTCAACTGCCCTACCCTCATCTACATTTTTGGTCACGTTCTCAAGAAACTCATTGAGGTTTGTGAGGCGTGAACTACCCTTGACTATCTGCTCCAGGCAATCCAGTTCAATCCAGGCAAATGTCTGGTGACACATTTTGGAAGCTACAATTCAAGAGCAAACTATACAGTACATGGAAACGCCTTGGGAAAATTGATGTACTGTGAGATTTGCGTTCGCGACCATTGTACCCTGAAGGTGGCCACGCATGCCAGTAGAAAAGTCAAGAAGGCATATGGCATGCTTTTCTACATCAAGCGGGGGGTATTGTGTAAAATAATTGGCAGGTCATGTCTCAGTTGAATTGGACTTTAGTTCAGCCACATTTGAAATAATACATACAGATCTCGTAGGCACATTAACAAAGAGATGGCGATGCTTTGGAGATGGTGCAGAGGAGGTTCATCAGGATGTTGCCTGGTATGGCGAGAACTAGCAATGAAGAGTAGTTGAGTAGATTATGATTATTTTCATTAGAAAGATGGAGTTTGAAGGTGGACCTGATTGAGGTCTACAAAATCCATGAGAATTATAGACAGGTTGGATAGCAAGATTTTTTCTCCAAGTGTGGGGATCTCAATGACTGGGGTCATGAGTTCAAAGTGAGAGCAGAAAGGTATGCTCAGAAAGTTCCTTATGCAAGAAGTGGTGAGTGCCTGGAACGTATTGCCGGGGAAGTGGTTGAGGCAGTCAAGATAGCATCAGTTAAAATATATCTAGACAAATATATGAATGGACAGGGAGCAGAGGGATACAGATCCTTAGACAATAAGCAACAAGGTTACATGGACGGTCTGGATCAGCACAGGCTTGGAGGGCCGAAGGGCCTATTCTAGTGCCGAAATTCTCTTTGTTCTTTGTTCTTGTTCTAGTTTAGTTTGGCATTATGTTCGTCATGTTCTGGTTGGACTGAACGGTCTGTTTCTGTGTTACATGACTCTGTGACTCTTTGCATCTATAAGTACATCAAATGGAATAGAATAAACAGGGAACAATTAGGGCCCATTCAAAAGCAAGGTGGCAAACTGCGGGTGAAACCGGAGAATATTGATCGATTGTTACATGCAGGCTTCGTATCTGTTTACTTTGGAGAAGGAAAGTGCAAATATAGATTTTGGGGAGATGGACTGTGAAGGTCTTGAGCAGTTTGGTGTAAAGTGCGAGCAGGTATTGATGGATTCGGCTGGAATATAATTGGGCAAATAGAACAAAGAACATAGAACATAGAAGAATACAGCGCAGTACAGGCCCTTTGGCCCTCAATGTTGCGCCGATCCAAGCCAACCTAACCTACACTTGCTCACTATCCTCCATATGCCTATCCAATGCCCGATTAAATGCCCATAAAGAGGGAGAGTCCATCACTGCTACTAGCAGGGCATTCCATGAACTCATGACTTGCTGAGTAAAGAATCTACCCCTAACATCTGTCCTATACCTACCACCCCTTAATTAAAAGCTATGCCCCCTCATAATAGCTGACTCCATATGTGGAAAAAGGTTCCCATGGTCAACCAAATCTAAAGCCCTAACCATCTTGTACACCTCTATCTAGTCACCCCTAAACCTTCTTTTCTCCAATGAAAACAGCCCCAAATGCCTCATTCTTTCCTCATACGATCTTCCTACCATACCAGGCAACATCCTGGTAAACCTCCTCTGCACCCGTTCCAGTGCCTCCACATCCTTCCTACAGTATGGCGACCAAAACTGCACACAATACTCCAGATGCAGCCGCACCAGAGTCTTATACAACTGCAACATGACCTCAGGACTCCGGAACTCAATTCCTCTACCAATAAAAGCCAGTATGCCATATGCCTTCTTCACTGCACTATTTACCTGGGTGGCAACTTTCAAAGATCTGTGTATATGGACACCAAGGTCCCTCTGCTCATCCACACTACCAAGTATCTGACCATTAGCCCAGTACCCCATCTTCTTGTTACTCTTACCAAAGTGAATCACCTCACACTTAGCTACATTGAACTCCATTTGCCACCTTTCTGCCCAGCTCTGCAGCTTATCTATATCCCGCTGTAACCTGACACATCCTTCCTCAGTGTCAACAACTCCACTGACTTTCGTATCATCCGCAAACTTGCTCACCCAAGCTTCTAGCCCCTCCTCCAGGTCATTTATAAAAATAACAAACAGCAATGGTCCCAAAACAGATCCTTGTGGAACACCGCTAGTAACTGCACTCCAAGATGAACCTTTACCATCAACTACTACCCTCTGTCTTCTTCCAGCCAGCCAATTCCTAATCCAAACCTCCAACTCACCCTCAATGCCATACCTCTGTATTTTTTGCAGTAGCCTACCATGGGGCACCTTATCAAACGCCTTACTAAATTCCATATACACCACATCTACCGCTTTCCCATCATCCACCTCCTTAGTCACCTTCTCGAAGAATTCAATAAGGTTTGTGAGGCACGACCTGCCCTTCACAAAACCATGCTGACTATCCCTGATCACCTTATTCCTGTCCAGATGTTCGTGAATCCTATCCCTTACAATTCTCTCTAAGACTCTGCCCACAACAGAAGTGAGACTCACCGGCCTATAGTTACTAGGGTTATCCCTACTCCCCTTCTTGAACAAGGGAACCACATTTGCTATCCTCCAGTCTTCTGGCACTATTCCTGTAGACAACGAGGTCATAAAAATCAAGGCCAATGGCTCTGCAATCTCTTCCGTTGCTTCCCAGAGAATCCTGGGATAAATGCCATCAGGCCCAGGGGACTTATCTATTTTCACCCTTTCCAGAATTTCCAACACCTCTTCCCTACATACCTCAAAGCCGTCCATTCTAATTAATTGTGACTTAGTATTCACATTGGCAACAATGTCCTGTTCCTGAGTGAATACTGACGAAAAGTATTCATTCAGTATCTCCCCAATCTCTTCAGCCTTCATACACAACTTCCCACTACTATCCTTGACTGGACCTTTTCCTACCTTTGTCATTCTTTCATTCCTGACATACCTATAGAAAGCCTTAGGGTTTTCCCTAATCCTACCAACTAGGGACTTTTCATGTCCCCTCCTTTCTGCTCTTAGCTCTCTCTTCAGAACCTTCCTGGCTACCTTATAATACTCAATCGCCCCAATTGAACCTTCACGCCTCATCTTAACATCGGCCGCCGTCTTCCATTTAACAAGGGATTCCAATTCCTTATTAAACCATGGCTCCCTCACACGACTCTTTCCTCCCTGCCTGTCAGGTACATACTCATCTAGGACACTCAATAGTTGCTCTTTGAACAAGCTCCACATATCAATTACGCCCTTGCCTTGAAGCCTACTTTTCCAAGCCACGCATCCTAAGTCATGGCTCACCGCATCATAATTTCCCTGCCCCCAGCTATAACTCTTGCCCTGCAGTGCACACTTATCCCTCTCCATCACTAGAATAAAAGTCACTGTCCCCAAAGTGCTCACCTACCTCTAATTCTAACACCTGGCCTGGTTCGTTACGCAGAACCAAATCCAGTATGGCCTCACCTCTTGTTGGCCTGTCTACATATTGTGTCAGGAAACCCTCCTGCATACATTGGACAAACACCGACCCATCTAACGAACTCGAGCTATAGCTTTCCCAATCAATATCAGGAAAGTTAAAGACCCCATTACAACCACCCTATTACTTTCACTCTTCTCCTGAATCATCCTCGCAATCCTTTCTTCTACATTTATAGGACTATTAGGAGGCCTATAAAAAACTCCTAACAGGGTGACTTCATCTTTCCTATTCCTAACCTCAGCCCAAACTAGCTCAGATGGCGAGTCTTCATCCATCGTCCTTTCCACCGCTGTGATATTATCTTTGATGAGCAATGCCACATCTCCCTCTCTTTTACCCTCACCTCTGACCCTACAAAAACATTTAAACCCTGGAACCTGCAACAGCCAATCCTGTCCCTGTTCTACCCATTTCTCTGTAATAGCCACAACATCGAAATCCCAGGTACCAACCTGGGATTGTGGGCGGCACGGTGGCACAGTGGTTAGCACTGCTGCCTCACAGCGCCAGAGATCCGGGTTCAATTCCCGCCTCAGGCGACTGACTGTGTGGAGTTTGCACGTTCTCCCCGTGTCTGCGTGGGTTTCCTCCGGGTGCTCCGGTTTCCTCCCACACTCCAAAGATGTGCAGGCAAGGTGAATTGGCCATGCTAAATTGCCCGTAGTGTTAGGTAAGGGGTAGATGTAGATGTAGATGTAGGGGTATGGGTGGGTTACGCTTCGGCGGGGCGGTGTGGACTTGTTGGGCCGAAGGGCCTGTTTCCACACTGTAAGTAATCTAATCTAATCTAAAAAAAAACCCATGCTGCAAGTTCACCTACCTTAATTTGTAAACTTCTTGCTTTGAAGTATACACACTTCAAGCCAATTTCCTGTTTACAGGCACCCTCCTTTGAGATTGATGCCATGTTCCTAACCTCCCTACACTCCAGGTCCTGCACCCTAAAGCTACAATCTAGGTACCCATGCCCCTGCAGAGTTAGTTTAAACCCCACCCACACCCCAACCAAGAGCACTAGCAAACCTCCCGTGAAGGATACTGGTGCCCCTCAGGTTCAGGTGTAGACCATCCTGTTTATAGAGGTCCCACCTTCCCCAGAAAGAACCTCAGTTATCCAGATACTGGAATCCCTCCCTCCTGCACCATCCCTGTAGCCATGCATTTAACTGTTCTCTCTCCCTATTCCTCGACTCTCTATCACGTGGCACGGGTAACAAACCAGAGACAACAACTCTGTTTGTTCTAACTCTGAGCTTCAAATCTCCAGCTTCGGATGAGTTGTATCTCAGGCTGCTGTTGAAGACAAAGGAGGAAAGGACTCACGCCAATCTTTCACTGGAATCTATTATCGGGGAATTGCCAAAGGACTGGATAATAGCTTATGGTGTTTCGTTTACAGGAAGGGTGATGGCGATATACCAGGGAACTACAGACCAGTGAGTATCAGATCAATAATACGGAAACTATTGGAGGAAATAGGAAAGGAGAAAACTAATCTCCATTTAGTTTGGCAATGCTTGATCAGGGATCAATAGGATGAATGTATCAGAAGTAAAACATGCTTAACAATTTTTATTGTATGCTTTTGAGAAGTGTGTTCATATGATGTTTCAGCGAGGCCTTTGACAACATCCAACATGTGAAACTGATAAAGAGAGTAAAAGCTCATGGTACCAAGGGTAACTTGGCAAGTTACATGCAAAATTGTCTGATTGGGAGGAGACAGAGGGTGGTCATAGAATACTGATTGTGACTGGATAGCATTATCAGGTGGTGTAAGTGCTGTGTCCTTTATTATTTGTGATATTCACAAATGATATATTGTGAATATGGACTGGGGAGAAGGGAAGTGCGATCAGTAAGTTTGCATTTGAGACAAAAATTGGCCGGATGGTTGCAGAGAGGAACAAGGTCTCATAAAGATTTTTGATCATGCCCCAAGACTAGTTTGCAAAATTAAATCTTAGGGGATTGGGATGAATAGATGGATATGCTTTTAGAATGGGAGAGTTGAGCAGGAATGAAACAGTGGTTTTTGGAGTGAAATTCTCATGTGATATCACATGGGGTCGGTGGTGAGCCCCAGCCATTTCCAATACACTTCATACATTTGGTTGATGTCAGCAAAAGCCATATTTCGAAGCATGTTAACGCTACTAAAAAATATCAGATTGTGAGTGGTGAGGAGGATGTAAAAAGACTCCAAGGTGATTGAGACAAGAGGAGTAAATGGGCAAATACATGGCAGATGAAGTCAATGTGACGTCAGGCATATGAGATGTTGTGAAATTTATTTCATCCTTTTCTTTGTTTTCTTCTACACAGTTCCAAGAGATCCATGCAGGCAGAAGGCCGGAAGAAAACAACAAGCCAGGGAGCATCAGAATGTGTTCCACTAGCTTCATGCCTGCCTCGTTTGGATTCCAACATCTGCAGGTTTTTCTTTGTCTTGAAACAAGTGAAATCCATTGCATGGCAGCATGTTCTGAAGCCAGATATCAATCCTGTGAATGGCATTGGCATGATTACCAGCGTTCATTGGCCCCACCAAGTGAGTAGAAGCAATATTGAAAAGGAATTGGATCTCCTTGTGCACCAGTCACTGAAAGCAATATTACAGGAGCAGGAAGAAATAAATGGTGTGTTGACCTTAACTTCATGAGGATTTGGGTACAGCAGTAAAGATGTCTCACTGCGGCTGTACAGAGCCTTGGTGAGACCTCATCACGAACATGATGCCGTGTTGTGTGCAGTTCTGGTCTACTTACATAATAAAGGATGAACCTGAAATTCCGGGAATACAGTGAAGGAAGGCAAGACTGATCTCTGGGATGACTGGCTTGTTGTGTGAGCAGAGATTGGGCTGACTGGGCCTGGACTCCATGAGGTTTAGGAAAATGAGTGGAAAACTCAGTCAAATATATAAAGATGTGAGAGGGTGAGGCAGATTTGAAGAAGTCAGGGACGCCTAAAACAAGAGACCACAGTATTATATACAGGCAGGCCACTCTGTATTGAGATGAGAATAAATGTCTACACTCAGAGACTGGTGAACCTGGGGAACTTTCCACCACATAAGGCTGTGAAAGCCAAGGCACTGAATATGATTAAGAATTTCTAGACACTGAAGGGGAATGGGATGGAGATAGATAATCAGTCATCATTATATTGAATAGGGGAGCAAAATCGAAAGACCAAAGGGACTACTCCAGTTTTTATCAATATTTTTCCAATGGTTAATCACATTAAGAGATACATAAGTTGTATTGGAAGAGTGCATTGAACTAGAATGTGGGAGGCTCAATGTGTTGAATTGCTTCCTTCTTTAGCAATGTTCTTATGCAATCTGTGGGAAAGTTCTTTAAACTTTGTCACCACCTCTCAGATATTGGGAAGGACGCCTCTGCAGAGTCAACAGGACTATGTTTCCCATTCGTTTTTCCGCAACTGAGGCTGGTCCCAAGTGTTCTGTTCGGTTTTATCATTTAAGGCCTCGGAGCAGATTAGTGAAATTGACTGTCTTGCTTGACCGTTTCAGAGACAATTGAAGAGTTTATCACATGTTTGTGTGTCTGGATTCACTTTTAGGCAATGCCAGCAAGCATGGGAGAATTGCTTCCTGAATGAACATTGTTGTAGCAAATTGGTGTTTGCAATCACCATTGGTTTCAAAGTCACTTTTATTGACCCAATATTTTAGGTCTTGATATTTTATTATTTGTTTTAAACTTCCACCAGCTGCCAGATCTTTAGCCTGGACTGGATTCGTAATTCAGTGACATTTTCTCAACAGAACCATTTCCACATGCAGACCTATTGGAAACCACACCAAGTAGGTTATTTCTGCACTACTTTACAGCTCTGTCAAAAACAACTTACACCAATTTGGTTACGATGGTGAGACTAAGGCTATGGCAATAGGTCAGGTTATAATTATTTTCCTCTTCGGACTGTGCGTAGTTGGAATTTTCCACATTATCAACGAGATATCAGAGTTGGAATTGGAATGAAACAGCTTTCCAATGGACATGATTGGTGTCAGGGCCCATTGCCTTTGTCGTATCTACTGGGTTCAGCTGTTTCTTGATGTCATGTGCAGTGAATCAAATTGGTTGAAGATTGGTCTCTGTGATTCTGTGGACATTATCAAGAAGATGGTTTGGATCATTGACTCAAGCTTCTGTCTGAGGATGATGTAGATTTTAAATCCTTGACTTTTGCACTAATATGCGGGGCTGTTCTAGAATTCAGGATGCGGATATTTGTGAGGCCTTCTCCTCCAGTGAGTTGTATAATAGTCCATCAACATTTGTGAGTAGATGTGGCATCCGTGCAGAATTTAGATCTAATCTGTTGGTACTGGGATCACTTCGCCCTCTCTGTCTGACGTTAGTTCTGCTGTTTGGAATGCAAACAGTCAAGTGCAGTACCTTTAACAGGTTGTCATCAGTTTTAGGTACACATGATTTTGACCCAGATATTTTCTTCCACACTTGTTACTGAAACAAAGTTGTTTTGATGGGAATGGTCGGCTGAGATATTACCCAGGCAAAAGGTTACAGGTTGTGGTTGAACACAATTCTGCTCCTGCTGCTGTGGTATACAGCACAACATGACTGTCCAGATTGAGCTACAAAATCTGCAATAAAATTCTGCTGCCTGCCCCCCAATTCACACTGAGACCCATTCACTTGTACTCAGTGACCTGTTCTGGTTTCTGACGTGATAACACTTCTATTTCAATATTCTCATTATTCTGTAGATGTATCTATGATGTCACTCCTCTAATATATCATATTCCTCACAAATCCTTAACACATTCATCTGAACATTTTACTTTCCAGTAGTACCATCTTCTGTGTTTAAAGAAAATATGTATCCCTCTGTTTCTCTCCCTAAACAAAGAGCCATAGAGAGTTACAGCATGGAAACAGACCCTTCATTCCAACTCATCCATGCTGACCAGCAATCCAAACACAATCTAGTCCCACCTGCCAACACATGACCCATATTTCCCCCAAACCTTGCCTATTCATATACCCTTCCAAATGCCTTTTAAATGTTACTATTGTACCAGCCTCCACAACTTCCTCTGGCAGCTCATTCCATACACGTACCACACTCTGAGTGGAAAAGTATCTTTGTATCTTTCCCCTCTCACCGTAAACCTATGTCCTCTAGTTCTGGACACCCCAACATCATGGAAAAGACTTTGACTATTTATCCTATCAATACCCCTCATGATATTTCAAACCTCTGTAAGGTCACCCCTCAACCTCTGAAGCACCAGGGGAAACAAGCCTTGCCAGTTTAACGTCTCCCTATAGCTCAAATCTTCCAACCCTGGTAACATCCTTGTAAATCTTTTCTGAACGCTTTCAAATTTCAAAATATTTTCTGACAGGAAGGAGAAAAGAATTGCATGCAATATTCCAACCAATGTCCTGTACAGCAGCAACATGACCGCCCAGCTCATGTACTCAATTATTTGACCAATAAAGCAAAGCATACCAAATGCCGTCTTCACTATCCTATCTACCTGCGACTCCACTTTCTAGGAGCTGTGAACCTGCATGCCGAGGTCTCTTTGTTCAGCAACACTCCCCAGGACCTTATCGTTAAGGGTATAAGTCCATTTAAGATTTGCTTTCCCAAAATGCAGCACCTCACATTTATCGAAATTAAACTCCACCTGCCACTGCCCAGCCCATTGGCCCATCCAATCAAGACCTGTTATGATCTGATGTAACCTTCTTCGCCGTTCACTACACCTCCAATTTTGGTGTAATCAGCAAACTTACTAACTGTACCTCTTATGCTCACATCCATATAATTTATATAAATTATGAAAAGGAGTGCACCCAGCACTGATCCTTGTGACACTCTACTGGTCACAGGCCTCCAGTCTGAAAAACAACCCACCAGCACTACGCTGTGTTTTATCCCTTCGGCCAGTTCTGTATCCAAATGGTGAGTTCTCCCTGTATTCCATGACATCTAACCTTGCTAACCAGTCTCCCATGGGGAACCATGTCCAACATTCTGCCCTCATCAATCCTCTTTGCTACTTCCTCATAAAACTCAATCAAGTTTGTGAGACATGACTTCCCACGCACAAAGCCATGTTGACTATCCCTAATCAGTCCTTGTTTTCCAAATACATGTAACTCCTGTCCCTCAGGATTCACTCCAACAACTTGCCCATCACCGACGTCAAGCTCACTGGACTATAGTTCCCTGTTTTATCCGTATCACCTTTCGTAAACTGTGGCACCACGTTAGCCAAACTCCAGTCTTCCAGCACCTCACCTGTCACTATCGATGATACAAAAATCTCAGTAAGAGGTCCAGCAATCGCTGGCTTCCCACAGCATTCCAGGGTACACCTAATCAGGTCCTGGGGATTGGTCCACTTTTATGCGTTTCAAGACATCCAGCACTTCCTCCTCTGTAACATGGACATTTTTCAAGATGTCATCATCTATTTCCCTACACTCTATACCTTCCATGTCCTTTTCTACAGTAAATACTGATGCAAAATACTTGTTTAGTAACTCCCCCATCTCCAGCGGCTCCACACAAAGACCGCCTTGTTGATCTTTGAGAGGTCCTATTCTCTCCCTCGTTACCCTTTGTTCTTAATGAATTTGTAAAAACCCTTTGGACTATCCTTAACTCTATTTCCCAAAGCTATCTCATGTCCCATTTTTGCCCTCCTGATTTCTCTCTTAAGTATACTCCTACTGCCTTTATACTCTTCTAAGGATTCACACGAACTATCCTGTCTATACCTGATATATGCTTCCTTCTTTATTTAACCAAAACCTCAATTTCTTTAATCATCCATCATTTCCTGTACCTACCAGCCTTTACCTTAATCCTAACAGGTATATACTTTCTCTGGACTCTCTTTATGTCATTTCTGAAGGCTTCCCAGCCATACTTTTACCTGCAAAAATCTGTGTCCAATCAGCTTTTGAAAGTTCTTGCCTGATACCGTCAAAATTGGCCTTCCTCCAATTTCGAACTTCAACTTTTAGACCTGGTCTATCCTTTGCTATCACTATTTTAAAACTGATGGAATTATGGTCGCTGGCATCAAAGTGATTCCCCCACTGACACCTCAGTCACTTGCCCTGCCTCATTTCCAAAGGGTTGGTCAAGTTTTGCACCTTCTCTAGTAGGTATATCCACGTACCCAATCAGGAGATTTTCTTGTGCACTCTTAAAATTTCCTCTCCATCTAAACCCTAAACACTATGGCAGTCCCAGTCTATGATTGGAAAGTAAAAATCCCCTACCATAATCACCCTTGTTTTCTTACAGGAGAAAGTGAGGGCTGCAGATGCTGGAGATCAGAGCTGAAATTGTGTTGCTGGAAAAGCACAGCAGGTCAGGCAGCATCCAAGGAACAGGAGAATCGACGTTTCGGGCATGAGCCCTTCTTCAGGAATTCCTGAAGAAGGGCTCATGCCCGAAACATCAATTCTCCTGCTCCTTGGATGCTGCCTGACCTGCTGCGCTTTTCCAGCAACATATTTTCAGCTTCCTTTCTTACAGACAAGTAAGGTCTCCTTACAAATTTGTTTCTGAATTTTCCTCTGGCTATTAGGGGGGTCTATGATCCCCTAATCGCAATAAGGTGATCATCCCTTTCTTATTTCTCAGTTCCACCCAAATAACTTCCCTGGATGTATTTCCGGGAATATCCTCTCTCAGAGCAGCAGTCAGGAACAGCAAAACACGCCACTCCCCCTCGTCTTTTGCCTCCCTTTCTATCCTTACTGTAGCATTTGTTTCCTGGAAGATTAATCTGCCAGTTTGTCCATCCCTGAGCCATGTTTCTGTATTGCTATGAGACCCCTGTCTCATGTTCTTCACCATGCCCTACGTTCATCTGCCTTCCCTGTTAGGCCTTTTGCATTAAAGTAAATGCATTTTAATTTATCAGTGCTTACTTGTTCTCTGCTTTGTTCCTGCCTGCCCTGACTGTTTGACTCACCTTTGTTCCCAACTGTACCAGTCTCAGCTTTAAATCTTTCCTCACTATCTCTCTGGGTTCCACCCCACCCACCATCATACGAATCTAAAGCCTCCTGAACAGTTCTAGCAAATCTCCCTGCCAATGTAGGTGCAATCCATCCTTCTTGTACAGGTCACATCTACCCCAAAACAGCTTCCAATGAACCAAAACTATGAATCCTTCTACCATACACCAGCTCCGCAGCCATGCATTCATCTACTTTATCCTTCTGTTCCTGCCCTCACTAGTTCGTAGCACCAGGAGTAATCCAGATATTACTGCTCTCGAGGAATTTCTTTTTCAAATTCCTGCCTAGCTCCCTGTAGTCACCATTCAGAATCTCAACCTTCTCCTTTCCTATGTCGTTGGTTCCAATGTTTACATTGACCTCCTGCTGGCCACTCTCCCCCTTGAGAACATTCTGCATTCTCTCTGACACATCCTTGATCCTGGCACCAGGGACGCAATGCACCATTCTGATTTTTTGCTGCTGGCCACAGAAACGTCTGTCCTTACCTTGGACTAGAGAGTCCCCTAAGAGAATCGCTCGCTTGGAACCCGATGTACCTCTCATTACTTTAGAATCAGTCTCAATACCAGAAACTTGTCTGTTCCTGCTACATTCCCTTGAGAATCCATCACCCCCGACATTTTCCAAAACAGCATACTTGTTTGAAATGTGGATAGCCACAGAAGACTCCTGCACTAGCTGCCTATCTCTCTTACGTTTCCTGGAGTTAACCCATCTATGTGACTGTATTAGAGACTTTCCCCCTTCCTATATCTGCTATCCATCACACCCCCTTGCTCTTCTAATGTCCTCATTGCCTCCAACTGCCTCTCCAACTAATCCATTCGATCTGGTAGGATTCACAACCAGTGGAATTTATTGCAGGTATAATCCTCTGTAACTGTAAACTTTACCTAACTTCCATAACCAACAAGAAGAACATATCATTCTGCTAAGGGCCATTTTTCTCCTTTGAATCTACATATGCAGAAAATAGCTCTGTCTTATTCCTCTACTAAACACTGCTCCAGGTTTAATTAATACTTATGGCTTATATTTTAAGTTTAATTCAGAGACATAGCTCAATAAAACATATAATCAAGACTGAACTCACTCTACTGTCCACTGCAGACTTACTATAAGATCACGTTTAAAAAATATCCATTTACCTGTATCTGTGCTGTGATCTCTCCCAACGGGTTCCTCAAGATCAGTTGTGAATTTCTCTGTCAGTTAGCAATGTGAATTTCTTTCTTTCTTTTTCTATCTCTCTCTCTCCTGCACTGACCTCACCATGTGCTTCATTTGTCTGTTTCTTTCACTTTAAAAAAGAGCTGTTGTTTTGATTTCTTTTAACCCCAAAGTTCCAAAACAGTACAATAGCATATAAAACTGCTTGTCCTAGAATTCGAGGAAATCACCTCCAACACCTAAAATACCTCAAAAACGGAGTAGCTCTTATAGCTATAAATTTTTCCCATCCTCTATCTTGTCCTCTCACACACCTTGTGGCAGCAAGGGAAGGGACCAGGTATGTGGCGTGGGTTGGTAGGGTGCATGGACTAAACAAGGGCGTCTCTAAAGAAATGATTTCTGCAGAATGCAGATAGAGGTGGGGAGGGAGATGTATCCTTGTTAGTGGGGTCTGATTGTCGGTGATGGAAATTGCAGAGGATGATGTGCTGTCTGTGCAGATCACTGGGGTGGAAGGTGAGGACCAGGTGAGTTCCATCCTTGTACAGTTGGATGGGTGGGGCTCGAGGGCAAACGTGCAGAAAGTGAAGGAGATGTAATGGAGGGCATTATTGATCACTTGGGAGTGGAAACTGCGGCCCCTGAAATAGGAGAACATCTGGGGCGTCTAGGAAGAAAATTGCTCCTCCTGGGACTAGGTACTG
This sequence comes from Chiloscyllium punctatum, assembly GCF_047496795.1. Taxonomy (NCBI): domain Eukaryota; kingdom Metazoa; phylum Chordata; class Chondrichthyes; order Orectolobiformes; family Hemiscylliidae; genus Chiloscyllium; species Chiloscyllium punctatum. The sequence goes on from NC_092783.1 coordinate 31,554,400, forward strand.
TTCAGGCAGAGGAGTAAGGGATGGTGTTTTCCCAAGTGTGTGCATGAGAGGAGATGTAATCAAGGGAGCTGTGGTAGTTGGTGTGTTCGAAGTCGATGTCCGTGTTATGTCCGTGGGGATGAAGAAGTCCAGGAATGAGAGGGAGGTATGGGAGATGATCCATATGAACTTGAGGTCAGAGTGGAAGTTATTAGTGTTTTGATGAACCATTCAACCTCCTCTCCCTCACCTCATTCCAGGTCTAACACTCCAATTTGGGACACTGCCTTTTTGACCTGTCTTACTTATCCGTTCCCCTTCTCACCTATCTGCTTCTCCTTCGCTACCGACCTATCACATTTACTCCCCTCCTATGTCTTTCACATTTATGTTCCCCACAGCCTCACCCCGACTGCCACCCCAGTATTTATCCTGTATCCCTCTCCTCCCTTTACATTCCTGCCGCAGTTCCTATGCCCAAAACGTCAACTCTCCTGCTCCACAGATGCAGCCTGACCTCCTAAAGTTTTCCGGGGCCATCCCATTCGACTCTGACTCTCCAACATCTACAGTCCTTACTTTCACCTAATTCTTGAAATGGGAATCAATTAAAAGGTCAGGGTTATTTCTAGAGTCAGAGTGGAATGTTTCTCAAAGTGTTCCTCTGTTTGGACTCACCCAACGTGAAAGAGGCTGCATTGTGAACAGCAATGATAATAAATTGGATTGAAAGAGCACAGTGAAATGTTGCTTCTCCTGGAGGTTGTGTGTTGGGTGCTAAGCAATAAGGAGTGAGTCTATAATCTGTTCAAATATTTGGATTTATTTCTTCATATAAGTAGACTACATAGTTGCATGTTGAGACCTGCATAGCAACAGCTTTAATTGTGCACTTCATACTTAAAAATCTATTTCGTAACAAGCTGTTCTCCACCTCTTACCAACAAGGTCCAGGCAACTGTCTGTTTGGCACGTATGCTCCTGTCTGCTGAGAACCGAATTCATTTGTTTCAATCGCACTTGCAAGTCTATTGTTTGCAACAGCATTTGTAAATTTAACTCTTGTTATGTTGGTAACGTAATCACACAATCTTCAACGTCCTTCATAACTGCCTTACATTTTTATCTATACATCTATTCATAAACTCAATGACCCACTCAACCTTCTTAACAACAGTTTCAATTTCAAGATTAGAGTGTTGCTGAAAAACAAAACAGGTCAGGCAGCATCTTAGGAGCAGGAAAGTCGATGTTTCAGGCAAAAGCCCTTCATCAGGAATTCATGATCCTCAGATGCTGCCTGACCTGCTGTGCTTTACCAGCACCACTCTAATCTTGAATCTGATCTCCAGCATCTGCAGTCCTCACTTTCGCCTAACAGTTTCAACTTGCCCTGCTACCGATAATTTCCTGTCTTCTGTGTCCTTCTCTACTTAAACAGGGGTGTGACATTTGCCAGTCCTCTGTGACTCTCCTCGGCTCCAGTGATTCCTTGAAGATCACCAGCAATGCTTCCAATATTTTCTCAGCAATCTACTTCGAACTATCGGGAGTAATCTATTTGGTCTGGATGACTAATCTATTTTCAGACCTTTCAGTTTCCCCAGCACGTTCCTCTAAGTGGTAGTCACTAACGTTCACCTCTGCCACCTGAATCTCTTGAAGTTCTGGCAGGGTGCTGATGACAGATGCAAAGTACCTATTCAAATTCTCTGTGATTTCATTGTTTCATATAACTACTTACTCCAGCCTCATTTTCTAGCCGTCCAATGTTTGTTCATTGCCTCCCTCTCTTCCCTGTTATATGCATGAAAATGTCTTGCCATCTTCTTCTCCAATATTAGAAAGATTATCACCATATTTCAACCTCTTCTCCTAATTTTTATTGTCTTTTATCGGCCGCTAGTATTCCTAGGCTTCCTAAGCCTTAGGTTTCCTTGTCATCCTCACTGCATTGTAAGCATTTTCATTTGTTCTTATGCTGTCCCTGTCTTCCCTGAACAACCACAATCTCCACACTTCAGGCTCTCTACCTGTATTCCTGATGAAGGGCTTTTGCCCGAAACGTCGATTTTACTGCTCCTCGCATGCTGCCTGAACTGCTGTGCTTTTCCAGCACCACACTAACCTAGACTCTGAACAACCACAATTGCCTTGTCCTCCACTGAGTCTGTTTCTTTTTCTGCTTACCCCCAGAATCTCCTGCCATTGCTGCTCCATTGTCTTCCTTGCTCTGTTCCCATTCCAATTAACTTTGGCCAGCTCCTCCCTCATGTCTTTGTCGTTACATTACGCATTTGTATTCGTGTCACATCCAAAAGTGAGAAATAGATATAAACTGAGAAAAATGTGGTGTTCGAGATGGAACATGGAGAATGATTGGAAGATTTATTAACTAGAAATAGAATATACACATGAGCAGGTGTAAAAATAGAGAAAACTATGTTATCAACAAAAGAAGGTGTACTTCCCTATTTGACTTAACAATTCCAGCGTGCTGTGGTTCTTTGTGTACGTGTATGTATAAAAGCTGGCTCTGATGCTCCAACTTTTATTTCTAACAATATGACATACACCAGCTGTTGACAGAATGCAGCAGGCCAATAAATTTATTTCTTGGGAGAAAGTGGATTAATTGACGTAAATGTAAGACACCGTAAGCACAAATTTATAACACACATTCTGATAAGAATGGGAGACTAGAGCAGGAAATCCCAGAAAAGGGGGGAATCATTGAGAGAAAGGGACACAACACTTCAGAGCAGGATCAAATAAAGTTTCAATGTTTCATATTTTGTGAAGTGCGTCTCCGTTGTTCATTAGATTAGATTACTTACAGTTTGGAAACAGGCCCTTTGGCCCAACAAGTCCACACCGACCTGCCGAAGCGCAACCCAGACCCATTTCTCTACATCTGTCCCTTCACCTAACACTACGGGAAAGTTACCATGGCCAATTCACCTAATCTGCATATTTTTGGACTGTGGGAGGGAACCGGAGCACCCGGAGGAAACCCACGCAGACATGGGGAGAATGTGCGAACTCCACACAGTCAGTCGCCTGAGGCGGCAAATGAACCCGGGTCTCTTGCGCTGTGAGGCAGCAGTGCTAACCACTGTGTCATCGTGCCGCCCACGGATCATTCTGGGTCACACATCATTCTGGATATTTTGTGCACATATGAATGATCTCATCTATCTGCACGCACACAGTGTGTTTAAAACAATGCTTTGTCGATTATATTTCAAATTACCCTGTTTTGTTTACATTGTCACTCGCAATTCCTTCTTCCAAATGTATTCGCTTTCTTTCTCTGCATTTTATTTTATTCTATCAAGAAGATCTTGCTGACTGGGGCATATCATTTTACTCCTTGATTCTCCACCGCCACTGTTTTTTATTCCTTTCCGTTTCTTCACCAATGACACATACATATTGTAAATGTAACATTTACTTTTGGGTTAAGGTAAAAACATCTAACAAATTAAAGGCCTCTGAATTGTGCAATAATATGTTGCAACTTTAGAAACAAATCATTGAAGTGCATTAGATAAAACATTGTCTAATTTAAGTAATGAGAAGAAAGTCCAGAGAAATCCACACTTCCAGTATATGTTCAGTGCAGTTGTGCCCAGAGATAGCTTTTAGATTGGCATTTGTTGTGGTGGAGAAGATATCAGTGTAGTTACAACCTCCTGACTGGCTGTTAGGAACGCAGTGACACTGAACATTGTATGTGGATAACACAGAAGAAGCATCGAGCCTGTGAATGGAAACCATCACCTTTCTCCGTCACCTCTAACATTGTTAGAATTATTGGAGATGGGCTATCAGAAAAATAGCAGGTGATGTCAACATCCCATTCAGATCCATTATTGTTGTGACATTAAACGTGTTGTAGTGAAAGCGGTTAACTGGAGCTGTTTGTTCAGGAACTGTGGATGATGTTAACCTCCATAGATCCAGATTGGTCACTGGAGGGTTTCCCTCGCCTATCAATAACGGATTTCTTCCAGTATATTGTCCCATAGTATCAGCAGCAGAATCGTCGTTAACAGGATTGGGAACAGCAGGTCTAGAGCGAAAGAGAGATCTGAATCTGAGAAAGTACGACTGAAATGTTACAAGGAAATATCAGAATCTCAGAGCGATAGATTGGAATGTTACAAGACAAGAATGTTACAAGAATGTTATGGACAACAGTATATCTCTGATCTTTACTTTACTTCTGTGGATGAGAATTATGGTTAGGAGGTTTGTGAATGAGATAAAATGATGGAAATGTAGCAAGTCAAACAGTCAAACCAGGCAGGGACAAAGCAGAGACTCATAAATTAAACTCCACTTACTTCAATGCAAGAGGCCAAACATGGAAGGCAGATGAAATCATTCTTATTTACTATTTTTATTAGCTTTAAAATAGTAATGGAAAAGGATAGTTTGGATCTCAAAGTTGAGCTTCTAAATTGGAGGAAGGTTAATTTTGATGGTGTTAGGTAGGAACTTTCAAAAGCTGATTGCAGGCAGATTTTCAGATGTGAAGGGATGACTGGATAATGGGAAGCCTTCAAAAATTAGATAATGAGAGTCCAGTGAGAGTTTATTTCTGTTAGGGAGAAAGGAAAGTCTGGTAGGTGTAGGGAATGCTGGATAGGTAGAGAATCTGATGTTTTTGGTTAATTACAAAAGAACGAAGCACATATCAGCTAGAAGCAGGAGAGATCAAATGAATCCTTTGAAGAGTATAAAGGCAGTAGAAGTATACTTCACTGAGGAGAGGAACATGATGAATCTTGAGATTAGAGATAGAAATTTGATTAGTCTGAATCATGTGGGCATAAGTAGGGAAGATGTGTTGGGTATGTTAGAGGTTATTCAGGTGTACAAATCACCAAGACCGGATGGGATCTATCCCAGGTTGCTGAGGGAGGCGAGAGAGGAAATATATGGGGCCCTGACAGATATCTCTGTGACATCCTTAAATACAGGTGATGTGCCGGAGGGCAGGAGGGTGGCTTATATTGTCCCTGTGTACAAGAAGGTTAGTAGGGATATTCCGGCTATCTACAGACCAGTGAGCCTGATATCAGTGGTGGGGAAGTTGCTGGAGAGGGTACTAAGAGATAGGATCTACTTGTATTTAGAAAATAATGAACTTATCAATGATAGGCAACATGGTTTTGTACAGGGGAGATCGTGTCTTACCAACTTACTCGTGTTCTTCGAGGAAGTGACCAAGTGTTAGATGAAGAAAGGACTGTTGATGTCATATGCATGGACTTTAGTAGGCGTTTGATAAGGTTCCCCGTTGTAGACTAATGGAGAAAGTGAAGTCACATGGTGTGCAGGGTGTTCTAACTAGGTGAATAAAGAACTGGTTGAGCAACAGGAGACAGAGAGTCGTAGTTGAAGGGAGTTTCTCGAAATGGAGAAAGGTAACCAGTGGTGTTCCACAGGGGTCAGAACTGGGGCCACTGTAGCTTGTAATATATATAAATGATCTAGAAGAAGGCACTGTTGGTATGATCAGCAAGTTCGCAGATGACACAAAGATTGGTGGAGTAGCAGAAAACATAAGGGACTGTCATTGAATACAGGAGGATATAGATAGACTAGAGAGTTGGGTGGAAAAGTGGCGGATGGGTTTCAATCCAGACAAATGTAAGGTGATGCATTTAGGTAAGTCTAATTCTCAAGCAAATTATACAATGAATGTAAGGGCCTTGGGAAAAGTTGGTGAGCAGAGTGGTCTGGGAGTGCAGGTCCATTGTATCCTGAAGGTTGCTGCACAGGTGGATAAAGCGGTCAAGAAGGCATATAATATGCTTGCTTTCATTGAACAGGGTATTGAGTGTAAGAGCTGGCAACTCATGTTAAAATTGTACAGGACATCAGTTTGGCCGGATTTAGAATATTGTGTACAGTTCTGGTCGCTACATTACCAAAATGATGTGGACGCTTTGGAGAGGGTGCAGAGAAGTTTTACGAGAATGTGGCCTGGTATGGAAGGTGCGAGCTATGAAGAGAGGTTGAGTAGGTTAGTTTTGTTTTCATTGGGCAAACAAAAGGTTGAAGGGGGACCTGATTGAGGTTTACAAAATCATGAAAGGTATATACTGAGTGGATAGAGACAAGCTTTTTCCCAGGGTGAAGGATTCAATAAACCGAGGTCATGCTTTCAAGGTGAGAGGTGGAAAGTTTAAGGGAGATATACATGGCAAGTACTTCATACAGAGGGTGGTGGGTGTTTGGAACGTGTTGCCAGCAGAGGTGGTAGAGGCATGCACGGGAGATTCATTTAAGATGCATCTGGACAGATGCATGAGTAGGTGGGGAGCAGAGGGATACAACTGCTTAAGAATTGACCGACAGGATTAGAAGAGTACATTTGGATCAGCTCGGGCTTGAAGGGCCGAAGGGCCTGTTCCTGGGCTGTAAATTTTCTTTGTTCTTTGTTCTACTTAAGAGTGAAATCAGGATGGCAAAAAGGTATGTGAGATTGCTTTGGCAGATAGGGTTGAGGAGAATCCATAGAGTTTTTATAAATACATTTGGAATAAAAAGGTCGTGCTGGAGAGAATAGGGCCCCACGAAGGTCAGCAAGGCGGCCTTGTGTGGAGCCACAGGGAATGGCGAAGATATTAAACATGTGTTTTGCATCAGTGTTTACCGTGGAGAACGACCTGGAAGACATAGAATGCGAGGAAATAGATGGTGACATCTTGAAAAAAATTCATATTACAGAGGATGAGGTGCTGGATCTTTTGAAACACATAAAAGTGGATAAATCCCCGGCACCTGATCAGGTGTACCCTAGAACTCTGTGGGAAGCTAGAGAAGTGATTGCTGGGCCCCCTGTTGAGTTATTTGTATTATTGATAGTTAGAGGTGAAGTACTGAAAGACTGGAGATTGACTAATGTGGTGCCACTATTTAAGAAAGCTGGTAAGGAAACGCCAGGGAACAATACACTAGTAAGCCTGTCAACAATGGTGGGAAGGTTGTTGGAGTGAATCCTGAGGGATGGGATTTACATGCATTTACATGCATTTACAGAGACAAGGATTGATTGGGGATAGTCAGCATGGCTTTGTGCGTGGGAAATCATGTCTCAAGAACTTGATTTGAGTCTTTAGAAAAAACAACACAGATTGATGAAGGCAGAGTGGTTGACGTAATCTATATGGACATCAATAAGGCATCCAACAAGGTTCCTCAGGGGTGACTGGTTAGCAAGGTTAGATCTCATGGAATACAGGGAGAACTAGGCATTTGGGTACAGAACTAGCTCAAATGTAGAAGACATAGGATAGTGATGGAAGTTTGCTTTTCAGACGTTTTGGTTAGACTCATCCATGCCGATCAGATATCCCAAACTAATCTAGTTCCATTTCCCAGCATTTGGTCCATATCCCTTTAAACCCGTCCTTTCATAGATCCTTCCAGATGTCTTTTAAATATTGTAATTGTACCAGGCTCCATGATTTCCTCTGGCAGCTCATTCCATATATGCATCACTCTCTGGGTCAAAACGTTGCCTCTCAGTTCTCTTTTAAATTTTTCCACGCTCACCTTAAATCTATGCCCTCTAGTTTGGGACTCCCCTAGCGTGGGGGAAAGGAACCTGACTGTTCACACTCTCCATGCCCCTCATGATTTTATAAACCTCTAATCAACACGAATTAAGTTGGAAGTTTCAGTCATCTCAGGCCTAAATTCTAAATTTCTGTACTGTAACGTCTTCCTGCTTGATTCAGTAACAATTCTAAAATAATTTTAATCAATGTGTTCCGACATATGATGAAATATCTGTCCGGGATTTTAACCTAGACTTTTGGGCCCAGAGGTAGGGACACTGCCACCACACTGCAACAGCCCCTAAACTGCACATTATTCTGTTGCCTGTGTGTTCATCAATCGGTCCTAATATACTGTGACACACCTCTGTGACAGGCAGGAGTTGAATCCAGACCACCTTATCAAGAACTGGAGGCATGACAACATATGAATAGGAAGAGGAATCAAATCCAAAGCTCTGGGTCAGAGGCATGAGTGCTACCTACCTCATCAAGCATGAAACCATGCCCACATTTTGGATCACATTTTAAATGCCTTCTTGCACCTTAGTATGGGTTCATTAATATCTGGTTAACTTTACTGAATTACACTTAAAGAATTGCATTTTAAAACGTGCCAGCTACTTGCCTCAACTGTAGGATGTTGAGCTCCAAGCCTTCGGCCTCACTCTCTCGGTGGAGCAGGTAACGGCTGTCTGGAGGTGTTTTTTTTAAGTCGCGGTATAGTCCAGTTATTGTTTTTTAACGGCTAAAATTTAAAGTTTTTTTTAAGCGCCTAGCGGACCCGGAAGCTGGTGTTGCGCTAGCTTACATGGGAAGGTTTTTTTTTCTTATAAAAGCGCGCAGGCGAGGAAGCAGCCAGTGCAGAGACCCCCTGCGGTCATTCCCCTCAAGAACAAGTATACCGTTTTGGATACTTGTGGGGGGGATGAGTTACCAGGGGTAAGCAACGAGGTTCAGGCCTCTGGCACGGAGCCTGTCCCCGTTGATCAGAAGGGAAGGATGGTGAAAGGTAGAGCGATAGTTATTGGGGACTCAATAGTGAGAGGCACAGATAGGCAGTTTTGCAGGGATGACAGAGACTCACGAATGGCATGTTGTCTCCCAGGTGCAAGGGTACGTGATGTCTCTGATCGTGTTTTCTGGGTCCTTAAGGGGGAGGGGGAGCAGCCCCAGATCGTGGTCCACGTTGGCACCAACGACATAGGTAGGAAGAGGGGTGAGGATGTTAGACAGGCTTTCAGGGAGCTAGGTTGGAAGCTCAGAGCTAGAACGAACAGAGTTGTTGTCTCTGGTTTGTTACCCGTGCCACGTGATAGAGAGTCGAGGAATAGGAAGAGAGAAGAGTTAAATGCGTGGCTACAGGGGTGGTGCAGGAGGGAGGGATTCCAGTATTTGGATAACTGGGGTTCGTTCTGGGGAAGGTGGGACCTCTATAAACAGGATGGTCTACACCTGAACCTGAGGGGCACCAGTATCATTGGGCGGAGGTTTGCTAGTGCTCTTTAAACTAACTCTGCAGGGGCATGGGAACCTGGAGTGTAGCTTTAGGGTACAGAACCTTGAGTGTAGGGAGGTTAGGAACATGGCATCGATCTCGAAGGAGGGTGCCTGTAAACAGGAAGGTGGCTTGAAGTGTGTATACTTCAATGCCAGAAGTATAAGAAATAAGGTAGGTGAGCTTGCAGCATGGGTTGGTACCTGGGACTTCGATGATGTGGCCATTACAGAGACGTGGGTAGAACAGGGACAGGAATGGCTGTTGCAGGTTCCAGGGTTTAAATGTTTTAGTAGGATCAGAGATGGGGGTTAAAGAGGGGGAGGTGTGGCATTGCTTGTCAAGGATAGTATGACAGCAGTAGAAAGGGTGATGGTGGAAGACTTGCCATCTGCGGTAGTTTGGGCGAAGGTTAGAAATAGGAAAGGTGAGGTCACCCTGTTAGGAGTTTTCTACAGGCCTCCTAATAGTCTGAGAGAAGTAGAGGAAAGTATTGTGAGGATGATTCAGGAGAAGAGTGAAAGTAGCAGGGTGGTTGTTATGGGGGACTTTAACTTCCCAGATATTGACTGGGAAAGCTATAGCTCGAGTTCGTTAGATGGGTCGGTGTTTGTCCAATGTGTGCAGGAGGGTTTCCTGACACAATATGGAGACAGGCCAACAAGAGGTGAGGCTATACTGGATTTGGTTCTAGGTAATGAACCAGGCCAGGTGTTAGACTTGGAGGTAGGTGAGCACTTCGGGGGCAGTGACCACAACTCGGTGACTTTTACTCTAGTGATGGAGAGGGATAAGTGTGCACTGCAGGGCAACAGTTATAGCTGGGGGCAGGGAAATTATGATGCGGTAAGGCATGACTTAGGATGTGTGGATTGGAAAAATAGGCTTCAAGGGAAGAACACAAATGATATGTGGAGATTGTTCAAGGAACAGCTATTGGGTGTCCTTGATAAGTATGTCCCAGTCAGGCAGGGAGTAAAGGGTCTTGTGAGGGAGCCGTGGTTTAACAAGGAATTGGAATCCCTTGTGAAAGGGAAGAGGGTGGCCTATGTAAAGATGAGGCATGAAGGTTCAGTTGGGGCGATTGAGAGTTATAAGATAGCCAGGAAGGATTTAAAGAGAGAGCTAAGAGCAGCGAGAAGGGGACATGAAAAGTCCTTAGTTGGTAGGATTAGGGAAAACCCAAAGGCTTTCTATAGGTATGTCAGGAATAAAAGGATGACTAGGGTAGGTGTCGGTCCAGTCAAGGATAGTAGTGGGAAGTTGTGTGTGGAGGCGGAGGAGATTGGTAAGACACTAAATCAATACTTTTCGTCATTATTCACTCAGGAACAGGACATTGTTGCCGATGTGAATACTGAGTCACAATTAATTAGAATGGACGGCTTTGAGGTATGTAGGGAAGCGGTGTTGGAAATTCTGGAAAGGATGAAAATAGATAGGTCCCCTGGGCCTGATGGCATTTATCCTAGGATCCTCTGGGAAGCTAGGGAGGAGATAGCGGAGCCATTGGCCTTGATTTTTATGTCGTCGTTGTCTACGGGAATAGTGCCAGAAGACTGGAGGATAGCGAATGTGGTCCACTTGTTCAAGAAGGGGAGCAGGGTTAGCCCGAGTAACTATAGGCCAGTGAGTCTCACTTCTGTTGTGGGCAAAGTCTTAGAGAGAATTGTAAGGGATAGGATTTATGAACGTCTGGATAGGAATAATGTGATCAAGGATAGTCAGCATGGTTTTGTGAAGGGCAGGTCGTGCCTCACAAAACTTATTGAATTCTTTGAGAAGGTGACCAAGGAAGTGGACGAGGGTAAAGCAGTAGATGTGGTGTATATGGATTTTAGCAAGGCGTTCGATAAGGTACCCCATGGCAGGCTAACGCAAAAACTACGGAGGTATGGCATTGAGGGTGCATTAGAGGTTTGGATGAGGAATTGGCTGGCTGGAAGGAGACAGAGAGTAGTAGTTGATGGTATAGGTTCATCTTGGAGCGCAGTTACTAGCGGTGTTACACAAGGATCTGTTTTGGGACCATTGCTGTTTGTCATTTTTATAAATGACCTGGAGGAGGGGCTTGAAGGCTGGGTGAGCAAGTATGCGGATGACACAAAAGTCGGTGGAGTTGTGGACAGCAAAGAAGGATGTGGCAGGTTACAGCGGGATATAGATATGTTGCAGAGCTGGGCAGTAAGGTGGCAAATGGAATTCAATGTAGCTAAGTGTGAAGTCATTCACTTTGGTAGGAGCAACAAGAAGATGGATTACTGGGCTAATGGTAGACTACTTGGTAGTGTGGATGAGCAGAGGGATCTTGGTGTCCATGCACACAGATCTTTGAAAGTTGCCACCCAGGTAAATAGTGCAGTGAAGAAGGCATATGGTGTACTGGGCTTTATTGGGAGAGGAATTGAGTTCCGGAGTCCTGAGGTCATGTTGCAGTTGTATAAGACTCTGGTGCGGCCTCATCTGGAGTATTGTGTGCAGGTTTGGTCGCCATACTATAGGAAGGATGTGGAGGCATTGGAACGAGTGCAGAGGAGGTTTACCAGGTTGTTACCTGGCATGGTAGGAAGATCGTATGAGGAAAGGCTGAGGCACTTGGGGCTTTTCTCATTGGAGAAAAGAAGGTTTAGGGGAGATTTGATAGAGGTGTACAAGTTGATTAGGAGTTTAGATAGGGTTGACAGTGAGAACCTTTTTCCGCTAATGAAGTCAGCTGTTACTAGGGGACACAGCTTTAAATTAAGGGGTGGTAGGTATAGGACAGATGTTAGGGGTAGATTTTTTACTCAGCGGGTTGTGAGTTCATGGAATGCCCTGCCAGTAGCAGTGGTGGACTTTCCCTCTTTATGGTCATTTAAGCGGGCATTGGACAAGAATATGGAGGTTATTGGGCTAGTGTAGGTTAGGTAGGCTTCGGTCGGCGCAACATCGAGGGCCGAAGGGCCTGTACTGAGCTGTATATTTCTATGTTTTCTATGTTTCAATGAGTGGATGTTTTTGAGATGTTATTAATATTTTATTTTATTGCTTGGCTATGAATTCCAATTTAAATGGCTATTATCTGTCGTCTGCAATGTTTGGAAAATAAATCCTGCAGACACACTCTGTCCTGTGAAAAATCTTGAACAGGTGTTAGTACTGAACACCAGAGATGAAGACAGAAGAATTTCAGGCCTCACATAGCAAACACTATTTCTTGCCTCTAATATATGACTGTCCTCTTCCTAAAACTATTGAATGACACAAGGCAACTGATTACCTTCCAGTCTCCACTCCCGACTGGCTGGGTCTGCAATGCATCCCAATGCTCTTCCTCTCGCACAGAGTAAATGAAGCTCCAGGTCTTTCAAAATATCAAGGCCACACTTTTTAGGCCTCTTGGAGGGGAGGGGGAGGGAGGAAGAGTCTTTTAAAACTGCAGGCAGAGGGCGAAGGGGTGGTAATATCATTCCCTGGGCTGAGGAGTGGCAGATAGAGTTTAGTTCAATAAATTCATAATTTTGCATTTTGGTAAACGAAACAAGGGGGGGAAAATACAATTCAAAGTCTTGCCATTGTAAGTGTTGAAGAGACCTAGGGGCTCAGCTATAATTCTTTGAAGTTTGTGTCACATGTAGACATTATTTTTGAGAAGGCGTTCAGCTTGCTTTCTTCTTTGTTCACAATTTTGAGAACAGGAGTTGGGATGTTAAGTACAAGTTGTACAGGTCATTCATGAGGCCTGTTCTGGAGCACTCCGTGAAGTTCTGTTAGCCCTGTTATAGAAAAGATATTATTAAGCTGGACAGGGTTCAGAAAAGACTTACCAGAATGTTGTTAGTAATGCAGCGGTTGGATAGGCTTTACACAGAGGGTGGTAGGTGTCAGGAATGCGTTGCCAGCAGAGGTGGTAGAGGCAGGCTTGGTATTTTCATTTACAATGGATCTGGACAGATGCATGAGTTGGGGGGGGGGGGGGGGGGGGGGACAGAGGGATATAGATGCTTAGGAATTGGGTCATAGGTTTAGACAGTAGATTTCGATCAGCTCAGGCTTGGAGGGCCAAAGGATCTGTCCCTGGGCTGCAAATTTTCTTTGTTCTTGGTTCTTTGGGATTCTTTCCAACATCCTTAGAGCACAGTAGGTTGATATTTGACATTATGGAGGTTTATAAAACAATAAGAGATAGAAGAACATAAGAGCTCAGAGCAGGAGTAGGTCATTTAGCCCATCGAGCCTGCTCCGCCATTCAATAAGATCATGGCTGATCTTTTCGTGGACTCAGGTCCACTTTCTTGCACTCTCACAGTATCCCTTAATTCCTTTCCTTAGTTCCTTCAGTTAAAAAAAAAACTATCTTAGCATGAAAATGTTTACTTAAGAAGCATCAACTCTGACAAGGAATTCCATAGATTTCCAACTCTGAGTGAAGAAGTTCCTTCTCAATTTTGTTCTAAATTTGCTCCCTCTAATCTTGAGGCGATGCCCTTTTGTCCTAGTTTCTCCTACCAATGAAAACGCCCTCTCTTCATTTATCCTATCTGTTCCATTCATAATTTTATATGTTTCTACAAAATCCACCCTCATTCTTTTGAATTCCAATGAATATAGCTGCAAGTTTCGCTGCAGCCCAATAGAGTCCTGGTTAGACCAGAGTTGGAATATTGCATTCAGTTTTCTTGTCACTGTGAAAAATATTTAAAACTCTGACAGAGTGAGAAAGATTGGAAGCATGGATGATAATTCCCCTGTCTGGGATGTCTAAAACAAGGGAACACAGTATTCGGTATAGGCAGGCCACCCTGCATTGTAATAAGAATCTGCACTCAGAGTCTGGTCAACCTGTAGAATACTTTAGTACATAAGTCTGTGGAAGCCACAGCAATTAGTGAACGGGAAGCCAGCTCGATGAGGCAAAAGGGCCGACTGCAGTTCCGATCGTGCATTTTTCCAACGGGTACTCAGATTGAGGGATGTGTACATACCATAGTGAAAGTGCATTCAGGGGGTAGTCAGCCTTGTACGATGATGGGGAGGCTCACTAGTCTGAATATCCTACTCTTTTCCTGATGTCTTTATGCAGTCTGTGGGAAAGCTCTGTAAATGTTGTCAGAAGCTCACTGGCATTATAAAGGAGACCTCTTCAGATCGATATGACTGTGTTTCCATTTTCCGATACAGAGAGCGAATGTTCTGTCCCGTTTTATCCTTTAAAACTTTGGAGCAGATTGATAAAATTGAGTGTCTTGCTTCGTCGTTTCAGAGACCATTGAAAAGTTCATCACATATCCGTGTGTCCTGATTTACCTTTAAAGAATAAAGAAGCAAAAAGACCAATAAAGCACAGGAACAAGGCTTTAGGTCCTCCAAGTCAATGCAGATATATTATGCCTTTCCATATTATAACTGTCTTCACTTCCATAATCTTAGATTACTTATAGTGTGGAAACAGGCCCTTCAGCCCAAGTCCACACCAACCTGCTGAAGCGCACACACCCAGACCCATTCTCCTACATTGACCCCTGCACCTAACACTACGGGCAAATTAGCATGGCCAATTCACCTAACCTGCACATTTTTGGACTGTGGGAGGAAACCGGAGCAAACCCACACAGACACGGGGAGAATGTGCAAACTCCACACAGTCAGTCGCCTGAGGCAGGAAGTGAACCTGGGTCTCTGGCGCTGTGAGGCAGCAGTGCTAGCCACTGTGCCACTGAGCCACCGTGCCACCCATAATCTGCATTCCTCTATTCATTTCTTATCCATCCATTCATCCAGTTGGTTCTTGAATGATTCTGCTGTGTTTGCTTCCATTACCTCCTCTGGCAACTCATTCCAGGCACTCACTGAACTTGATATGAAAAATATTCTTCAGACATCTCTTTTAAACTTCCCCTCTTGCACCTTGAACCTGTGTCACACCAGGTACATGACCCCTCGACCCTGGAACAAAACCTTATACTTTCTACTCGATCCATGCCATTCACAATTGAATAAACATTGAACAGGTTTTTAACTACCACCAGATCATTAGCTTGTTTGGATTATAAATCCAGTGACATTTTCACAGCAGCACCATCTCCACATGAGGAATTAATGGAAATACAGAGAGCAGGTTATTGCTGTGTTCTTTGACAGCTGTGTCAAAATGTAATTCCATCTATTTGATTATCACAATGTGACTGATAGCATAGTAGTTGTCAGAATGTAATTATTCTCCACTTAGGACACTAGACAATTTTCACATTTCTTGATAGATGTCAGAGTGGATCTGGAATGAAACAGCTTCCCCAGCAATACGTCTTGTTGTGCAGCACAAGTCTTGAGTCCTCTCCCAAGAACAGTGTCAGGGTCCATTGACTTTGTCGCATCTACTGTGGTCAACCCTTTCTGGATGTCATGTGCAGAGAATCAAATTGTTTGAAAGTGCACATCTGTAATTGTGTGGCGAACATGACCAGTCTAAGTTGGATCATCCACTCAACACATCTGCCTGAAAATGGTGCCGATACTACATCCTTACCTTTAACACTGATGTGTTGGGCTCTTCCATCTCGAGGATGGGGATATTTGTGGAGCCTCCTCCTTCATTGAGTTGCTTAACAGTCCATCATTTGTGGCTGAGTATGGCAAGACTGCAGGGCTTAGATCTGATCTGTTGGTCTTGGGATCATTTTGCCCTCTGTATCAGATGTTAGTTCTGCTGTCTGGTATGTAAGCAGTCAAGTGTGGTAGCTTTAACGGGTTGTCACACATTTTAGGTGCAGTTTTAGGTTTCTGACCCAAGAAAGTTCACCTTCACTCGTCACTGAACAATACTTGATGGTAATGGTAGACTGAGGGATTACCTAAAAGAAAGAGTTGTACATTGTGCACGGTGACTCAGTGGATAGCACTGCTACCTCACAGCACCAGGGTCCCAGGTTTGATACCCAGCCTTGGGCGACCGTGTGGCGTTTGCACATTTTCCATGTGTCTGTGTGGGTTTTCTCCAAGTGCTCCGGTTTCCTTCCACTTTCCAAAGATGTGCAGGTCAGGTGAATTGGCCATGGTAAATTACCCATACGGCTGGGTGCATGAGACAGAGGGAAATGGGTCTGGGTGGGTTGCTCTTCGGAGGGTCGGTGTGGACATGTTGGGCCAAAGGGCCTGTTTCCGCACTGTAGGGAATCTAATCTAATTGTGCTGGACTAAAACTTTGCTTCTGATGTTGATGTTGTTTACAGCACTGCACGAATGCCCAGTTTGAGATGCAATATCTGCAGTGTAATCCTCCTTCCTGTCCCCCAATTCACACCGAGAACCATTTACCCATCACTCAGTGCTCAGTGATCTACTCTGGTTTCTGATATGGTTAACACTACCATTTTATGGGTCTCTCCATGTTGTGACACCACCAATTTGTTACATTACTCAAAGCCCCTTAACATGTTCATCTGAATCATTTCCCTTCCAATCATGTTGAACATAATTTGTTTCCATCTGTTTCTCTCGCTGACAATGCCTAAGAGCTCTGTAGTGTCAGTGATGCTGGCTTTTGCAGTTTTAGAACCAATTTGTGGAGCTTGTGTTGTCATTCACTTGCTGGTGTATGGCGCACCATGTTGGACAAACATGTCTGCAACTTGCTCAGAAATAGCTAGAGGCTCTCATCAGAACTGGCAGCAACTGTGGAATGAAAACAGAGTTAATCTTTTATGTCCAGTGACGGTTCTTCAACAATGCCAGTTTCTCCAAAAATTTTGTTTTTGTTTCAGATTTCCAATATCCACAGTGTTCTGTTTTATTGAAAATGTGTTATGTGTCTGATTGATTTCTGGAGAAACTGGCAGCATATTTGAAGACAGAAAAGCAGAGTTGATGTTTCAATTTCAGCATGACCCTTCTTCAGAACTGAAAAAGATTGGAAAATTGGCTTTTTAATTCCTTGGCAGAAGTTGAGGACGGATGCTAGGAAACCGAGGGTATGGAGGCATAGTGGAAAGAACAAACTTGTAGTGAAAGGGAAAGAGTTGTAAAATGGGTGTGAATTAAGGTGTGAGTGGGGGAAATGAGTTCTCTTCATACAGTACAAAATAAGCAAGTCACAAACAAGACAAGATCAGTGGGCGACCAGGAACGACAAAGTATGAAACATGGAGAACAGTCATAATGGGGTCAGGCTGTGAAGTTATGGTATCAAATATTAAGTCCAATTGGATGTAAGCTACCAAAACATAAAGTGATGTGTTACTCGAGCTTGGGTTGTGCTGCATTGGAACATTGCAGCAGCCCAGGACTGAAATGATAACATGAGACCAAGGCTTTTGCAAGGTTTGGGAAGGTTTGTAGCTCAGGTTTGAGGTTTGCTCGCTGAGCTGTAAGTTTGATATCCAGACCTTTCATTACCTGGCTAGGTAACATCATCAGTGGCAACCTCCAAGTGAAGGGAAGCTGTTGTCTCCTGCTTTCTATTTATAAATAGGAAGCAGGAGACAACAGCTTCGCTTCACTTGGAGGTCGCCACTGATGATGTTACCTCGCCAGGTAATGAAAGGTCTGGATATCAAACCTACACCCTAAAGAGCAAGGCATGTTATTGAAATGGGAAACAATTAGAAGGTCAGAGTTGTTCCGATGGAGTGAGAATGTTCCTCAAAGCATTCTCTGTGTGGTCTCGCCCAATGTAAATAAGGCTGTGTTGTGAACAGCAATGACAGGAGACTGTATTGTAAGAGTAGAAGTGAAATGCTGCTTCACCTGGAAGGTGTCTTTGGGACCTTGGACAGTGAGGAGGGAAGAGGTGAATGGGCAAGCTTCTGCAAATAGGTGGGGATGTGCCACGGAGGTGTGGGGAAGTGTTTGGGGAGGTGGAGGATGTCACAGGGGGAACGCTCCTTGTGAAATGCTGACAGTGAAGAGCAGGGGAAGATGTGTTTGATAGTGCTGTCCTGCTGGAGGTGGTGGGAGTGGCAGAGGCTGATTCTTTGGATGCAAAATCTAGTGCATTGGAAGTCGAGGACAAAGGGATCTGTATCGTTGTTATGGAAAGGTGAGGAAGGGGTTAGGGCAGAAGTGTGGGGAATAGGTCAGTCACAGCTGAAGGCCCTGATCACCAGAGGTGGTGGGATTTTTCATTCCAGGGAACAGGAGCCATGTCAGAGTCTTTCCACTGGAATGTGGCATCATTAATCAGAAATTACAGAGATGGGAAAACTGGGAGAATAGAGTCACTCTCAGCTGATCATGTGTTCAGTGCCATGCGAAAGGTACCCCTGAATGATTGGAAAGAACTAGAAATCATGAAAAAAAATTATCCTAGAATCCCTACAGCACGGAAATAGATCATTGGACCAACAATTCCACTTCAACTCGCTGAAGAGTAACCCACACAGCACCATACCCCCACCTTATACTCTACATTTACCCCTGATAAATGCACCTAACTACACATCCCTGAAATCTATTGGCAATTTAGCACGGCCAATCCACCGAAAGCGTACATCTTTGGGATTGTGGGAGGAAACTGGGACACCTGGAGGAAATCTACACAGACATGGAGAGAATGCGCAAACGCCACACAGACAGATGATTGAATCTGGAATTGATCCCGGCCTCAAAATGTTGTGAGGCAGCATTGTGAAACACTGTGGCACGCCAAATTAACAACTTTACTGCAAACGTCTGTGTTAGATCTGGAGTAAGGTAGAATGCGAAAATAGAATGTCAGTGGCAGACATTTAAGCAGATTTTTCATAACGCTCAGTAATGGATGTTTCAGATCAAAAAGAAGGACTCAGTAAAAAAGATGAACCAACCACGGTTCGCTAAAGCTGTCAAGCAGGCTATTCAATCACAAACTAAAGGATTCAATTTAGTGAGCAGTAGTCTCGGCCAGATTTGAGATGCTAATTTTAGGAATCTGAAGCAGATAATATAAAGTGAAGAAAAGAACAAAAATATTATGAAAGTAAATTGGTAAGAAAGATAAAATCATGCAGTGAGAGCATTTCCGTGCATGTCGAAAAAAATTCAGTATGAGTGTGTGAGCCTTGGAAGAAAGAAAGTTCTGGAAGTATATGTGCGACACTGAGAGGGTATGACTGGGGAACTGGTTATAGGCAACAGGCAGATAATTTAAACCTGAATTTTACATCATTCCTCACGAGGAAGACCCTGTCAGTGTTTCAGAGGAAATGTCTTGAACTTCACTTAACAAAAGAAACACAGTTTTCCCAAACAGATAAGACTAAGGAGAGACAGCTCAGCAACAACTGATGCATGGTTTTCAAAGAAGTGATTACAGAGTGACTGGCGACATTGTTTGAAATATTCCATAACTCCTTGGATTGCCGGAGCGTTCCAGCAATTCTAGAGCTCCTCCAATGTGGCTTTTGTCTTCCAGAAAGGAGCAAGACAGAAAGAAGGAACTTTCAGACCATTTCATCACACCATTATTGCTGTGAATCTACTAGTATCCGCATTTAAGGAATGAATTTCAGAACATTTGTAAAAGCTTAATGCAATCCGACTCAAAATGGATTTGTGAAAAGGAAATTATATTTTCCCCAGTAAAATCATGCAACATATTGCTGGGGATTCCTGAGAGCATAACAAGCAGAATTGATGAAATGGAATTGTAGAAAGTTTATTTGGCTTTCAAGAGTCTTTCAATAAGGATACACAAAATAAAATTTCTTACAGATGATAGCAGATCACAGTGTGACAGATAATGTAATTAGCACAGAATGAGGATTAATTAACATACAGAAGATGGACAGTGGGGATTAATGTGTCTTTATCAGGTTAAAAATGTATATCTACTGGAGTACTGCACTTCTCAGTTCTGTCGCAAAAATTATTTCCAATCTATACTGATGTCTTGAAAGTGGGGATTGATTGCATTATATATCCGCGTTTGCAGATGATGCATGCAAACATGGAATGGCATGTTGCAGGAAGAATGTAAGGAATCTGAAAGGGAATGCAGATACGGTCAGGAAGTGGACAAATTCTTGGCAGATAGCAGTTGTTTAGACGTTTCTTCACTGGAGTTCAAATGAATAAGGGTTTTTCTTACTGAAACATATAAGCTACCGAGGGGATTGGACAAGGTTTTGAGAAGATATTTCCAATTGGGGGCAGAGTCTTGATATCGAAGATCTAGATACAGAATAAGGGACTTCGATTTAAAAAAGAGATGTACAGTAATGGTTTCTCTCAGACCATATTGAATATCTGGAGTTCACTAACCTAGAGAGCTATGCTAATAACTAGATTCCCTATAGTCTGGAAACAGGCCCTTTGGCCCAACAAGTCCACACTGACCCTCCAAAGAGTAAACTACCTAGCCCCGTTCCCCAACATTTACCCCTGAATAATGTACCGTATTCTATGGGCAATTTAGCATGGCAAGTTCACCTGGCTTGCACATCTTTGTGATGGTGAGAGGAGACCCACGCAGACACAGGAAGAATGCACAAACTCCATCCAGACAGTCTCCCGAGGCTGGAGTCGAACCTGGGATGAGACAGCAGTATTAACCACTGAAGCACTGCACCGCCCAATTTACAGAGGAGGTGATAAGCTTTTGCCATATTGGCAATTTGAGAGATGCAAGGAGTTGGCAGGAAAGTGGGGTTGATCCTGGAGCAGATCAGCCATGTTCTATTTAGGGGTTGAATACCTACTCCTGTCCTTACTCGACTTTTTCTTTCATTATCTTAATGCAAATAGGCTAGTTATTTTCTTGGAAAGACGTTTTGTGTAATATTGTAGTCAGGGAGAGCAGAGGATTTGGTTGAGCTCACCCTGGGTGGCGTATGGGGGATGTATTCACAGTGAATCTAGGTCTGCAACATGACCAATATCTGGAGCAGAAGTTGCAGAGAAGGCAATCCTGGATAGTGGGATTAAGGGATGGGAGGCTCTTCCTGATCAAGCCTAGATTTTCCAAGTAAACTTTTCAAACCTACATTAACCATCGGAGTGGCCTCAATCTGCTCCTTAGGTAGCAGGTTCGAGGGCCTG
Source organism: Chiloscyllium punctatum (assembly GCF_047496795.1). Lineage (NCBI taxonomy): Eukaryota > Metazoa > Chordata > Chondrichthyes > Orectolobiformes > Hemiscylliidae > Chiloscyllium > Chiloscyllium punctatum. The sequence continues at coordinate 31,575,445 of NC_092783.1, forward strand.
AATGGAACATCAGAAGATGGGACTGAGGAGCACAATGGTGCTCTCAACTGTTTGACACGAATCCACCAGTAAATAATATAATGGGTCATCTCATTATGGTCCCAGCTGCATTTTTCTGTCAATACCCCATTATCCCTGATTCACCTGTCTGTCGAAAATCAAACTAAGTCAGCTACAATATAATTTAAACATCCATCCACCAGAAACCTCTGGGAAAGAGAATTCTGACTTGAATGAATTCCAATTTTGCGAATTTCTCCTCATTCTTGTACTGTCCACATTAGGATGGTCACTGTTTCCTATTCCATTCCCACTCCTCCACTGGTCACAACAGATTTTAACTGTAACCAGGTCAGTGATAATGGCCAATGGTATAGGTGAAAGACTGGGTCAGGTTCAGTGATAGGAACAGGTTCGGCAGATTTCTTTGGTCTGCCACAAAAAAGTGGTTTATTCGTGAAATAGGTTTCCTCAACACAGGAGCAAAGCCTAATGACAACAAGTCATAGTCGACACAAACTCCCTTTGGCTCTCCACCTGACCCACTCTCCTCAAGATCCTGTTTGATTCAGTAAGCTCATCTCTAATTCCCAGGTAACCTGTTAAACAATACAATAATACAAGCCCTCCATCCCAGGAATACATGAACTGAAATATTTCTAAACTGCTTCCAATGTAATTATATCCTTTCTCAGGTAAGGAGGCGGAAACAAAAAACATTCACACACAGCCAACCTGATGTGTTCTCAGTCAGACTGGGTACAGTGCAGCAACACATCCTTCCTGGAAAGTTGAGTCAAAATACACTAGTGGACACATTTAATGTCTTTCGTTTTCCTAAAAAATATCTTCAATTTATTAGAAAAGTGAGAATATTTATTTTTGAAGTGTGTTGTGAGACTTTTGAATGCTCTTACCTGGAGACCATTAGAAGCAGAGATGCAGAATATTTTTGAGGTTTAGACAGATGGATTCATTAATGAAAACTGAGTCAAAGATTTTTAGTGGGCAAGCAGGAGCTTACGACTTGAGGGGTAAGTGCTGACAGTAATAGCAAATGAAACCGTGGATGTCTGGAACATCTGAGAATACAATAGAGAAAAGAAATGCTTTTGCTAACATACCAGCAGTGATAGAGTAAAACTAGTGCAATCACAAAGAACATGGGGCTGCTCTCTCATTAGAGAAAAAGCACTTCTGGTGGTTTATCCTCATGGTCACCACACCTCGGGCAAGGGTGTGTGATTGAGAAAGCGGGCCCTTCATGGTAACCTCCAACAAAGTGCGACATTGAACCTTATGCTGTTGGACTTTCTCTGCATCACAGCTACCCACCCAACTGAGTGCAAGGCTGTGCAACTGTGACAGACAGTAATAGTCACAGACAAAGAACAATTGAAACTTTGATAAGAGGGAAGAAGTTACAATTCAGGTAATGTTCAAGATAACGGCTGGGGACAAAAAATTGTTGTCTGCTAGAAATTGTATTTTCTAATGAGGCAAGTGTTTAGATGTTGCCTTTAGCTAAACACAATAAGGTAAGACAAGTAACATAGCCAGAATTACTAACTGTGATTGGATATTGAGAGGCATAAGTGTTCATTTTTAATTGATCTGTGTAAATACGTGAAAGTATGAAGCTGATGGAATATATTGTTTAGAGAGTCCGTCCTGATGGGAAATGAATCCCAAACACACACTTGAAGAAAATAGGTGTAAAAAAAGTTCTGAGTGTTGTCTGCTCACTGACAGGAACCCAGGGAGTTGAATGATTGAAAGTTCCAGTAACATGAAGCTCAGGCCACAATCAGATCAGCCCCGATCTTATTGAATGGTGGAGCAGGTCTGAAGGGCAGAATAGCCTCATGATTCACTTTAATCATGTGATTAGGAAATATACAACTCTACCCCTTCCCCTTCTGTGCTACACGGTGGAGGACTGATATTTTCCTGAACATGGGATTTGGTTAGAAAATTATCTGGAAAATTCTCTAAATGTCATCATCCACAACATTCTAGAACTGGCATTCTCCAGGACATTCAATAAGTATGTGAGGGCATTGCATTTGTGAGAGTTTGCGAGCATTTGCCTTGTACAGGGACATCGTACTGCAAAATATATACAATGGGTGTGAGGGAGCAGACAGAATACGGTGACATTTATCCTCGCAGAACGAGGAAGATTATTGACACTTGTTATTGCTGGTCATTTCTTCAGATCACAGATACTGCACTGAGCTGGGTGGTGAGCTCAGACCATGCTCAGTGGGTCTGGTGGTGTGAGAGGAGAATTATCTTCCGCTGTGCCATCCCGTCCACCAGAACCGCTGTGCATTTGTTGACAAATTATGGTGCTATGCTTGAGGAGAACCATGCATGGCAGCTCCGAACTGATAATGCTCAGTTGTGCCCATTGGCCTTTTGAAGATGGCACCAGTGCGATAGATAACAGAGTGTCCAGGGACATCCAGGCTATGTTGAGTACCTCCAGCTATGATGGCGGGCAATGAGTGAGAGGGAGACAATGGGGTGGGGTAGGGAGTTAATTAGGTGAGTTTGTTAAGAAAACTAGCTCATCCTCATGCAGATGACCTCTCTGTCACACTCAATGAAAATGACACTGAGACAAAATGACACTTAGATTCAGCCCACTGTGTCAGACTGTGCTGGCCCCACTCCCAGTTACAAAGGTGCAGACAAATTCTCATCCAATGCTCTCCATCAGTTGAACACACACCAAAATCCTGTTCTCTCATTATTCCTGGACACACAAGGCTGAATGACCTCCACCTTTTCCCCTGGAATAGACTCAAGAGGCTGAATTGCTTCCTCCTGTTCCTCTGTAACAGACTCGAGAGGCTGAATGGCATCCGCCTGTCCCTCTGTAACAGAATTGAGAGGTTGAATGGCCTCCTCCTGTCCCTCTGTAACAGAATCGAGAGGCTAAATGGTCTCCTCCTGATCCTTTATAACAGGCTTGAGAAGCTGAATGGCCTCCTGCTTGTCCTCTACCACAGTATCAAGAGGCTGAATGGGCTCCTCCTATCCGTCTGTAGCAGAATCAAGAGGCTGAATGGCCTACTCCTATGCCTCTGCAAAATACTCGAGAGGCTGAATGGCCTACTCCTGGCACTCTGTAACAGGCTTGAGAGGATGATTGGCCTCCTGCTGGTCCTCTATCATAGTATCGAGAGGTTGACTGGGCTCCTCCTGTCTGTTTTGTAACGGAATCAAGAGGCTGAATGGACTCCTCCTGTCCCTCTGTAACAGGGCCTGAGACAATATGAGCAACCCGTGGATGATGAGCAGCTGGTAAACTGTATCTGATGGAGTTCCTCATCAGTTACAGAAATACAAACAACATAATGTACTCCGGGTATCCTCTCAGTAACACCTTGTATAACTGCAGTAGCACTTCTGTATGCTTCATTGACCCCTTTTCAATATGTGCCAACACTCCAGCTTTCTACTTCTTCAAATGGTAAAAGGCTGGAGTGGGCTAAATTGCCTCCTCCTATCTCTCTGTAACAGGTACATGGAGACAGAATTGCTTCCTCCTGTTCCCGAGAAGCAGTCTCAATGCACTGAATGATGTCTCAAGGTTAAGAAAGGATTTGATGATAGGGCACTTAAAATGAGGAGCAGCATTACCTAAAGTAAGTGGGTCGTAATTATTGTTACCCTGGAATATTGTTTCTAGAAATTTCCCCACCAGTGATTTTATGCAGCTTGTCTAATATTTTATTCCTGTTTCGTTTTGTAAACGGGATGGAACATATGCAACCTGCAGTGTTCTGGTTCTACTCCCACATAGAAGGAAGAAAGACTAAAAAGATTTTAAAAATTATGACCCATTCCTCAGCAACCCTCACACAGTCCATCCAGACCCATAAGTCTTCCCTTTCATTGTGATATGAAAAGTGATGTTAGCTGAATCTGTTTGTTCTGTGACTGTGATTAATGCCAGTCTCCATGGATTTCTAATTATTTCATCTTTTAATGATAAATGGACTCCATTCAATGTGTTATCCCATAGTATGAGCAGAAGCATCACCGATATCACAAAAAGGGATCAGCAGCTCCAGAGAGAAGTGGGGGAGTGATCAGAATCTGAGAACAATGGACAGAAGTTTAGCGAATGATGTTTGGTACCTTTCTACATATTATGATCAATTGTCATTACCACGGCGGATCAAAAATGCACTTTACATTGTGCAATATTTTTATTATCCCATCTTGGTTATCGTTGGTGTCCCTGGTAAGTACCAAATCCAGTTACTGTTTATATAAACTGTGCATAAATGTATCACTTTACTTTTCATTTGCTCTGCACTCCTTACATCCATCATGGTTCCTGGTGAGACTCTGAATCCAGATATTCAATCTACAAATCACTGCATCAGTGAGATTGTTCATTCACTCTCCCCCTCTTTGCATCTGTCAGTGTCCCTTGTGTGTCTCGATGTTGACATATTCAATTTCAGCTGTAAACTATGATTCATTGTGTCATTGCCCTTGTTATTTAAACATTGGGATCATGGATGTCCCTGCCTTGTGTTCTGGTTACAAACTCTGTTTCATTCATCTGACTCCATCCCATTCATAGTTAATATCTGAGGCTAAAACAGGTGAATCATAACTGCCGTGATCCTTTGGTTGTGAGCTGATTCCTGACACCATACCCTGACAGTTCCAAATTTTAACCACGGACACCTGAGCTATATACTTTACTGGCTCATCCCATTTGCTTTTAAAGCCTTAAGCTATGAAATACAGTCTTAATGATACCAATTCTCTGCTGCTTACACTCCAAATATCAAATCTGCAGAAGTAAATCTGAGTCAATACTCCATGTATACTCCACTCATATCAAGGCTAGTTACGAAGAGGTGTTATCAATTCTAGAAAGAGTGAAAGTAGACAAGTCACCTGGGCCGGATTGGGATGTACCTGAGGATTCTCTGCGAAGTTAGTGAGGAAAGCCTTTGGCTTAGATATTTGAGTCTTCATTGTCCACAGGTTTAGTACCAGAGAACTGGAGGATTGCAAATGTGGTGCCCTTGTTCAAGAGTGCAGTAGAGATGACCCAGGTAATTATAGATCAGTGAGCCATACTTCTGTTGTAGGAAAGGTTCTGGTAAGGATTATAAGAGATAAGATTTATAATCATCGAACAAGCGACAATTTGATTTCAGATAGTTAACATGGTTTCGTCAAGGACAGGTCGTGCGTCACAAACTTCGTAACGTTTTTTGAGAAGGTGACCAAGCAAGCTGATGAGGGTAGGGTTAGTTGACATGGTATACATGGACTTCAGTAAAGCCTTTGATTAGGTTCCACATGGTAGGCTGTTGGAGAAAATACAGAGGCATGAGATTGAAGGTGATTTAGCAGTTTGGATCAGAAACTGGCTTTCTGAAAGAAGGCAGCGAGTGGTGGTTGATGGAAAATATCCAACCTGGAGTCCGGTTACTAGTGGTGTTTTGGGACCACTGCTGTTTGTCATTTTTATAAATGACTTAGACGCAGACATGGGTGGATGGATTAGTAAATGTGCAGATGACACTAAAGTTGGTGCAGTAGTGGACAGTTTGGAAGAATGTTACATGTTACAGGGGGACTTGGATAAACTGCAGAATTGGACTGAGAAGTGGCAAGTGGAGTTTGCAGCTTTGGGTGATGCACTTTGGGAAGAATAACAGGAAGGCAGAGTACTCGATCAATGGAAAGATTCTTGGTCCTGTGGATGTGCAGAGGGATCTTGGAGTCCATGTACATAGATCGTTGAAAGTTGCCACCCAGGTTGAGAGTGCAGTTAAGTAGGCATACGGTGTGTTAGGTTTCATTGGTAGAGGGATCGAGTTCCGGAGCCACAATATCATGCTGCAACTGTACAAAATGCTAGTGCAGCCACACTTGGAATTTTGTGTACAGTTCTGGTCACCATATTTCGGGAAGAATGTGGAAGCATTGGAAAAGGTGGAGAGGAGATATACCAGGATGTTTCCTAGTCAGGAAGTAAGCTCTTATGAGGAAAGGCTGAGAGACTTGGGTGTGTTTTCATTGGAAAGATGAAGGCGAAGAGAGGATTTCTTAGAGACATACAAGATGATCAGAGGATTAGGTAGGGTAGAGAGTGAAAGTCATTTTCCTTTGATGGTGACACCATATTGTATGTGGAGGCATCATGAGAGGGGATAGATTTAAGACAGATGTTAGAACAAGGTTCTTCACTCAGAGAGTGGTAACGGTGTGGAATGCCCGACCTGCCAATGTAGTTAACTCAGCCACAGTAGGGAGATTTAAACAACCCTTGGATAAGCACATGGATGATGATGGGATAGTGTAGGGGACGAGCTGAGAATAGTTCACGGGTTGGTGCAACACTGAGTGGCGAAGGGCCTGTTCTGTGCTGGATTGATCTATGTTTGATGTTCTATATCGGAACTCACTCAATCTATACTGTTATTGGGTCTGGAAATATATTAATTTTCATATTCTCAAGTACATTCTCACATATGTCGATGAAATATCCCTCAATATTTCTCTTTCTGTTCATTACCCAAACCATTACCAGTTGATTTAATTTGCTTATTGTTGTCATATGTCTCTGAGTGCAGTAGAAAGCTGTTTTTGTCAAGTAGTACAGGCAGCTTTTGTTTTTGTTTCCTCATTCATGGGATGACAGCATCGTTGGCTAATCCAGCGTATACTGTCCATCCATAATTTGCACAGAGGGCAGTTAAGAGGCAACCACATTTCTGTGGGTCTTGAGTCACATGTAGACCAGAAAAGGTAAGGATGGCACATTTCCTTCACTGAAGGACATCAGTGAACCAGACGGGTTTTCCAACAAACGACAATGGATTCATGGTCATTATTTGACTCTCAGTTCCATTTTTTGTTTTAATTGTGTTCAAATCCACCATATACTATGGCAAGATTCAGACATTCGAACACTCCCAAGCACATTGTGTAGGTCTCTGGATTAACATGATATCACTTGGCCATCGTCTCCCCTGGTCATAGCCAACAAGGACATCCAGATCATAGGATGGACAGGCAGAGCAAGGTGCACAAGGTTTCAGCTGCACACAAGATCCAGAAAGCAACATGAACATTAACAAGATCAACTTTATTGAAGTTAGAGAGTCCATTCACCAGTCGAATAACAGCAGGAAAGAAGCTGTTCCTGAAACTGCAGGTGCTTGTATTCAGGATTCTGCCTCCTCTGCCCGACAGAAGAGGATATAGGAGATCACTACCGGGGTGGGAGGAGTCTTTAATGATGTTAGAGCCTTTCAGTGGCAGCGAGCCATGTCGTTGGAGTCCATCAATGGAAGATTAGCTCCCGTGATGGATTGGGCTCTGCCCTCAACATTCTGTAGTTCCTTACAATCCTGGACAGAGCAGTTGCCACACCCGGTGGTTATGCACCCAGACAGTATACTTTTAATGGTGCATCAGTGAATGTTGGTGAGGGTCTTTGTGGACATGCCAAAGATCCTGAGCCGCCTGAGGAAGAAGAAGCATTGTTGTTCTTTCTTGATCATTGCATCTATATGGGAAGTCCAGGACAGGTTGGTCATTTTTGTCACTCTGAGAATTTTGACCGTCTCAACCCCTGATTTGTTGATGTAAATGGGGGCATATTCACCTCCTTTCTTTCTGAAGGCAACGATCAGTTCTTGAGTTTTGTCAACGTCTCGTTAGAGGTTGTTCTCATTGCAACACGTCGCAAAGCCATCTATCATCTTTCTGTACACTGACTCCTCATTGTTGATATCTGTACTACTAAGTGGCATCATCAACGAACTGAAACATGTTTGTCATTTGGAATTTGGTAACACAGGTGTCGGTGTACCGGAAGTACAGGAGGGGACTGAGGACATAACCTTGGGGTGCTCCAGTGTTGTGTATATTGTGGAGGAGGTACAGTTTTCTAACTTCACTAATTGTGGCCTGTGGGTCAGAAAGCTGAGGATCCAATTGCAGAGGGAAGAGCTGAGACCAAGCTCACGGAGTTTTGGTACCAGTCTGGAGGCGACAATGGTATTGGAGGTGGAGCTGTAGTCAATGAGCAGGAGTCCGGTGTAGGTGTCCTTGTTGTCTCGATGTTCGAGGGATGAGTGCAGGGATAAGGATAAGACATCCACTGCAGACGTGTTATGTCGGGAGGCAAATTGTGGGGGATCGTGGCAGACTGGCAGACTGCACTTGATGTGGGCCATGATCAGCCTCTCGAAGCACTTCATGATTTTTGAGGTCAGAGCTACTGGGTGGTAATCATGAAGGCAAATTGCATGTGCTTTCTCAGGTACTGGGATGATGGTGGTCTTCATGGAGCAGGTGGGGACTTCAACTGTAGGAGGGAGTGGTTGAAGATGTTGAATATCTCCACCAGTTGGTCCACACAGGATCTGGGTTTTCAGTGTTGTGTCTATCTGGGTCTGGGCATTCTCAGTATTGTCTGGCTCTTCTCAGTGTTGTGTCTCTGTGGGTCTGGGCCTTCTCAGTGTTGTGTCTCTGTGGGTCTGGGCCTTCTCAAGGTTATGTCTCTGTAGGTCTTAGCCGTCTCAGCGTTGTGTCTCTATGGATCTGGACATTCTCAGGGTTGTGTTTCTGTGGGTCTGAGCTCAGGGTTGTGTCTCTGTTCGTCTGGGAATTCTCAGGGTTGTCTCTCTGTTATTGCATGCGTTATTACCGTCACTGTCAAAGCCGTTGCTGTTCTTTATGATGTCATCACAGAGTCAGGTTTCTGCAGGATCAGTGTTCAAGCCTTTGTTATGGCTGTTCTTCTGGATCGTGCAGAAAGTTGATATGTTTGCTCTCGGCTTGTAATTTCAGTGTCGATAGTTCTGTACTGCAGATGTCCATAGGATCCTTGGACCTGTAATTAGATATAAATGAACATCATTACTAATTTTTACAGACTTAGAATTTAACTTTAAATTTGTGCAAAGGTTCTAAGAAATATGAGCATGAGGTCAACTGTAGAGCACTCACAAAAACAGATCCCGTTGTGGCTCCATCTTGACTCCAGACTCCAGTTGTTCATACTGAACCTGTTTTTCAACAATGCATGTTCTCACGCTAACAATGATTCTCACAAGTATGACCTCCAACCCGTGTATCTCGCCCATACAAACAGACAGACACAGGCAGTGGCATACACAGATAGACAGAGACACAGATATACACACACACACGCACACAGACACACGCAGTGACATAAGCAGACAGACACACAGAGAGACACAGACACACACAGGCACGCAGTGACAGAAACAGACAGACAGACAGACACAGACGCACGCAGTGACATATACGGACAAACACACAGACACACACACTCACAGATCTAAACGCCCACACCCCTTGCCTCATATTTGCACAATGGATGTACAGAGTGATAACTCTGTGGGAGCTCCATTTACTGTTACTCACAGCATGGGCTGCAAATTTCCCAGGCTAACCAGTTACTTCATGCAAGTATAGCCCTAATACACCGGCAGAGTTTTTCAATGGTCCCCGTGCTGGGCAAATCATTCAGTTTGTCTAGCAGTGAAACAAAATAGTCTGCACAGCTCTCCATGCCGAGCTGTCATCTTGTCTCAGTTTATACTCTCTGGCTGGTTCTGTCGGGTTGATTCAGAGCATAACAAACCATTTCAGCTGATCTGGCACTGCCTTTATTGAATGTTCTAATTCTTGTGAGTTGGCTCCTCCAAAGTCAAATTACTCCAGTTAGTTCCACTTACTGTCCTTTTCCCCATGTGTTGACAGCATGTTCTCTGTGAATTACTTGTGGCTTTCTCTCTTAAGTGCATTGTACAGCGCGGAAACAGACATTTGGTCCAACTCTTCTAAGTTGGCCATATATTCTGCATTAATCTCGTCCCATTTTCCAGCATTTGGCCCATATCCCTGTAAACTGTTCCGATTCACGTATCCTTCCAGATGCTTTTTAAAAGCAATATTGTACCCACCTCCATCACGTACTCTGGCAGTTCATTCCATCGATGCAGTTCCCTCAGCATGAAAACATTGCCCCTTACGTCCCTTTTCTATCTTTCCACTATCAGCTTAAATCTATTTCCTCTAATTCCCAACTCCCCCAGCCCAGGGAAAAGACCATGATCATTTAGTTCATCCATGCCCCTCATCATTTCATAAAAGACTAAACTTTCACCCCTCAACCTCAAATGATCCAGGAAAAAAAAACAGCCCCAGCCTATTCAGTCTGTTACAAACTCTCCAACGCAGACACCATCCTTATAAATGTTTTCTGAACCCATACAAGTTACACAACACCCTTCCTATAGGAGGGAGACCAGAATTGTACACAGTATTCCAATGTTGCCTACCCAATGCTGTTTATAGCCACAACATGACCTCCCAACTCCACCAACTCAGTGTGTTGACTTTGAAGGAAAGCTAACTAAGTGCCTTCTTCACAATCCTACCTGCCTGCGACTCCACATTCAAGAAAATATGAACCTGCACTCCAAGGTCTGTTTGATCAAAACACTCTCAAAGACCTGACCATTAAGTGCATATCAACAAGGTAAAAACAATGACGGCAGATGCTGAAAACCAAATACTGGATTAGTGGCGCTGGAAGAGCACAGCAGTCCAGGCAGCATCCAACGAGCAGCGAAATCAACGCTTCGGGTAAAAGCCCTATGTCCTGCCTTGATTTGCCTTTCCAAAATGCAGCACCTCACATTTATCTAAATTAAAATGCATCCGCCACTCCTTAGCCCATTGGTCCATTCGATGAAGATCTGAGGTACTTTACTTTGGGGGAACCTTCTTCACTTTCCACTACATCTCCCATTTTGGTGTCACCTCCAGCTTATTAACCATAAACACTTTGTTCAAATCCAAGTCATTTGTATAAATGACGAAAAGCAGTGGACCCTACACCGACCCTTGAGGCACACCACTGGTCACAGGCCTCCAAGCCACAGGCCTACACCACAACCACCGTGTCTCTTCTGCCTTCGAGATAATTTTGTACCTAAATAACAGCCTGTCCCTGTATTCCATGTCATCTCATCTTGTTAACCAACTTACTATATAGGTACATGTTGAAGACCTTACTGAAGTCTACATGGACAACAACCACTGCTGAGTAGTGTGTGTGGGGCGAAAGGGATCTGCCATATCCGCCCCAGGTTTTCAAAGAACGCCTTCCAAGTGAGACTTAAACCAGGTGCAGAGTGTGAGGGGACCCTGATTGAACAAGGAGCTGGTCTCTGAGCAGTGTCACCTCCTTCAAAAGGCCCTGCAGCTTCATACCATGGGGAGGACGGTGCTGCCAGTTGCTGTTAGGATCACAGTAGCATTCAGCTTCTATGATCCAGAACTTTCCAGGCAGGAGTGGGTGACATATCCATCATCTCCCAGTATGTCGACAACAATGTCTCCAGAGAATGAGGAAGAATATATGGTGGATGAGATGATACAACGTTTTCTACATCAGCAGGGAGCTGCCGGGTGTTTCGTTAATTTCCCAGTATAGTGGGATTCCCGATAGTGTACATAGGTCCCCATGTCAATGGGGAAAGATAGAGAAACTGAAGGACCTCTCACTTCATTAAGGTTAAGGTGTGACCATGTGCAGTACATCATGTTGGTGAATACCCCCTGTCTTGGCAGCAGCTATAGCGTCTTCATTCAGGAGCAGTCAGCCATTCCCAAGTCGTTGTGCCTCCTCATAGAAAGAAAGGATGACCTCTCAGTAAAGTCCATCCCCTTGATACGTGGCTTAAAACACCCTCCCCATTGCGAACTGACCACATCAAAATATCCTGTGTGTACTGAGTGCAATGGAGCCACTGGGAACATCATGCAGCATAACGTCAGGGAGATGGAGCAACATTTCCAATGTCTGAATCAGTCAGAGAGAAGCCTCCAGTACACAGTGTGTCATTAAGTCCTATAATCTCTCTCCACTTCAGTAACACACTGCATTCCATGCTTCCTGAAAAAAAAAGACAGCTTTTCTCACACGATGTATTCCACCAGCTAAGCATTATCCAATGACTTTGTTCTGTCCATATCCATTTGTAGATTCTCCAACATCTTTTGATAATTTAATTTTCTGCTGAATTTGGTGTCTTTTCCAAATACTGTTAGAATACATCTGCTCGAAATCTCCAAGTCATTGAAGTAGATTGCAATTGTTTGTCAACCCAGCACTGGTAACTGTGTGACTCCACAGGTTACATTCTGTCAAACTGATCACGATTGATTTATCCTGACTGTCTGTTTCCTGTGTGATACCCAATCATCCCCAGTCCTGTGTATCACATTCTAAGGGCTGAATGGGAACGAGGAACATCAGTGGGCAATGCAGCCCCTCGAGCCGACTCGATAATTGAATATGACCATGACTGATGTCATCTTGGCTCAGTCCCACTGTCCTACCTGCTCTTCAAAACCCTTCATTTCCTCAATACCCCAGCATCCAATGCACTCCGGAGAAGTGAGTTACAAAGGTTCACAACCCTTTGAGAGAAGTAGATCCTCCTTACTCCTGTTTGAAAACTGGTCTGCCTTATTCTAAAGCTATGATCTCTTGATGGAGGAAATATTCACTCCACGTCTATATTGTCAATCATATTACACACCACAATGTGATCTCCACTCATTTTTCTAAACTCCTGGCAGCATAGATCTGAATTGCTTAATTCATAAGAATTCATCTGAATTCATAAGAAAACCCCTCATCTCTGGAATCACTCTCGTTAAATTTTCTGAACTGCAACTACATGTCTATCAAGTCAGCGCACCAATACTGTACACAGTACTCCAGCTTCAGTCTCAGAAATGCCTGCTTAGTTGCAGCAACATTTGCCTTTCTTTATCTTTTAGAAATAAACGTTAACATTGCACTTGCCCATCTCATTACTTGCGGTACCTGCTTGTGAGTTTTCTGCGATATGCACCAGGACACCCAGTTTACACTGTGCCACAGTACTCTGAAGTTTCTTTCCATTACGATAATAAGTTTCCTTTCTATTCCTTTGAACAAGATGGTTAACCCCTTCCTTAACCATGTTAAATCTCACTGAAATCTGTTGGCCTATTCACCGAACCTATCCATCCCTTTGTAAATTTTGTATACCTTCATTACAATTGACTTTTCCATCTGTTTCAGTGTCATCTGGAATGTTGGCTACAGAAATTTCAATCCATGTACCAAGCCATAATACTGTTTGCAAATAGTTGCAGCTTGAGGCCTGAAATCCATGGCACCCCAAAAGTTAACAACCAGAAAATGACCCATTTTTCCTGTAGCTCTGCATTCCATTGGTTTACATATCCCAATACAGTGGCTCAGTAGTAAGCACTGCTGTCTTACAGTGCCAGGGACCCAGGTTTTAATTCCCACCGCAGGCAACTGTCTGTGTGGAGTTTGCACATTCTCCCCGTGTCTGCATGGGTTTCCTCTGGGCGCTCCGGTTTCCTCCCACAGTCCAAAGTTGTGCAAGTCAGGTGAATTAGCTAGGCTAAATTGCCTATAGTGTTAGTTGCATTAGTCAGGGGTAAATGTAGGGGGATGGGTCTGGGTGGGTTACTCTTCAGAATTGGTGTGGATTAATTGGGCCAAAGGGCCTGTTTCCATACTGCAGACAATCTAATCTAATTTATTCAAGCAAATAAATGACTCCTAACACCATCTGCTCTTACTTTATGGATTAGTCTTTTGCGTAGGTTCTTATGCAATGCCCTCGAGAATTCCAGATACATTGCATCTCCAGGATCCCCATTCTTTATCTTACTTATCACATATTTCAAAAACCTGTGCAAATTATTCAGACATGATTTACGCTTTGTAAAACCATGCTGACTCTGATGGGTAATAGTTTGACTTTACAAATGTCCTGTTATTAATTTCTTCACAAGGATTTTGCAAATGTGCATCAAATCCCACTAGCTTGTTCATTACTATTTATTCCACTCTGAAGATGATAATTATTTGTCCTCCCCTTTCTATAACCTCTGTTTCCTTTTCATTCCTGTGTAACGGGCACAAGTGTTATGGACGAGTCCAAATCAATCAAAACATTCTTAAGCAGGCAGCTCAGTCCGTAACTTTGCAATTCGTTTCAGTAAGTGCACAGTGAAAATTACCCAGAGTAAGTTAGCTCAGTTGACTGTCAGGTTTTAAAACTGACAACAGTTTATTCACAAATTATGGAATGAAACACAAAGAAGAGAATACGGACTCCACACAGAACTCAACTTATCCAATCTAGACTTAATTATGCTTTTCCAAAAATACACTACAGTCCCAATAAACAGACTGAGTAAACATGGAGTAAAACTGATACAGAGGCTTACACGTCGAAGTTAGAAGGGCAGAAGCAGAAAGAGTCCAGCAGCCTGCTCCAATACAGCTCCTGTTGCACTGACTCAGCCAAGACTTCAGCTTGCGGGATTGAACATTTTCCTTTCATTACACGAAAGCTAAAACATGAAACTTTGGCCTAATATCTCCTGTTTGTGCAGGAACAAAAAGGCCTCCCAATACCATTTTCTTCTCGTACCAACTCAGTAGATTCAGAGCCTGGATAGTTTTATGACCCCTCTGAAAAATATACCAATGAACAGTATCCTTGAGAAGAAGGGACAGCTTTTCAAAAAGTGACCAGATTTGTGAAACGTACTTCCCTTTAAAATAATGAACCATCAACATGCAAGGATGGGTTCATTTTGAAAACCCCTAAAAAAGGACCCCTAAAAAAAAGACTCTAAAAAACACATACACTCTAAACTGACGATGCACATGCAAACATGCAGAACCACAATAGAATTCAGGCTCGTGGAATACCCGCCTCTGAACACCTCTGTATTTCATTCGCAACTCAGCAATGCATCAGCAGTCTAGTTTTCACAACCTGCCACCAGAACAATTGTCAATTCGATTGGCTACAATAATAACCTATATCTAAACAGTCTGGCATTTTTGTCCAAATATTTCTCCACAAATATCAGCATTTACGATTGTTTCAGATGCATTGCTGGTAATATAGACACTGAAATGTTGTAATGCCAATACCAAGCACAAATTCTCATTCTCCATCGTTGAATATTCCGGTTGATGAAGGGTCAACTTCTGGAAAAATACACGATGGGTCCTTATTTCCCTTGTCACCCACCTGCGGGAGGACTACACTGACACCCACACCACTGGCATAGGTCGGCACCTTCAAAGGCTTTGTGTAATCAGGTGTAGCTAACACTGGGGCAGTGCTTAACACTGTCTTCAGGCTTTCACATGCTTTTTGACACTGCTGCCCATTGAAACGTCTTGCCCTTTTTTAACAAATCGGTGAGTGGAGCAGCGACACTGCCAAAACCTGGCACAAACGTTCTGTAAAATCCATTCAATCCCAGTAAATGTAGTACTGAAGTTTTTGTCAACGTGTGGGAAATTCCCGAATTACTTTCGTTTCCGCATTCCCATAAGGCCACTTACCTGTGTCCAGTAACATGGGTTGTGGCAAATTCACTTTTAGCTAGGTATACGACCAAACCTGCCTTGCGAGGTCGATGAAGACATGTGATAAATGCTGTAAATGTTCCTTCCAGAAGTGATTAAAAATCTCAGGTCATCTGTTACCACAATGCAGTTGGGTAATCCAGCGATGACCTTATTGAAATGTGGCTGGAGCATTTTTCATTCCAAATGGAATGCCTTTAAACTGATATAGTCGATTTGGCATTTCAAAAGCCGAAATTGCCTTTGCTCTCTCCGATAGAGGTGCATGGCAGTTGTCTCTGAGCAAGTCCAATGTACAAATGTAAGTTGTTTGCCCCACCTTTTTGACAGTCTCCAACCACAGAATTGGATATGCATCAGTCTTTGTAACGACATTAATTTTTGCAAAGTTCACACTTAACTTTTGGGTATCATTTGGCTTTGGCAACATGACTATTCATGAGCTCCAGTCACTGTAGCTCACTTCGATTAAGTCATCTTGAAGCATGCGTTCTACCTCCTTCTGAACCTGTACGAACTTTAGAGGATTATGCCAAAAAGCATGTTGCTTAACCGGAACAGCATCTCCTGTACCTACATCATGCACAATTCGATTAGTACTTGCCAGTTTATCTCTGCATATGTCCCCATGTGATATTGATAAATCTTTCAGGTCATTTCAATTGTCTTGTGGAAGGTAACTCAAGAATTTATCCCAATTTTTGTCAACTTCCCCATTGTCCAAGTTGATTTGAGGAATGTCCAATTCAGAATCCTCTGAACTTGGTTCTTCCTTTTGTGCTGTAATCATTAACACCTTCTCCTCTTGCTTTCCTTCTCTGTCAAAATATCTTTTGAGCATATTCACATGACACATGCTGCAAGATTTCTTCCAGTCTGGAATCCTTAGCAAGTAGTTCGCCTCACTCAATTTCCTTTCGATTTAATAAAGTCCACTAAACCATGTTTTCAAAGGTTCACTTATTACTTCAAGTCACAACAATACCTTATTCCCAATGGCAAAATTACAATTTTTTGATTTCCTATCTGCTTCCTGATTCTTTGTGTACTGCAATACTTTTAAATGCTGTCTAGCCAATTCCCCAGCTCGATTTAATTGTCCTCTAGAATTTGACACATCGCCCAAATGGATGTCCTCTGATCTCTGACTTATTAATTTCTCCTTAATTAATTTTAACGATCCTTTTACTTCATGTCCAAAACTTAATTCAAATGGACTGAATTTGGTTGATTCATTGCAAAAAAGCACAAGTGGAATTCTCTAATCCCAATCATCTGGATAGTCCTGACCATATGCCCTTAATATGGTCTTTAATGTTTGATGCCACCTTTCTACTGCTCCCTGTGATTCTGAATGGTCCGCAGTATATTTGAATTGTTTTATTCCCAACCTGTCCATAAACATCTTGATTAGTTTGGATGTGAGATTTGACCCTTAATATGACTGGGTCTCTATTGGTAGTCTGTATCGAGTGAAGAAATTAAGAATTTTTCCACTACCTTTTTTACTGTGGCATTAGGTAATGGGACTGCCTCAGGAAATCTAGTCTAAACATCTGTTATTGTTAATAAATACTTATTAACACTTTTTGTTTGATTTAGGGGACCTTGGCAATAAATCAAAACTCTTGTGAAAGGTTACTCAAATGCAGGAATAGACATTCAAGGTGTAGGTTTTATTATTGCCTGTGGTTTTCTGATTATTTGGCATGTATGCATATTCAGCTGCATCCTTGTGTAGGCCCAGCCAGTAAAAATGTCATTGTAGTTTAGCCTGTGTTTTCCTCACTCCTAAATGAATCCAAGTATTAGCTAATACACCACTCACAGCACCTCTTTTCTATACCCTACTGGCAAAACAATCTGATGAACTTCTGCTCATTTCTCATCTGTTTGAATGCGTGATGGTCTCCATTACCTCATTAAGACACTGTTTGTTAAGTAATAACACACAGGGATACATTTACTCCCCTTCCAGGCATACACCTTTTGACACTTTAGTTCTCCTTTTTCTGCTTTAACTCCATGAGCTTAGCAGAATGAAAGATACTTGCATGAATCCCCATTTTCTCCTGGTCTGTCCCACTTATCTGATCAAAATATTCTTTGATAAGGTTATTTCTGCTTCCTTACCTGTGCTTTGATCTCTCCTCCTTCAGATTGTGCCTCTGTCATGTCATTGCAAGACAATCAGGGAAGATTTCAGGATAAAAATTCTGCATTGCTTCAGTTGTCTGCGTCTCACTAGATTTTCAACTAGAGTAGGTAGCACACCTACTTGTGAATCAACGAAATCATTTGCAAGGACAGATTGTATTCCTGGAGCTGAGAGTTTGTCCAGTACTCCTAACACAAATCTCCACTCTTCTCTGGATACTCACACCTCACTGAACATAATTAAACACACTTTGTCACTTTAATTCCTGTTACTCGTACCTATTCTGGCAATAGTCCTTCAGGAGTACATATCTCCTCATCATTCAGCATCACAGACTGCGAGGATCCTGTGTCCCTTAATATTGTTGCCTCTTTGCCTGCAAATCCTGGCCTTTGTGAATAAAATGTACTTTTGCATGTATATTTTTTAAGCAGATCTGGCACTTCCTCCATAATCAACCTCTGATGCAGTTTCCTAGCTTCAGTTGCGCTTTCTGTTACCATGCCAACAAAACATCCAGGCTTGTCCGGTTTTTCTACATCTGGGGTCCTCCTAACCCAACAACACTGTGATTTAATGTAATCCACTTTATTACAATGAAGGCACTGGAATTTTTTTTCAATCTTCTTTGTCCCCTTCAAATATTTCCTTTTCCCCTCTGGTAAGTTCTCCTAATGATCTTCACTGAGATCTACATTTTCGTTTTCATGTGAAGATTTATCTTTTCCCAATTTCAATCCCTCATTGATGGGAATTGATTCTGGAAGGGTCACTGGACTAACTCATAATCATCAGCCACTTGAGCTGCTAACCTTGCCATTTTAACTCTGGTTTTCCACAGTAAGCTTACCTTCAGCCTCTAACTCCATCCTTTTAAGCTGATTTCCCTTTCTCAATGTCAGATTCTGAAGTTCAAACTCACTCTCTTTTTCTTTCTCTTTTGCTCAAGCCCTTCATTCTTTTTCTTTTTCTTCTACTTCTCTTTCTTTTGCTCTCTCTTCTGCTTTTAATCGAAACTCAACCTGTTTTCATTCAGCTACCCTTTCTGTACCTCTCACCTCCAACTTCATTTTCAATTGTATTTTTGCCATTTCTGCAGATACTGATGGTGTTTCCATTAAATTAAAATGCTAAGTTACTGCTGTAATTATCTCTCATTTCCTCACAGAAGGAGGCAGCTCCAACCCCAGCTTGTCTGCTCATTACAGTAGCCTGGTCTTAACCACCTTTTGTGAAACTACCAATTTCACCTCGTCCATCTCCAGAAAACTCTTGGTGACTGAAAGAGCCATTGTTTCCCAAGCTTTGTCAACCCAACCAAACCAATACCTGAAATAATGACACTAGCACATGCTATTCGCTGCTAAAAATCCTGAAAAGAGCCCCCAATCTGTTATGGACTAGGCCAGATCACTCAAAACATTCTTTAGCAAAGAGCCCAGACTGTAACTTTGCAATTTGTTTCGATAGTGTACAGTGATAATTACCCAAAATTAGCAAGGTTTTAAAACAGACAAAAGTTTATTCACAAACTTATGGAGTCAAACACAAAGAACAGAATATAGAATCCCCACAGAACTCAGTCTACCCAAACTGTATGTAATTCTACTATTCCAACAGTACCAAAAACAAACTGCATAAACATCGAGTAAAACTGAATCAGAGGTTACATTGCAAAGTTAGAAGGGCAGAAACAGAGAGAGTCTGGCAGCCTGTTTGAATACAGCCCCTGCTGCACTAACTCAACCAAGACTTCAGCTTCTAGGACTGACCATTCCCCTTTCAGAGTGCAGGTTACCTCTAAAACATGAAAACTACAGCATAACGTCTTAATTGTTTAATTATAAACATCAATGCCTCACTCTGCCTTTTTTCATCTCGGTACCAACTCAAGTGATTCCGAGCCTGTATTGTTTTATGCCCTCTCTGAAAACAATCAGTATCTTTGTGAAGAAGGAACAGTTTTTAGAAAAAGGACCAGCTTTGTGACGCAAAATTTTAAAAGATCTGCTCTAAGTGCTGTTTAAGAGGCAGGAATGCCTGAATTCGCTCCGGGAATCCCTCGTTGGCTCCACACTCTCCACTAACCCCTCCTCCACACCTGGAACCTTTCCCTGCCTCCGTACGAGGTGCAAAACATCCCCCCACTCACCTCCATCAAATGGCCCGGAGAATCATTCCAGGTCCAGCAAAGATTCATGTGCATTTCTTCAACCTGATTTATTGCATCTGTAGCTTCTGATGTGATTTCCACTACACCGGGGAGACCGAAAACTAACTTGGGGACCGGTTCAGGGAACATTCATTGTCTATATGTGTCAAAAACCCCAACTTCCAGTCACGATCTCTTCCAACTCCCCGTCCTTCTCCCCCACAACATGCCCCTCCGTGGTCTCCTCGCCAGCCAATGTAAGGCCACACGCAAAGTAGAGGAAGTACACCTCATTTTCCACCTCGGGAACTTCCAAACATACAGCCTTAACATAGAATTCACCAGCTTCCAAATTTCTCTACTCCCCATCTTATCCCCGGTCAAGCACGGCCTCTCAACTCAAACTCCTTAACTTGACCCTACCTGTCCATTTTCCTTCTGACCTGTCTGCTCCACTCTTTCCACTCACCAATCACCTCCTACTTGCATTCACTTATTGCTATCCCATGTATCTCACACCCAGTGCCATCCCATTGCTCTGTTAATTTCTCAGCCCCTTCCCCTCCCCACCTACTGAAATGTTCCAACCTGAAATGTTGACTCCCTTTCTCCTTTGATGCTGCTTGACCTGCTGGGGTTTTTGTTTTCCAGATCTACACTTTATCCACTCTGACTCTCCTACATCTGCAGTTCTTACTATCTCCCAGTTAGCGAGAGGGGTTGGTTTATACAGCTCCACGTGCTGGGGGGATAACTGCTCCAGACTTAGAGATCAGTATGGTGGTGTTCCCTGCACATTTCCCCTACTGGACAATTACCGAGTCTGTGTTAAAAGATAAATGCATTGGAGTAATCTGCTCAACTTTGCTCCCTGGACAGATTGTCAGTTTGTACTGAGGAGTGCACAAGCCTGGTCTTCACAATGTTTGTGCTGAACAGATATCTGTGTTTTTGGTGTCTGGGCTAGTTCTAGGAGGTGGGAGATACGGTAAAAGTAACCACTTCATGTGTGTTGGCAATGCCTTTATTATATATTCTCATTTATATGAATAAACTTTCTAAACTGTCACTCCATCAATCTTGGCAGTGTGAGTATGTACAGTACATCATGTTGGTGAATACCCACTGTCCTGGCAGCAGCCACAGCCTCTTCATTCAGAAGCAGTCAGCCAATCCCATGATCTTCGGGTCTCATCGTACAATTAAAGAACTGGTACAATTGCAACATTTAAGAGGGATTTAGATGGGTATAAGAACAGGAAGGGTTTGGAGGGATATGGGTCGGGTGCTGACAGGTGGGACTAAATTGGGTTGGAATATCTGGTTGGCATGGACAGGTTGGGCCGAAGGGTCTGTTTCCATGCTGTAAATCTCTGTGGCTCTATGAGTCTAATAGCCTCTCAGATAAACATCATCCCCTTGCTGCATGGCACAAAACAACCCTCATCACTCCCCACTTACAACAAAGCACATCAAAATATCCTGTGTGTACTGAGAGCAAATGGGACCACAGGGAACCTCAGAAAGCAAAACTCCAGATGTCTGAATCGGTCAGAGTGAAAGCTCGCATAAATGCTGTATTATTGTGTCCATTTATGTGATATACAGCCTTTTATTATTCCTCAAAAAATTGCAGGTTCACAGTTACCCATGTTATATTCCATCTGACAAGTTATTGTTTGCTTTTTTCCGTTTAGAGTCTAAGTATCTCATCATGAAAACAACGTGTCATTGACAAATTTCATTACAATATATTTGTTCCATTTATCTAAACTGTCGATATCGGTTGCAAATAGTTGAGGACCCAGCATTCATCATTGTGTTACTGCAGTCGTTGTTCTCCATTAACCTGACAGAGATTAAATTATTCCGTTCGCTGAGCTGGGAATTTGTGTTGCAAACGTTTCGTCCCCTGTCTAGGTGACATCCTCAGTGCTTGGGAGCCTCCTGTGAAGCGCTTCTGTGATCTTTCCTCCGGCATTTATAGTGGCAAGCCACTACAAATACCGGAGGAAACATCGCAGACGCGCTTCAAAGGAGGTTCCTAAGCACTGAGAATGTCACCTAGACAGGGGACGAAACGTTTGCAACACAAATTCCCAGCTCGGCGAACAGAACCACAACTACGAGCACCCGAGCTACAAATCTTCTCCCAAATTTTGAATTAAATTATTCCATTAAACAGTATCCTCAATATGAGGCTGAGACTTGCCCTCTGCCAGGACTGTATGTTGGGTGTTCCTACAGATGCTGTAGATGCACCTGTGACAATTAGTTGGTGAGAATGTTTCCCTCTTGTTGGTTCCCTGATTACTTCCCACAGTCTGGCTGCTGTGTGTTTGAGGCCTTGTCCTGCTCTGTCAGTGGTGGGCCTATGGAGACACTCTTGGTGATAGACATTGAAGTTCGCCAGCCAGAGTATGTTCTGTGTCCTTGTCACCCTCACTGCTACCTCCGATTTGTTTTCAACATTGAGGAGAACTGAGTTATCACTGTGGAGTGATGCGGAGGGAAGTAGATACACATCATCAGGTTATTTCCTTGACCATTTCCAACCTGTTATGATGAGAATTTCTCATGTTCTGTAATCAATGTTGGGCAAGTCCTCGGAAATTCCTGACAGTATACGATGGAGCCACCAATACTGGTAGTTCTGTCCTGCTGGTGGGATAGGATATGCTCAGGGATGCTGATGGAGCTTCATTAAACATACCCAGCACGTCTGTTTCTCTGAGTATGATGATGTGAGACTGTTTGATGATCTGTCAAAATGAGGTCAAGTGCGACAACAGAGAAGTGAATAATGGATTAAAAGTTGAATGAAAGACACTCTATTTGAATGTGTGCTGTATTCTCAAAAGCAAATTGAGGAATTCACTGCATACGTTGAGGTAAATGGATATGATTAATGACATCAGAGAGACATGGCTGCAGGGTGGCCGATATTGGGAACTGAATACGCAGAATATTTTACAGCTGGACCTGTAACACAAAAATAAAAAAAAGTGGCGAGATCACCACATAACGAATGTTGTCAAAAAGAATCTTACATCAAATGAACAAAGAATTGGCATAATCTTATTTTGTTACTCAAAGTGCCAGCTGAATTGATTTTTGAGAGACATTTCCACCATAAGGCTGACTGCATTTCACCAAACTTAATGGTCAGAAGGGCATTTGTGATGTGGGTCTTCATGCCTCCATCACATCCCCAGAATATTCTACAAACAAAATTCTCTGGAACGTTCTACTATTGACATACCCCAGAACATTCTATAATCAACTTTTTTTCAGAACATTCCCCGGAATGTTCTCTAACCAACAGTCTCTGGAACATTCAATAATCAAAATTTGTTGGAGCATTCTATAACCGATACTACCCATACCATTCTTAACCAACATTCCTCAGAACATTCTGTAAGTGACACTCTCCGGAAAGTTCTCAGACCAACATTCCTTGGAAGTTTCTAAAACTGACATGCTCCAGAAATTTCAATAACTGACATTCATTGGAGTGTTCCATAAATGCAACTTCTCAGAACCTTCGAAACCAACATATTCTGGAACATTTTATAACTGACATTCCCTGGAAGATTCGATAACTGACATTCCCTGAAACATTTTGTAACTGACGTTCCTTGGAATATTCTATAAATGACATTCCCTGGAATATTGCATAACTGACATTCCCCAGGACATTCTATACCCGACATTCCCCAGAATGTTTTAGAACTGCCTTTTCCTGGAAGATGTTATAACAGACATTCCCTGGAATATTCTCCAACTGACATTACTTTTGAAAGGTTTGACATCAATAAATTGAACAAAGATAAGATCCCGAGGGAAGAGATCCCATTGCCTGGAAGGAAAGACACTTTCGAAATCTTCTCAGGTATTTAAAAGGGTGAATACCTTTCCCCTGCACTTGTTTTTCAGCATGACAGAGGATCGACTACAATTTACATGAAAGACAGAAATTTCCAACGTCCGCTTGCATTCAAGGAACTGGGCAATATCCTTCAGGACAACAGTGTTTTCAATCTTCATATTCGGAACTGTAAATAAGTGGCCTGTGTCTGATCTCAAGTGATTGCGTTTTTGGGAATGATCCAGAATGATCTTATGGATTTGTGCCCGTGTGTTTGGGCAGGGAGGGATTATTTCCTATTTTTTATGTCACATTGTTGGCAGTAACTCAGACCTTGCCAATTGTGATTTCAGCTTCAATTATTTCACTTAATCTCCGAATGACTTAACACACTGGATCTTCAATCCAACTCGTAACTTTGACTCCAGGCTGATGTATAATTTGTTTGTTTCCTTTCCTCACAGTTAATGTAGTGACGATCTTTGTCCTACTGTATAAAGATTGTGGATTGTCTTCATGTGTCAGACGTTACCTGGCGGCCATGGCAATGGCGGATCTACTGGTCATTATCCTCGACCTGATGTTGAGACACCTTCCCATTGTTTATAAGGAACTGTTTGATTTCCTGTGGGCCATTCCTGTCTGTAATTTCCACGCCATCCTGCTTTATGCAGCCACTGACTGTTCTGTCTGGTTCACTGTCACTTTCACCTTTGATCGATTTGTGGCTATTTGTTGCCAGAAGCTGAAAAGTAAATATTGCAGTGAGAAAACGGCAGCTGTGGTTCTGGGAACAGTCACTGTGCTGAGCTGTTTAAAGAACATTTTCTGGTATTTTATGCTCACAGCTCGGTATGCGCTGGGGAATTACCCCTGGTTTTGTGAGGTAACAGATGCTGTTCGTTACTCTCATGTCTGGGTTACAATCGAGTTCCTCCATAACATTCTAAACCCGGGCGTGCCATTTCTCCTGATTTTGCTGTTCAATGTTTTCACTGTCAGACACATTGCAGTGACCAGCAGAGCCCGCAGGAGACTCCAGGCTCACACCAATAGGGATGGGCAGTGTGACACAGAACTGCAAAATCGAAAAAAATCCATCATTTTACTGTTTGTGATCTCAGCCAATTTCATCGTACTATGGTCAACTTTAATGGTGTATTCTATATGGTTCCGGATGTATCATATTGGGAATAAGGCTGTGTTTCTACATTGGTTTGTGCGGGAATTGGGCTACATGCTGCAGCTCCTCAGTTGCTGCACAAACACTGCGATTTATGCTGTGACCCAGACTAAGTTCAGACAGCAGATGAAGCTTGTGCTGAAATACCCTTTTACCCAAATTCATCAATCAATCAAATTCACTCATTAACATCCAGGGTGTTGTAATTTCAGTTGAATGCTTCTGCAACGAAGCAGCCTGTCGCTATGGTAACAGACTGCAGGCAGTGATGCTTTGCCCACCCTTGTCCCGGGGTGGGAGGGTGGGCGGGGTAAAGGACACATTTCAATGTTTCTCTCAACTTATGGGCCAATGAGAAATGGCAACATTACTGCGACTATATCTATAAATGCACTTGCAAGCAATAAAAAAAATTCATTATGAAGTGCCAGGACTCAGAGTTGTCTGTCTTTGTGTTGAAGGAGCTGAGCTGGAGAGAGATCATTGAGACTTGGAGGTTGTTGGTGTAATGTGGGAGGCAGTGAGTGTTATGGTGGGGGAGTGTGCAAGGGAGTGAGAATGACGGTGGTGCAGTATACAGGGAATGAGTGTGACAGTGGGGGAGTGTGGACGAGAGTTAGCGTGAAAGAGGCGAAGTGTGCGGGTGAGTGAGCATGATGGTGGTGGAATGTGTGGGGCAGTGAGGATGACTGTTGTGGCGTGCACCGGACAATGAACATGACAGTGGGGGAATAGCAGGGCAGTGAGAGGGACATTGGGAGAGTGTGTGGGGCAGGGAGTCAGACGGCGGGGGAGTGTGTGATGCAGTGAGTGTGACAATGGAGGAGTGTGCGGGGCAGTGACTGTTACGGTGGGGGAGTGTGCGGGGAGAAGAGCATGTTGGTCGAGGCGTGTAAGGGGGAGTGAATGTGACGGTTGGGGGAAATGAGGGCAGTGAGCCTGATGGTGGGGGATTGTGCAGGGCAGTGAGGGTGACGATGAAGGAGTGTGTGGGGGTCTGAGTCTGTGCTGGAGAGTGCACTGGTCAATGAGTGAGATGGTGGGGAATTGTGCAGGGCAGTGAGGGTGATGATGGAGGAGGGTGTGGGGGACTGAGTATCTGCAGGAGAGTGCGCTGGTCAATGAGTGTGATGGTGGGGTAGTGAGTAGGGCAATGAGAGTGACGATGGAGGAGTGTGCGGGGGACTGAGTGTGTGCAGGGGATTTCACGGGTCAGTGAGTATGACAGTGGAGAAGTAAGCATGACAGTGAGGGAATGAACGTGATGGTGAGGGAATGTGCAATGTAGTGAACGTGATAGTGTGCGTGTGCGCGGAGCAGTGAGTGTGGCAGGGGGGGTCTATGGGGGGCATTGGCATGAAAGTGGGCAAGTAAGTGTGGCAGTAAGGGTGACAGTGAGAGAGTGTGCGGGGCAGTGAGAGTGATGGTGGGGGAGTGCATGGAGCAGTGAGTATTCCAGTGCGGGAGTGCACAGGGCAGTAAGGGTGACAGTGAGAGAGTGTGCGGGGCAGTGAGAGTGATGGTGGGGGAGTGCATGGAGCAGTGAGTATTACAGTGCGGGAGTGCACAGGGCAGTAAGGGTGACAGTGAGAGAGTGTGCGGGGCAGTGAGAGTGATGGTGGGGGAGTGCATGGAGCAGTGATTATTACAGTGCGGGAGTGCACAGGGCAGTGAGTGTGACAGTGGGAGAGTGTGCGGGGGAGTGAGCATAATGGTGGGGCATTATGTGGGGGAGTAAGCATGACAGTAGGGTAGTGTGCGGGAGAATATTTGTGATATTGGAGGACTGTCTATGACTAAGTGAGTGAGTATGACAGTGAGGGAAGGAATCAGACTCGGGATGAGGTAGATGAGATACGTGCATTATGGTGGCAGAAGGGAGAGTGACGGTGATGTTATGGAATTGATGTGTAAAAATGGGGGAAAGTTTTACAACATTCTTTTAAAAGTTAAATTGCATTCTAAGCTTACAGTTAATCAGAGAAAGGGTCTGTGAGAGACAAGAAATAGTACAGAGAGTTCTCAAATGTAAGGGTCGGTCGTTTGATCTTGGACTGGATAAAAGGTTGGCATGACATCAAGGGCTGAAGGACCGATATGGTGCTGTACTGTTCCATGTCTTCTGAAATATGAACAATTAACCTTAGGGTGGCTTTGACAACGTTGGTCAATTTGTAAACAACAAAAAATGCTCATTATGAAGTGCCAAGATGCAGAGTTGTTTATCTTTGTGTTCAAGGAGCTGAGCTGGAGAGAGACAGACTCAACCCCATGTTCTGTTCTACAGGACTTTGGGAGTGTTAGTGGGGGAGTGTGTTGGGCAGTGAGCATGACAATGGGGGAGTGTGCAGGGGAGTGAGATTGACGGTAGTGCAGTGTGCAGGGAGTGAGTGTGACAGTGGGGGAGCGTGCAGGAGAAGTAAGCATGAAAGTGGTGAAGTGTATGCGGGAGTGAGCATGAAGGTGGTGGAGTGTGTGTGGCAGTGAGTGTGAATCTAATGGTGTGTGCGGGACAGTGAGCATAACAGTGGGGGAGTTGGCCAATTAATTTAAACCCAACAGTAATGGAAAGTCAATTGAATTTTAACACTGATGGTGTTGGCAGCCTGAAACCAGTCATTTTATGAGAATTTGTTTCATCGTCAGTGGACTCTAAGAAGGTTTTTTCTGAAAATTGGGAGAGAAGCCCTGCCATCTGAGCACAGAGCCTCCTTCCCTCTGAATGGAGAGTACCCTGACATCTGAAAAGACAGCACCCTGCCATCTGAGTACAGAGCCTCCTGCAGTCTAAATAGAGATCACGAAGACCGCATGGGACAGGACTGATGACTGGGTTTGTGGTAAAAAAATTGACGTTTTCTTTATTTGAATGTGCAAATATCTGCAAAAAGGTATTTACACTTGAGACATAGAGGGAAATAATTTCTATCTAATCACGATTAAGGAGATGTGGTCACATGGTGAACAAAAAGGTGAGGTTTCAATATTCACAGCTACACTGTTAAGTCAGGCAGAATGAGAAGCAAGGTGGGGACCTCTCAGAGTTAGAGATAACAATGGGATTACCAAGAAAAATATTGGCCTCAGATTATGAATCAGTATGAATACTAATTCTGAGTAACAAGTGTCAGAAAACAGAAGTAGAAGGACAGGTTTCAGTTTCCACAACAGCACTACATTGTTGGACACTGTATTAGACAGGGAATTATTGAAATTTATAACAAAGGCACAGTGACAGTAGTGAGGGAATTCAACCTTCATATCTTACGACATTGGCAATCGGTAGCAGAGGAGGATGACTCTCTTCCACTCTCAGGGTGAGTCCGTAGGTCCCTGTAATGTCTGATGCAGGTTCCACAGACTCTGCAACACTTTGGTCAAAGGATAACTGTGGATAGGGGGTAGGTGAGGTGTTAGTGTGACAGCATGCTCCTTGTGCTGTTTTCACCTGGATTCCGCTTCTTCCCAACAGCAATTCTTGAGAAGCTCGATGCCTTCCCAAATGCTCCTCCTCAACTTTGAATGGTCTTGGGCGTGTGATTCCCAGGTGTCAGTGGAAATGCTCCCATTTTTGAGTGGGAGCAGCGGTTGAGATTTTTGAGTGGGAGCAGCGGCCGAGTAAAAGCGAACCCGGGAGACTTTTCACCGCAGAGAGTGGAGTGAGCTGGGCGGAAGTGAGGTTGGAGCGCAGAGCTGGTCGGGAAGGTAAGTGATTAGTATTTGAGTGGGTGGGTTCTAGACTCCAGGCCCTACTTCGTAGGGCCTCCCTCCCACCCTCCTCCTCTAACCTAACTTTAAAGTCCACAGGTAAGCGACTCAGTGTTCTTGTTTTGGAGACAAAGTGTACAGTCATGGCATCGCAGGTGGTGGAATGTTCCTCCTGCAGGATGTTTGAGGTAGGGGTGACCACCGATACTCCTGCCGACTTCGTCTGCAGGAAATGCAGTCAGATCCTGCTCCTCACCGAACGAGTTAGGGAACTGGAACGGGAGTTGGATGAACTGTGGATTATTCGAGAGGCTGAGAGGGTGATTGATAGAAGCTACAGGGACATAGTTACGCCGGAGAACAGAGGTAGCTGGGTAACAGTTAGAGGTGGGAAGGGGAAGAAGCAGGCAGTGCAGGGTTCCCCTGTGGTCGTTCCCCTAAATAATAAGTATACAGCTTTGGAAACTGTTGGGGGGGACAGCCTTGCAGGTGTAAGCTGCAGTGAAGGGGTCTGTGGCGTGATTTCTGGCTCTGAGACTCAGAAGGGAAAGGGGGAGAGGAGGAGAGCGCTAGTTATAGGAGACTCTCTAGTTAGAAGGACGGACAGGCGGTTCTGTGGACATGGGCGAGACTCTCGGATGGTTTGTTGCCTCCCGGGTGCCAGGGTCCGAGACGTCTCGGACCGTGTCTTCAGAATCCTTAAGGGGGAGGGTGTGCAGCCAGAAGACGTGGTACACATTGGCACCAACGACGTAGGTAGGAAGAGGGGTGGGGAGGTCATTCAAGAGCTCAGGGAGTTAGGCTGGAAGCTAAAAGCTAGGACAGACAGAGTCGTCATCTCTGGGTTGTTGCCGGTGCCACGTGACAGTGAGGCAAGGAATAGGGAGAGAGTGCAGTTGAACACGTGGCTGCAAGGATGGTGTAGGAGGGAGGGCTTCAGGTATTTGGACAATTGGACTACATTCTGGGGAAGGTGGGACCTGTACAAACAGGACGGGTTGCACCTGAACCAGAAGGGCACCAATATCCTGGGGGGTAGGTTTGCTAGCACTCTTCGGGGGGGTTTAAACTAATTTGGCAGGGGGATGGTATCCGGACTTGTAGTCCAGCAAGTAAGCTAGCTGTGTGTCAGGATGTCCAAGACTGTAGGGAGGCTGTGGAGAAGGTAGCATTGACAGGGAATACTTGCGGACACAGAGATGGGCTCAAGTGCGTATACTTCAACGCAAGGAGTATCAGAAATAAGGTGGGTGAACTTAAGGCGTGGATCGGTACATGGGACTACGATGTTGTGGCCATCACGGAAACGTGGATAGATGAGGGACAGGAATGGCTGTTGGAGGTTCCTGGTTACAGATGTTTCAGTAAGATTAGGGAGGGTGGTAAAAAAGGAGGGGGGGTGGCATTGCTAATTAGAAATGGTATAACGGCTGCAGAAAGGAAGTTTGAGGGGGATCTGCCTGTGGAGGTAGTATGGGCTGAAGTCAGAAATAGGAAAGGTGCAGTCACCTTGTTGGGTGTTTACTATAGGCCCCCCAATAGCAGCAGAGATGTGGAGAAACAGATTGGGAAACAGATTTTGGAAAGGTGCAGAAGCCACAGGGTCGCAGTCATGGGCGACTTCAACTTCCCAAATATTGATTGGAAGCTCTTTAGATCAAGTAGATTGGATGGGGAGGTGTTTGTGCAGTGTGTCCAGGAAGCTTTTCTAACTCAGTATGTAGATTGTCCAACCAGAGGGGAGGCCATATTGGATTTGGTACTCGGTAATGAACCGGGACAAGTGATGGGCTTGTTAGTGGGTGAACATTTTGGTGATGGTAACACACAATTCTGTGACTTTCACCTTGGTTATGGAGAGAGATAGGTGCGCACAACAAGGTAGATTTTACAATTGGGGGAAGGGAAATTACGATGCTGTAAGACAGGATTTGAGGAGCATAAGTTGGGAGCATAGGCTGTCAGGGAAGGATGTGGTGGAAATGTGGAACTTTTTCAAAGAGCAGATACGACGTATCCTTGATATGTATGTACCTATCAGGCAGGAAAGAAATGGTCGTGTGAGGGAGCCTTGGTTGACAAGGGAGGTTGAATACTGGATTAGTGGTGCTGGAAGAGCACAGCAGTTCAGGCAGCATCCAACGAGCAGCGAAATCAACGTTTCGGGCAAAAGCCCTTCATCAGGAATAAAGGCAGTGAGCCTGAAGCATGGAGAGATAAGCTAGAGGAGGGTGGGGGTGGGGAGAGAGTAGCATAGAGTACAATGGGTGAGTGGGGGAGGAGATGAAGGTGATAGGTCAAGGAGGAGAGGGAGGTTGAATGTCCAGTAAAGAGGATGAAGGAGGCTTACATAAGGTTGAGGAAACAGGGTTCAGACAGAGCAGTGGAGGGATACAGGATAGCCAGAAGGGACCTGAAGAAAGGGATTAGGAGAGCTAAGAGAGGGCATGAAAAATCCTTGGCGGATAGGATCAAGGATAACCCCAAGGCGTTTTATGCGTATGTGAGAAACCTGAGAATGACGAGAACGAGGGTAGGTCCGATCAAGGACAGTAGTGGGAGACTGTGTATTGAGTCGGAAGAGATAGGAGAGGTCTTGAACAAGTACTTCTCTTCAGTATTTACGAACGAGAGGGACCGTATTGTCGAAGAGGAGAGTGTGAAACGGACTGGTAAGCTAGAAGAGATACTTGTTAGGAAGGAAGATGTGTTGGACATTTTGAACAACTTGAGGATAGACAAGTCCCCCGGGCCTGACGGGATATATCCTAGGATTATGTGGGAAGCAAGAGAGGAAATTGCAGTACCGTTGGCAATGATCTTCTCGTCTTCACTGTCAACGGGGGTGGTACCAGGGGACTGGAGAGTAGCGAATGTTGTGCCCCTGTTCAAAAAAGGGAATAGCGATAACCCTGGGAATTACAGGCCAGTTAGTCTTACTTCTGTGGTAGGCAAAGTAATGGAAAGGGTACTGAGGGAGAGGATTTATGAGTATCTGGAAAGACACTGCTTGATTAGGGACAGCCAGCACGGATTTGTGAAGGGTAGGTCTTGCCTTACAAGTCTTATTGAATTCTTCGAGGAGGTGACCAAGCATGTGGATGAGGGTAGAGCAGTGGATGTAGTGTACATGGATTTTAGTAAGGCATTTGATAAGGTTCCTCATGGTAGGCTTATGCGGAAAGTCAGGAGGCATGGGATAGAGGTAAATTTGGCCAATTGGATAGAAACTGGCTAACCGGTCGAAGTCAGAGAGTGGTGGTAGATGGTAAATATTCAGCCTGGAGCCCAGTTACAAGTGGAGTTCCGCAGGGATCAGTTCTGGGTCCTCTGCTGTTTGTAATTTGTATTAATGTCTTGGATGAGGGAGTTGAAAGGTGGGTCAGTAAATTTGAAGATGATACGAAGATAGGCGGAGTTGTGGACAGTGAAGAGGGCATTTGTCGTTTGCAAAGGGACTTAGATATGATGCAGAGCTGGGCTGAGGAGTGGCAGATGGAGTTCAACCCTGCCAAGTGTGAGGTTGTCCATTTTGGAAGAACAAATAAGAATGCAGAATACAGGGTTAATGGTAGGGTTCTTAGTCAGGTGGAGGAGCAGAGGGATCTTGGGGTCTATGTACATAGATCTTTGAAAGTTGCCACTCAGGTGGATAGAGTTTGTAAGAAGGCCTATGGTGTACTATCGTTCATTAGCAGAGGGATTGAATTCAAGAGTCGTGAAGTGATGTTGCAACTGTACAGGACTTTGGTTAGGCCACATTTGGGGTGCTGTGTGCAGTTCTGGTCGCCTCACTTTAGGAAAGATGTGGAAGCTTTGGAGAGGGTGCAGAGAAGATTTACCAGGATGTTGCCTGGAATGGAGAATAGGTCGTACGAGGATAGGTTGAGAGTTCTCGGCCTTTTCTCATTGGAACGGCGAAGGATGAGGGGTGACTTGATAGAGGTTTATAAGATGATCAGAGGAATAGATAGAGTAGACAGTCAGAAACTTTTTCCCTGGGTACAACAGAGTGTTACAAGGGGACATAAATTTAAGGTGAAGGGTGGAAGGTATAGGGGAGATGTCAGGGGTGGGTTCTTTACCCAGAGAGTGGTGGGGGCATGGAATGCGCTGCCCGTGGGAGTGGTAGAGTCAGAATCATTGGCGACCTTTAAGCGGCATTTGGATAGGTACATGGATGGGTGCTTAATCTAGGATAGAAGTTTGGCACAACATCGTGGGCCGAAGGGCCTGTTCTGTGCTGTATTATTCTATGTTCTTTATGTTCTATGTTCACCACTGAGGCCTTGAGAGCATCTCTGAAGCACTTCCTCTGTCCACCTGGGGTTCGCCTGCTGTTTCGAAGCATGGAGTAGTGCACCTGGTTGGGTAGTAATGTGTAGGTCATGCAGAGGAACTACCCAGCCCATTGCAGCTGATCAAGGGTAGTGAGTGCTTCAATACTGGGGATTTTGGCCTTGTTGAGGGCACTGGTAATGGTGCGATTGTCTTCCCAGTGGATTGACAGGATCTTGGGCAGGCAACGTTGATGGGACTGCTCCAGCACCCTGAGGCCCCCTTGTGGACTGCCAATGTCCCAGAGAGTTATAGGAGGGCAGGAACCACCACAGCTCTGTATACCATCAGCTTGGTTTTAGATTTGATGTTGTGATTGTAGATTTGTTCGCTGAGCTGATGTGTTTTATCATCTCGCTAGGTGACATTATCAATGCGCTTCTGGTGAAGCATTTGTGTACCATCCCACCTGGTAGTTATGTGCCTCTGTTATCTCATACATTTGGTTCTGTATCTGACTGATTTGTATGTGTTCAATGTGTTTAGTGATTGATTTTGAGTTGGAGTGCCATGCTCAAGGCATTCTCTGTTTTATCTGTTTGAGGATGGATACATTGTCCCAGGTGAATTTGTGTCCTTCATTGTCTCTGTGATTAGAAAAGAGAGTGCACTGGTCATGTCTGGCAGTGGTGAGTTGGTGTTCATGCACTCGTATGATCAGTTTTCTTCCTGCTTGATCTCTGTAGTGTTTTTCACAGCCCTTGCATGGTATCCTGTAGATAATATTCGTCCTGTTGGATGTAGGTGTCCAAGGAGCTGGCGAGAGGTGTTTGCTGGTTTGTGAAACATTGTGATTTCGAGGGGTCTGAGTAATCAGGTAGTCATTTCTAATATGTCCTTGACATATCGTGTCTGGTCGTGAAGTGTTTTCTTCTTGAGTTTGTTGCGAAAGTACTGGAGGATAGTGCTTGTGGGGTCCCTGGTCTATTTAAATCCGTTGAATAGGTATTCGTGCTCTGCCTTCTGGAATTCTGGGTAGCTGCAGTGTGTACTTGTCTGTTTTAATAATATTGTAATGCAGCTTCGTTTATGGGTGTTGTGTTGTTGCTGTTATAGTTCAGTTTTTGCTCTGTATGAGTGTTCTTCCTGTTCAACTGAACTGGAGTTCTCCAGTAGGAAGGAAAGTTTTCTGTTCTTCTCTTCTTCAGTGAACTTTATTCTGGTAAGGATGTTATTTATGTGATGGTGGCTTTCTTCCTGTTCTGTATGTTTAGTGATGACAAAGGTGTCATCTACATACCAAATCCAGAGTTTGGGTTGGATGGTGGACAGAGATGTCCATTCTACATGTTGCACTATTGCTTCTGCTATCAGTCCTGATATCGGGGACTCCATTGGGGTACTGTTGATTTGTCTGTGTACTTGTCCATTGAATGTAAACTGGGTTGTAACCCAAGTGGACAGGGTTGTTAAGAAAGCATATGGTGCTTTGGCTTTCATTAACAGGGGAATTGAGTTTAAGAATCATGAGAATTTGTTGCAGCTATATAAAACTTTGGTTAGACCGCACTTGGAATACTACGTCCAGTTCTGGTCGACCTATTATAGGAAAGATGTGGATGCTTTGGAGAGGGTTCAGAGGAAGGTTACCAGCATGCTGCCTGGACTGGAGGGCTTATCTTATGAAGAGAAGGTTGACGGAGCTCTGACTTTTTTCATTGGAGAAAAGGAGGAGGAGAGGCGACCTAATTGAGGTATACAAGATAATGAGAGGCATAGATAGAGTCGATAGCCAGAGACTATTTCTAAGGGCAGAAATGACTAACACGAGGGGCCATAGTTTTAAGCTAGTTGGAGGAAAGTATTGAGGGGATGTCAGAGGTGCGTTCTTTACACAGAGAGTTGTGAAAACATGGAATGTGTTGCCAGCAGTAGTTGTGGAGGCAGGGTCATTGGGGACATTTAAGAGACTACTGGACATGAATATGGTCACAGAAATTTGAGGGTGCATACACAAGGATCAGTGGTCGGCACAACATCGTGGGCTGAAGGGCCTGTTCTGTGATGTACTGTCTATGTTCTATAAGACCATAAGACCATAAGACATAGGAGTGGAAGTAAGGCCATTCGGCCCATCGAGTCCACTCCGCCATTCAATCATGGCTGATGCGCATTTCAGCTCCACTTGCCAGCGTTCTCCCCGTAGCCCTTAATTCCTCTAGACAACAAAAACCTATCAATCTCGGCCTTGAAGACATTTAGCGTCCCGGCTTCCACTGCACTCCGTGGCAATGAATTCCACAGGCCCACCACTCTCTGGCTGAAGAAATGTCTCCGCATTTCCGTTCTGAAATGACCCCCTCTAATTCTAAGGCTGTGTCCACGGGTCCTAGTCTCCTCGCCTAACAGAAACAATTTTCTAGCATCCACCTTTTCAAAGCCATGTATTATTTTGTACGTCTCTATTAGATCTCCCCTTAATCTTCTAAACTCCAACGAATACAACCCCAGTATCCTCAGCCGTTCCTCATATGCTAGACCTGTCATTCCAGGGATCATCCGTGTGAATCTCCGCTGGACACGTTCCAGTGCCAGTATGTCCTTCCTGAGGTGTGGGGACCAAAACTGGACACAGTACTCCAAATGGGGCCTAACCAGAGCTTTATAAAGTCTTAGTAGTACATCTCTGCTTTTATATTCCAACCCTCTTGAGATAAGAGACAACATTGCATTCGCTTTCTTAATCACAGACTCAACCTGCATGTTTACCTTTAGAGAATCCTCGACTAGCACTCCCAGATCCCTTTGTGCTTTGGCTTTATTAAGTTTCTCACCATTTAGAAAGTAGTCCATTCCTATATTCTTTTTGCCAAAGTGCAAGACCTCGCACTTGCTCACGTTAAATTCCATCAGCCATTTCCTGGACCACTCTCCCAACCTGTCTAGATCCTTCTGTAGCCTCCCCACTTCCTCAGTACTACCTGCCTGTCTACCTAACTTTGTATCATCGGCAAACTTCGCTAGAATGCCCCCGGTTCCCTCATCCAAATCATTAATATATAATGCGAACAGCTGTGGCCCCAGCACCGAACCCTGCGGGACACCGCTCGTCACCGGCTGCCATTCTGAAAAAGAACCTTTTATCCCAACTCTCTGCCTTCTGTTAGATAGCCAATCCTCAATCCATCCCAGCAGCTCACCTCGAACACCATGGGCCCTCACCTTGCTCAGCAGTCTCCCGTGTGGCACCTTATCAAAGGCCTTTTGAAAGTCCAGATAGACCACATCCACTGGGTTCCCCTGGTCTAACCTACTTGTTACCTCTTCAAAAAATTCCAACAGGTTTGTCAGGCATGACCTCCCTTTACTAAATCCATGTTGACTTGTTCTAATATGTGCTATTAGCATGCTGTTCTTATGTGGAAGACATGATGTGGAGGTGCCAGTGTTGCACTGGGGTAGACAAAGTTAAAAATCACATGACACCAAGTTACAGTCTAACAGATTTAGTTGGACCTACTAGCTTTCGAGCACTGCTCCTTCATCAGGTACCTAGTGGAGTAGTGGAGTTGATGTTGCTGGTGTCATCGGATGTCCCAGTAACCACTTTGTCCAATAATGTGGCAATGATACAGTTGGCTAGGTCGATATCTATAGATGTATCCAGCGCTGTTATATCAAATGAAATCATTATTTTGTCCTCCTGTATTGTGGCATTTCTGATGAAGTTGAGGAATTGTTGACATTGTGGTCGTTCCCCTAAATAATAAGTATACCATTTTGGATACTGTTATGGGAGGGGATCTCTCGGGGAAAGCCACAGCAGCCAGGTGTCTGGCACTGAGCTCATGCGGGATGTGGGGAGAATAGGAGAGCGATAGTGATAGGTGATTCAATCATGTGAGGGACAGAAAGGAGATTGTGTGATCGCGAGTGAGACTCCTGGATAGTGTGTTTCCTCCCAAGTTCCAAGGTCAGGGTTTCTCAGATTGATTCAACAGGATTCTTAAGGGGAAGGGAGACCAGCCAGAAGTCATGGTAGACATCGGTACTAACAACATAGGTCGGGAAAGGGAGGAGGACTTAAAGAAAGAATGTAGTGAGTTAGGTTGAAAGCTGGAAGGCAGGACGAGCAGAGTAGTAATCTCAGAATTGCTGCAAGCAGCACAGTCTAGTGAGGCTGGAAATAGAGAGCGAGTAGAGATGAACACATGGCCTCGGGGCTGGTATAAGAGGGAGGGCTTCAAATATCTGGATTGTTAGGTTACTTTCTTGTGAAGGTGGGACTTGTACAAGAAGGACAAGTTGCGCCTGAACTGGAAGGGCACCAATATCCTAGGAGGGAGGATTACTTGAGCTCTTTGGGAGAGTTTAAATGAGATTGGCAGGATGGTGGGCACTTGAGCTACGGATCAGATGATGGAGTAGATTGTCAACAGCCAGTTAGAGCGTGCAGAGGAGGGCTAGGGACTTGATAAAGCAAAGGTGCAGCCAGTGTGCTGGGTTGAAATGTGTGTATTTTAATGCAAGAAGTATCAGAAATAAGAGAGACAAACTCAACAGCATGGATCAGTACTTGGAACTATGATATTATGGTCATTACGTAGGTTAGATATTACATGGGCAGGAACGGCTTTTAGATGTTACAGGGTTTAGAAGTTTCAAAAGGAATAGAGGTGAAGGTAAAAGAGGTGAGGGAGTGGCATTGCTAATCAAGGATAGTATCACCACTGCAGAGAGGGAGATTGTCGAGGAAGGTATGTCTATGTAGTCAGTATGGGTAGAAGTTAGAAACAGGAAAGGAGCAGTGACTTTTTTGAGTTTTCAATAGCCCCCCGCCATCCTCCCCCAATAGCAGTAGAAATACGGCGCAGCAGATTGGGAGGCAGATTTTGGAAATGTGCAGAAGTAACGGTTGTTGTCATGGGTGACTTTAACTTCCTTAATATTGATTGGAACATACTTAGTTCAAATATTTTGGATGGAGTAGGTTTTGTCAGGTGTGTCCAGGAAGGATTCTTGACTCAATACGTGGATAGGCCAACTAGAGGGGAGGCCATATTTGATTTGCTGCTTGACAATGAATCTGGCCAGGTGTCAGATCCCTTGGTGCAAGAGCATTTCATTGATAGTGGTCACTACTCCATGACCATTACTATAGTCGTGCAGAGGGATAGGAACAGATGGTATGGGAAAGTATTTAATTGTGGGAGAGTGAATTTCAATGCTATTAGGCAGGAACTGGAGTGCCTAAATTGGAACAGATGTTCTCAGGGAAATGCACAACAGAAACCTGGAGAGTTTTTTTTTAAGAAACACCTGCTGCTAGTGCTGGATAGGTTTGTTCCACTGAGGCAAGGAAGGGATGGTCGTTTGACAGAAACTTGGGTGAGAAGCATAAGAAAGCATATGGTGTTTTGGCTTTCATTAACAGGGGGATCGGATTTAAGAACCGTGAGGTTTTGTTACAGCTCTACAAGTCCCTGGGAGACCACACTTCGAATATTGCGTCCAGTTCTGGTCGCCCTACCATAGGAAAAATACAGAGGCTTTCGAGATGGTGCAAAGAAGGTTTACCAGGATGCTGCCTGGATTGGAGGGCTTGCCTTATGAAAACAGGTTGAAAAAGCTCGGATTTTCTCTCTGGAGAGAAGGAGGTTGAGAGGAGACCTGATCGAGGTATACAAGATAATGAGTGGAATAGATAGAGTCAATAGCCAGACACCTTTTCCCAGGGCAGGAATGACTGGTATGAGGAGTCATAGTTTGAAGATATTAGGAGGGAGGTATAAAGGAGACACCAGAGGTAGGTTCTTTATGCAGAGAGTTGCAAATGCATGGAATGTGATGCCAGCTGTGGTGGTGGAAGATGTGTCATTGGGGATATTTAAGCGACTGCTGGGCATGCACATTGATAGCAGAGAGTGGAGGGGTGCGTAGGTTAAGTTATTATATTTTGCATTAGGACGAGACTTCGGCACAACATCGTGGGCCAAAAGGCCCGTTCTGTGCTGGACCTTAAGGAAGAAGGACGCTTACTTAGGGTGGAGGAGGTAAAATTCAGACCATGCTTTAGGGAGTTACAACGTAGCCAAGAATGGACTTAAAAGAGCTGAAAGGAAGCATAAAAAACCTTTAGCGGGTAGAATTAAGGAGAACCTTATTAGCATTCTGTACTTATGTGTTTGTAAATAAATTCAATTTTAGCTCTAAAAGCAGACAGCCTGCAGGCAGTCAATATTGTAACATTTTATAAATTCCTAGTTTGGAAATGGAACCAGTCTGACTCAAGATTGGAATACAGACAGACTGTAACCTCACACTTTTAATATATTGTCTAAGATCAGATGTCACCTTTTCTTATTAAACCTTAAGTTATCTCAAGAAAGTGACTGACAAGAAGTTCTGTAATTTACATATTAATGAACTGAAGCGTGCAACCCATTCTAGATGATGAAAGACTTAACAAATAAACCTGTCAGACTATAAACTGGTGTCATGTGATTTTTAACTTTGTCTACCCTGTCCAATACTGGCACCTCCACATCATTCCTTCCACATAAGACAGAGAAGATTATTTAGCTGCACTGGGAAGTCTTTGCGTCCACATGTCAATGCCTTAGCAGGGATAACATCTGCTTTAGGCAGCCTTGTTGTTCTTCAGCTGGCAGATGGCCTTCTCTACTTCAGGAGGGGCTGAGTGTTCCTGAGCCTGTGGTGTGTAGCATGCTGTGAGATACGATCAAAGATGCTCAGATTGATGTTAGAACTCTGGTTGAGAAGGTCTCTGAAGTGCTCCCCTCATGTTTGTTTGATGGCTTCTATGTCTTTGATAAGACACTGTGTCCATGGCCAACAGTGGAGTGTGGCCTTGGGGGTTTGGTCCATAGGTGGTGTTGAGAGCCCGGAAGAACCTTGCACACCATGGCTGTTGGCCATTCATTGGCATTCAAGTGTTTTCCCCACCCCCAACCTGTTCTTTATGTCACGGGTTCATTATTGGACGTTGACCTTCAGTCACCTGTCTGCCTTTTCTTGTCCGAGTGTGGTTGCTGTTATACGTTCAGAAATGCTATGCGCTTTCTGTTGCATCAATTCTTAGATCTCCTGATCACTCTCGTCAAACCAGTCTTGGTGTTTACTGGTTAAGCGGACGACTGGTTTGCTAGGTTTGTGGAGAGAAGCTGGTGGTATGAGGCTCTCTTAACCGTGTCTTCAAGTGCCTCAATGTCGAACTTCTTATGGATCTACTTCTGTTGATTCCGCTGCGGCGGGGCTGTACTTATATTGATCATGGCTCGGACCAGGTAATGATCTGTCCAGCAGTCATTGGCTCCTGTCCCATGGCGTGTAACGTCTTTCCAATCCCTTGCTCCATGGATGACAGAATCAAGGAGGTGCCAGCATTTGGAGCATGCGAGCTATATTGTATTTGTTCCTTTGGTGGAACAGCGTGGTGGTGATGAGGAGGTTGTTCTCAGGGCAATTGGTCTGGGGACGTGTTGGAATTTTGCTTCCCTACTCACTCTTTCCCAATTTCCCAGAGGTCTGTACTTTGTCCACTCTGGTTTTGAAATTGCCGAGGATAGTTAGCTTGTCCACATGTAGGGAACCACAAGAGAGATCGGTCAAGGCTAGAGCAGAATTGCTCCTTGTCATCATCGGCTGCATCGTGTATGGACTGATATTGTGACATACTGGTTCACAGCAAAGGGGAGGCCAGGTGTCATGACGCATTCAATTATTCTGCCGGGAAAATCTGAGTTGCTCCACCAGTTTGGTTTTAATGGTAAAGTCAATTACACGAATGCATTGTTCTTCTTTGGCCTTGCCTTTCCAGAGAAATGTGTCAACCGCAGCCTGCTGGGTTTCACTCAGAGCGATGATGTCAGCATGGTAGCGCCTGGACAATGATGGTGGTGTGCAGTTCCGTTCTGTCACAAATGGGACTGTCTGGAAGGGTCCTGATGTTCCAAGTCACGGGGCGGCACAATGGCTCAGTAATTAGCACTGCTGCCTCACAGCACCAGGAATCCGGGTTCGATTCCTGCCTCGGGTGACTGTCTGTGTGAAGTTTGCATATTTTCCCCATGTCTGCGTGCGATTCCTTCAGGTGCTCTGGTTTCCTGCCACAGTCCAAAGATGTGCAGATCAGGCAAATTGGACATGCTAAATTGCCCGTAGCATTAGTTGAATTAGTCAGGGGTAGATGGGGTAGGGGAATGGTCTGGATGGGTTACTGTTCGGAGGATCGGTGTGGACTTGTTGGGCTAAAGGGCCTGTTTTTATACTGCAAGGAATCTAATTTACGCTTGGTCTGAAATTCCATCCTGACAGTGTGGAAGATGCCTGTGTGAGAGTTCCTTTAACGTGGGGACTTAGCAGCACAAGCTCTTGGTCCAGTGGCGTGGGGTGTGAGGGATGTAGCTTCCAAGACAACAGCAGTCACCACTGTTTGGCCTTAGATTCTGCTTGCACTCCATTGCAGGCACACAGTTTAGTGCTGGGCAGTGACTCCCACTGAGGCAGAGTGCGATCCAAGGGGAGGGAGGAATGGGAGTGGATGGGAAGGACAGCATGACTGATGCCAGTGTACCTATCATGTGCCGATCATTCTCAATCTATGTCCATTTTCTCACCAGCTACATACAAATGTGGACAGGAAATACTTGGGCGGTGGTTTGCCGTGCAAACATATGGAGTCAAGGATAGGCCACTGCTTTTGGTCTCTCTGTATTCGTCCAAATGTTGTTATCAATGGTGCAGTAATCTTCATCCCATCTGGGACAATCACAATGGGAAAAGTGATCACAAAGAGGAGTTTGTCGAATATTCCTTCCTACCAGTTTTTCTTTGAACAGCACATTATGTGCAACGGATTATCTATCTCAGCTGGAGCATTGTGTAATGAAGCTGATTTAATGAGTAAGGGATCCTCTTGGAAACTGAGATAAGATGGAACTTACATAGAATATGAAGTTTCATGGTGACTACTCCAAATACACCCAACAACCTGAAATTGAAACAAAGCAAATTTCATGGGTATAAGAGGATAACAAGGTAAACAGACTGAAATGTATGTACGCTAACAGCAAGAAAATATTCAACAAATGGATATTCCATCGAAAGAGATAATCATCAGCAAGAAAGATCAATTAGTGACTCACTCAGGTCTTTAAGAATCATATTAGATCAAAATAGGCTTCAACAATATTCAGTGAAAACGAGGAGAAAGTGATGACTGCAGATGCTGGAGATCAGAGTCGAGAGTGTGGTGCTGGAAAAGTGCCTATGCCTGAAATGTTGATCCTCCTGCTCTTCGGATGCTGCCTGAGAAGTCAATGAAAATAGTGGGTGGCACGGTGGTTAGCACTGCTGCCTCACAGCGCCAGAGACCCGGGTTCAATTCCCGCCTCAGGCGACTCTCTGTGTGGAGTTTGCGCATTCTCCCCGTGTCTGCGTGGGTTTCCTCCGGGTGCTGCGGTTTCCTCCCACAGTCCAAAAATATGCATGTTAGGTGAATTGGCCATGCTAAATTGCCCCTAGTGTTAGGTGCAGGGTAAATGTGTGGGAATGGGTGTGGGTGAGTGCGCTTCAGCGGGTCAGTGTGGACTTGTTAGGCTGAAGGGCCTGTTTCCACGCTGTAAGTAATCTAATCTAATGAGAAAACAGATAATTCTGAAGACAGAATATTCTAGAAACTGACTAAGGGCGATCAAAATGTTGAAGCAGATGTTAAAGAGAGGCTAACAGTTCTTCTAGCAAAAGGAGTGTCATAGGAAGTAGAAACATTGTAGGAATTTAATGTGATAATCAGAAGAGTGAGAGTTGAATGTGCTGGAAGTGATGGCAGAGATATGGAGGGTGATAAGGGCCTGAATGACGTTATAAAGCCAGTATGAATTGCTGTTGCAAGAGGAGACCACAGAGTTAGGGAGAGCAATATGTGCTGGAGTTGCTACATGAGATATGGAGGGTTATGGTCCATGGGTAAGATTTACAAATGCAGAGCGTGTTGTGGGACACAAAACAGGTTGTAGAGATAAAAAGTGTCAGTGAGGTTTGAGGCGTCAAAATGTTAGGAAGGCATAAGTGGATGAAGGATGTTCGATATTTTAAAGAGTTGGAGGAAAGGGAGCACACTTGGGCTTGCAAGCAGTTACAGATAAAAGATATGGTGTAGGGGCTGGAGGAAGCCACAGCAATAAGGCAGCATTCACAGAGCATGCATACTGGCAGCTGTATAACATTCCCTATGTCCCCTCCAAGCCACGCTCTATCCTAACAACACGGTGTCTGTCCCTACACACAAAGGATTGCAATGGATCAGGAAGGCAGCTCACCACCACCTCTCCCAGGCAATTACATATGGGAAATAGATGTGTTTGTCCATTCAGTTGTGGGACGTATGGAGCACTAGCTGGGCCCGCATTTATTGCCATTTTCTCGTTGTCTTTGAGAAGGCAGTGCTGAATTGCCATCTTCAATCACTGCAGTCCAGGTGAGACTCTATAGCGATTAATAAAACTGAATGATATACTGAGCCATTTTGGAGGACAGTTGAGATTCAAACATATTATTTAGGATCGGTATTCACATATAGATCAGACCA
The DNA here is from genome assembly GCF_047496795.1 of Chiloscyllium punctatum. NCBI lineage: Eukaryota > Metazoa > Chordata > Chondrichthyes > Orectolobiformes > Hemiscylliidae > Chiloscyllium > Chiloscyllium punctatum. Next base: position 31,618,921 of record NC_092783.1, read on the forward strand.
GGTGAGGATGGCATCTTTCCTTCTTTGCTTCTTAGTGAGCCATGTGCAGGTTTCTGACAATCGACAATGATTTTTAATTCAAGAGTTTTCTTTTAAAACTGAATTTAACTGCTACCATCTGCCATGGTTGGATTCAAAGCAGGGACATCTGAACCTTAGTTTCTGGATTAAGAGTCTGGTAATAATATCCCTAGGCCATCACCTCCCTGGCTGATGATTTATCCAGTGATATCCACAGCCCATGAGTGAATAAAATTTAAAAAGAATTCTCCAAAACTACCCAAGTCCTCTGTAATCTAACGAATACTCCACTAAATCTACCTTCCCATCCAGTTTTAAATCACAAAAAATTGTGGAAACATTACATTTGGCCCATACATCTTCAAGCATTGGTATGGATTGCAAATAGCTGAGGCCTAAGGCCTCATCTTGTACTCCCTAGTTACAGTCTGCCAACCGAGGCATTACTTATTGTAAACAGAGAGCATGTTACTGAAACAGTGAGGATTTTGGAAGCTGGAGGAAGATTCAGAAATATGTAATACTGAAGGCGTTGTCAGTAAACATAGAGATAAGAGGAGTGTTAAACTGGAAGAGGGATTTAGAGGAGTCAGTTTTAGACTGGGGTGGACAAAATTAAAAATCACACAACACCAGGTTATAGTCCAACAGATTTATTTGGAGGGACCAGCTTTCAAAGTGCTGTTTCTTCATCATTTGGTTGTGAAGAGGGAGCATAAGACAGAATTTCCAGCACTGATGCAATGATACATTGAACGAACCGAAATTGCTACGTTATTCATCTTACAGAATGGATTTGCTGGTTTTGATTTTTTTTTAATAGATAAATCCCAGAACTTCTTTTAAGTCACATTCTCAGATAATTCAAGGTTTTCCAACGAAAGGAGACATCTCAGCTCAGATAATGTCTTAAAGTGGTAGGTTAGGCCAATCTTGAGTCAGACTGGTTCTATTTCCCCAAGTGGAATTTACAAATATTACATGTATTGACTGCCTGCAAACTGTGCATTTTTGAGAAAAATAGAATCTATCTGCAAATATAATTCTACAAATACAAATTCGCGTCATAAATCTCTATGTGTGTGCGTGAGTGTGCAGGAGAGAGAGACAGAGTTAGTGTGTCCATGTGAGCATGTGCATGTGAGTACATGCAGAGTTTGTGTTTGCATGTGTGTAAGCTTGATAAAGTGTGTGTGGGGTTGTGATACAGCATAGAACATAACAGCGCAGTACAGACCCTTCAGCCCTCGATGTTGCGCCACCCTGTCATAAGCCTGGGAGAGGGTGCGTGCGTGGGTGTGGGCATTTGCGACAGACCTTGTGTAAGAGAGAGAGAGAGAGATAAAGGAGAGAGAGAGAAAGGAGAGAGAGAGTGAGAAAGGAGAGAGAGAGAGAGAGAGAAAGGAGAGAGAGAGAGAGAAAGTAGAGAGAGAGAGAGTGTGTGTGTGTGTGCGCGCGCGCACGCGCATGTATGTGTGTGTTAAAGAATGTATTGTTCAGTGCAGCCGCCTGTAGTGTGATATGAACCCAAGGTCCTACTTGAGGCTATCCTCATGGGTATCATCCTCTGTTTGGCCACTTTGCGTTGTTGCCTGTTCCGAAGTCCAGCTTGGAAAATAGTCAGCCGAAGTTCCGAGGCCGAATGGCCCTGACTACTGAAGTGTTCCATGACTGGGGGTTTTCCCAGTCGCTCTCTCACATACATGCTTTCTCGCATAATCACATGCACACACCTCCAACACTCACACCCACAAATGCACCCTCTCATAGGCTTGTTCCTCATCACACTCACAGAAACAAACCTGTTGGACTACAACAGGTGATTGTTAACTTTGTGCTGAAAGAGGCTACAGGAGTAGGCAAGATTGTAGGATTGTGAGGAGGCAGGGACTCTGGAAGGGACTGGGCAAAGCTACAGAAATAATGAAAGGTGTGGAGGCTGGAGGAGGAGCAGAGACAAGGAGGGTTGTAAGGTCTTGAGCAGGTTTCAGTTTTGGGTAACTTCCTCCAGCCTCGACAGAAATTAAGAGGGTTGTAAGGCTTGGAGGAGTTTACAGATACAGGGAGATAAAGGAAAGTATGCAACAAGTGAGTTAGAACATTAGGAAGTGTTGTGGGGATAGGATTAGTTTACAGATACAGATCAGGTTGTCAGGGAGAAGTATCAGGGAGAATGCTTGGACTGGACACAGTGACATTCATGCAGAGGACTGTACGAAAAATGGAAAGTGCACAGGCAGAAAGGTTGCTAGTGTCTGAAAGAATTTAATGTTACCAGAAGGTTGTGGGGTATTGAAGAGGGACAAGAGATCGGGAGGTTCATATCGAATGGAGGAATGAAATTGAGTATTGTACTGACTGGAGAAATTCATGAGGTAGGGAGGGTGATTACATTTGATGAGATATCTCTTGGGCTGGAGGAGGTTACTGAGTTAGGACAGATGTTTGAGTCTGGAGGAGATGCCAGGGATAGAATGAGTAGCTGAGAGATAGCAAGGTATAGAGTCCGAGAATCATAGATGTCTACAACACAAAAAGAGCCCAACTTGCCTGTGCCATTCATTTTTCACAATTTAAACTTGGTCCATTTGCCTACATTTACATCCATATAATTCTATGACTCCATTATAGCGCAGTACAGGTCCTTCAGTCCTTGATGTTGCACTGAACTGTGGAACCAATCTGAACCCATCTGACCGACCAAATTCTATTCTTCTCCATATAGCTATCCAATGACCATTTAAATGTCCTTAAAGTTGGCGAGTCTACTACTGCTACAGGCAGTGGGTTCCACGCTCCTACTACTCTGAGTCAAAAAAAAACTACCTCTGACATCTGACCTGTATCACTCACTCCTCAGTTGAAAGCTACTTCCCCTTGTGCTCGCCATCATCATCCAAGGAAAAAGGCTTTCACTGTCCAACCAATCTAATACTTGGATAATCTTATGTGTCTCAATTAAGTCACCTCTCAACCGTCTTCCCTCTGAAGAAAAAAGCCTCAAGTCCCTCAGCCTTTCCGCGTAAGACCTTCCCTCCATACCAGGCAACATCTGAGTTAAGTTCCTCTGAGCCCATTCCAAAGCTTCCACATCTGTCCTACAATGTAGTATCCAGAACTATATGCAATACTTCAAATGTGGCTGCATCAGGGTTTTGTATAGCTGTAGCATGATCTCATGATCCCAAAAATCAAATCCCTCTACGAATAAAAGCTCATCACCTTGTCTTGTTAACAGCCCTATCAACCTGGGTAGCAACTTTTAGTGATCTATCTACGTGGACATGGAGATTTCTCTGGTCATCTACACTACCAAGAATCTTAACCCCTTCCATGCTCGCCAAGGCCAACACGACGCCAACACTAAACACATTTTCCGTTCCCTCCCCGTGTCTGCATTCTGCAGAGATCGTTTCCTCTGGGACAATCTAGTCCACTCCTCCATCACCCCTAACACCTCTCCCACAACACACGGCACCTTTCTATGCAATTGCAGAAGGTGCAACACTTGCCACTTTACCTCTGCCATGGTCACCATCCAAGGCCCCAAACACTCATTTCAGATTAAGCAGCGTTTCACTTGTACCTCTTTCAATTTGGTCTATTGCATTCGTTGCTCCCAATGTGGTCTCCTCTATATGAGAGAGACAAAACGCTGACTGGGTGATTGCTTTGCTGAGCACCTTTGGTCTGTACGCAATCAGGTCCCGGAAGTTCCCGTGGCTTGCCACTTCAACACACAATCCTGCTCCCATGCCCACATGTCTGTCCTTGGCCTGCTGCACTGTTCCAATGAAGCTCAACACAAACTGGAGGAACAGTATCTCATCTTCGGACTTGGCACGTTACAGCCTGCCTGTCTCAACGTTGAATTCAACAACTTCAGATGATTATCCCATCTCGACCCCTCTATTTTCATTCTGCTCAGTAATTTTATTTCATTTATTTTATTTATCCTTTTTGTAATTTTTTTCACTGTTTTCTACCTCTTATTTCTTGATTGTCTCTCTTTCTCTCACTCCCCGCTCTCTCATTACCTTTTTCCTCTCTTCTTCCCCCTTTGCTAACCTTCTCCCCTATTTTCCATTTTGCCTCTGCTTCACCCATCCTCCACATATTTTGTCACATGGCACTGGCTTCAGCGTTGGTCATTCACAGCGCCTAATCTTCCTATAATCTCTCTATGCACTGTTATTATCACGTCTGTTTTGCTACCATTGCTTTTGTAGCCATGACTCACCTTCTTCCGGCCTAGTATAAATACCTCCCTGTTTCTCCCTTTTATTTTAGCTTTGACAAAGGGTCAGGTAAACTCAAAATGTCAGCTCTTTTCTCTCCTGACAGATGCTGCCAGACCTGATGAGATATTCCAGCATTTTGTCTTTTGGAATCTTAACCATTAGCCCAGTACTCTGCATTCCTGTTTCTCCTTCCAAAGTGAATCACCTCACACTTTTCCATATTAAATTCGATTTGACACCTCTCAACCCAGCACTGCAGATTATCTATGTCTTTTGTAACAGATTATCTATGTCTTTTTGACACTTAGACCTTTTGGTCCCTTTTGATCTCTGTGTTCTCACCTGAAACTTCTGTCCTCTAGTTTTAGTCTCCCCTACCATGGGGAAAAGCTATCGACTATCTGCTTTATCCATGCCTCTCATGACTTTATATACCTCTCTGAGGTCACCTCTCCATCTGCAATGCGCATGGAGAAAAAGTCCCAGCCTATCCAACCTCACCTTATAATTTAAACATTCCAATCTAGGTGGATCCTGTCTCTGAGAATCCCCACGAACAACTAATCACCATGGAGGTTTGGGTCACTGGTCTGCAGTTCCTTAGCATTTCCTGCAGCCACAAAATAACGACATAATAATTATTCACCCTCCAATCTTTGGGCACTTCAAACTGTGGCTGCCAATGATACAAACATCTCCATCAGCTGTCCCGTAATTTCTTCCCTTGCTTCCCCTCATCACGTCCCAAGATGTAGCTACCTTAATGTGCTTCAAGACTGAGACTGTATCAGCTGGAGATGATTTTCAGAAAGCAAACATTGCAGGAGTTGGAGATTATGCAGAAAAGAGGTGTTGTAGTGGCTGGGTCCAGCCAGAGATAGGTGGGGTTTCAGAGGTAGCACGGTTACAGTGATTGCAAAGACTAGATCAGATTACAGACCAAGGAAGTGTTATCGGGCTGAAGGCAGTCACACAAGATAAGAATGGTGTACAACCAGGAGAAAACAATAGGGATAAGGTAGTTTCCAGGAACAAATTGAAGTATGAGACACAGAGGGTTGTTGGGACTGGAGAAACAGATATAGTGACAATACCAGTTGCTGTAGAAGATTACAGGAAGACAATGTTGTGGAAATGGAAACAGCTTACTGAGATAGGACTGTTGGGACTGGAGGTCATAGAGACAGGGCAGGTTGTCGTGATTGGAGTGTTTTACAGAGACAAAGAGGATCTTGGGACTCTTAGCTGTTACAGAAATCGGGAGGTGTGTTGGAAGTGAAAGCCGTTACAAAGATGAAGTGTGATGCAAGGACGCAAATAAGAACTATTGCAGGAATCAGTGCACTCCAGAGATACAAACATATACAATGTAAGCACAGAATTAAGGATAACTAGACAAAAAAAAATACCAATTGAAGGCTGCATGTCCACCTTATCATGAGAGAGCTGCTTAACCTCTGGTGTACTGAGCCTGACAAAGACAGCATGTGACGTATTTCCATCATCAGTCCTGGCCTGTGCTGCCTGACCTCTGGACTCTGTTCACTGTGAGTGATCTGGCCTCTTTGTAAGTTCGATTAAACTAGATCTCACTCTGCATTGGCCATCCAGAGAGACAATCACCTTCAGTGAGCTGATGGACAAAACAGAAGTGGATAATTCTGCTGAGTCAGGAAATCCCCGAGTAACTGCAGGAGACAGAGACAGCAATTAGACCCTCGCAGTGAGAATTACAATACAGAATGGTTCCGACTCCCACTAAGATCTTGAAGATCCCAATCTTCGTCCCTCGTCTGTGCTACCGCAACTCTCTCCTCGCCCTCTCTAAAGTGGAGAATTCTGCTGAATCAAGATCTCTCAACGTTACTGCAGGAGCAAGAGATGCAGGCAGTGACAACATCTGAATACACTCAATCAAGAATAACACAAGCTGTGATACTGTGGGTCATGTGCAAAGCATAGGACGAGTCCAGGCTCAGTCGCATAGTCATGTAGGGATAAGTCATTCAAGTTGATGGGGCACTGGCAACAGTACTCAGGGAAGAGTGAGCTCTTCCATTGGGATGGGAATGACAAGAACCACACTGGGACCAGTGAGCTGGCCAGTCGTAGAACTGGGTTAATGAACAAGATTTTAAATTGGAATGGAGCAGGCTTCAGGTAAAGGGAGAATCCAAAGACGAAAGGGCAGCACGGTGATTCAATGATGAGCGCTATTGCTTCTCAGCATTAAGGACCTTGGTTTGATTCCAGCGTTGGGTGACTGTCTCTTGAGGAGTTTGAACATTCTCTCAGAGTTTGCATTTGTCTCTGCCAGGTTCTCAGGTTTCCTACAGGGATGCGCAGGTTAGGTGGATTAGCCATGGTTTGGTGACAGAGATAGGATGGGTGGGATACTCTTTCGAGCGTCAGTGCAGACTGGATGGGACAAATGGCCTCCTCCAGCACTGTTTGGATTCAATAAAAAGAGAACGTTTGAAGCATCACAACGGTGTGGTGATGTGGTTGCAGATAGACTAAAATGCAGGTTGTAACTTAAATTTGTCCATCAACAAATAAGTTGAAGACAGAATATAATCGTTAAAAAGAATTTACAACATTCTTTGTTTGAATGAGTAAACCATTTGCAATAAAATGATTTATATCACTATCAGGGAGACAGGGTAACAGGTTGATCAAGGATGGACGTCAGTAATTCAGGGTACACAAACATGCAGGCAGACAGACACAATGGGAAAGCTAGAGATATAACCGTGTAACACAGAGTAACATAAAAGTGATGGTGAGAAAGGATTTGACCAATTAAATCTTGACATGGAATCAGAATTAATGAAAGACCGAGTGAGGGAACGGGTTATAGGCCTCAGAACACCATTTTGATGTCAGCAGTATTTGGGAAAGACAAGCATGACATTCTGTAGGAACTCAGCAGGTCTGACAATATCTGTGGACCGAGAAACAGTTAACAGTTGGAATGAAATGTGAACTTCAGGGCACTAAATTAGTGGAAATAATGGCTAAGTCACTGAGGTAATTGTTGAGATCTTCAAACTTCATATACTCTGATGAAATCACACAAGCATCAGTGCTCTTGCAGATAAATGTGTTTTATATTTTTTGTCAGTGTTTCTCAGAAGAACACATGAAGGATACAACTGTCTTTGATCCTGCCTTGTGTGAATGAGTAATGTCAGAGGGAAAAAAGTCGATGGAAAATGTTGATCACAAGGAATTTAAGGGAATATGAAGTTTGAATTCCAAATCAACATTAATCCATAACTAGAACAAAGCCAATTTCATGGGAATGAGGAAAGAACTCAGCAAGATTGGATAAAGTTACTGAAATGTCTGACTGTAAATAAACAGTGAAAAACATTTCAAGCAAACATTCAAAATGATCAATGAAAGGACAATCCATTGAAAACCATAATAGGAAAACCCAGTCTCTGACTGACTGTGCTGCCATATCTTCCACTGCGATCTGCTCCCCTGAGACTTTCAGGTATGATTAGATTAGATTCCCTACAGTTTGGAAACAGGCCCTTCGCTCTAAGCCCACACCAACCGTCTAATTAATAACCCACTCAGACACATTTCCCTCTGACTAATACACCTAATGTCTGGGGCAATTTAGCATGGCCAATTTACCTCTCCTGCACATCATTGGACTGTGGGAGAAAACCCGAGCACCCACAGAAATCTCATGCAGACACGGGGAGAATGTACAAACGCCACATAAATAGTCGCCTGAAACTGGAATCGAACCTGGGGCACTGGTGCTGTGAGGCAGCAGTGCTAACCACAGAGCCACTGTGCCACCCCATGACTGACTACTTGTTGCAAAGACAATGCACATGCTCCTGATGGGGAACTGTTACGCAGCCTGGTTGCGTGTCTGTGCCAATTGCCATCACATGGCATTGGCAGGCTAATGTAAAACATGTTGTGGGCATGCTGGTAGGCAGGAGAATGCAGGCTCAGGGAGCAAGGGAGGAGCACTGATTGCTAACCTGATCTGTGATGTGGTCTGTGCCCCTCTCCCTGGGCTGTAACTGTACAGCCAGACATTCCTAGTTGCTGGTCTACCCTCCTGGGTAACTTTGAGTGGCCAACATACTGGAGTTAGAATATCAATGTGAGCGGCCGTCACATGGTGTGGCTTGAATTGGGGGAGTGCCCATAAATGCCGAGGCAGAGTAGGGAGGGGAGGACTTTTGACGCTCTCAATCAACACTCTCGCTTATTTGACTATAATCCTACCTTCACCAACAGCCTCAATTCTCCAACAATAAGCACCTTCTCCAACATCCTTCCCGATCCATCAATATCAAATTCTCCCTCCTCCAAAATCTCCCTCACTCCATCAATATGCACCTCCTTACATCAATCCCCATGTTCTCTGTTAACATCTTCCACTAAAAGTCTTCCCCCACAGTTCATTTATCTCCTGTTCACCCCACTCACACCCCCCTGTCACCCACCGTAAAGTTGCAAAGGTGACAGTTGTAAGTCTTCTGTCTGTCAACTATTCACTGCGAGATTCCCAGGTTAGACAGCTGGAGCATCCCAGCTATTCACACCCAAAATTCACAATTTGGAAACCTGGACCATTCCAAGTGTTCACACCGAGATTGCCAGGTTACAGAGCGTGACATCCCAGCTATTCACACCAGAAATTCACAATTCAGAAACCTGGAGTATTCCGACTGTTCACATCGATATTCCAAGCTTAGAGGGCTGGGACATCCTGGCTGTTCACACCTGAGATTCCCAGTTCAGAGAGAAGCTTCATCTCGGCTGTTCACACCGAAATTCCCAATTTAGAGAGCTGGAGTACTTCTGGCGTTTCACACTGAGATTCCCAGTTTACAGAGGCTGACCATCCCGGCTGTTCATACTGAGATTCCCAATTTAGAGAACTGGATTATCCCGGCTGTTCACAGAGATTCCTAGTTTTGAAAGGCTGACCATGCCAACTCTTCAAACTGAGATTCCCAGATTAGAGAGGCTGACCATCCTGGCTGTTCACACTGAGATTCCCAGTTTAGTGAGCTGGAGCATCCTGGCTGTTCACACCAAGATTCCCAGTTAAGAGAGCTGTTGTATCCCGGATGTTAACACCAAGATACCCAGTTTAGAACGCACGATATCTAAGCTGTTCACACAGGGATTGCCAGTCCAGAAGTGGTCCAACCCAACTTTTTACACCAGGATACTCAGTATAGAGAGCTGATCATCCCGGCTGTTCACACTGAGATTCCCAGTTTAGAGGGTTGGATCATCCTGGCAGTTCACACGGAGATTCTCAGTTTAGTCAGCTGTAACATCCCAGCTGATCACACCAAGATTCCCAGTTTAGAGAGCTGTTGCATCCTGGCTGTTCACACCGAGATTCCCAGTTCAGAAAGCATGACATCCCAACTGTTCACACCGGATTGCCAGTCCAGATGCAGTCCAACCCAACTATTTACATCGAGATTCCCAGTTTAGAGAGGCTGACCGTCCCAGCTGTTCACACTGAGGTTCCCAGTTTAGAGAGTTGGATCATTCCGGCTGTTCACACTGAAATTCCCAGTTTAGAGAGGCTGACAATCCCGACTGTTCACACTGAAATTCCTAGTTTAGAGAGGCTGACCATTCCGGCTGTTCACAATGAAGTTCCCAGTTTAGAGAGCCAGACCACCCCATCTGTTCACAATGAAGTTCCCATTTTAGAGAGGCTGACCATCCCGGCTGTTCACACGAAGATTCCCAGTTTAGAGAGCAGTAACATCCCGGCTGTTCACATTGAAATTCCCAGTTTAGTGAGCTGGACCATCCCGCATGTTCACGCCAAGATTCCCAGTTTAGAGAGCTATTGCTTCCTAGCTGTTCACACCGAGATTCCCAGTGTAGAAAGCATGACATCCCAACTGTTCACACCGGGATTGCCAGTCCAGAGGCAGTCCAACCCAACTGTTTACACCGAGATTCCCAGTTTAGACAGGCTGACCATCCCAGCTGTTCACACAGAGATTCCCAGTTTAGAGGTCGTGACATCCCGGCTTTTCATACCAAGATTCCCAGTTTAGCGAGCTGGACCATCCCGGCTGTTCTCACTGAGATTCCCAGCTAAGAGAGCTGTAGCATCCTGGCTGTTCACACCGAGATTCCCAGTTTAGAAAGCATGACATCCCAGCTGTGCACACCAGGATTGCCAGTCCAGAGGCGTTCCAACCCAACTGTTAACACCGAGATTCCCAGGTTATAGAGGTTGACCATCCCGGCTGTTCACACGAAGATTCCCTGTTTAGAGAGCAGTAACATCCCGGATGTTCACAATGAAATTCCCAGTTTAGAGAGCTGGACCATCCCAGCTGTTCAATAGACAATAGACAATAGACAATAGATGCAGGAGTAGGCCATTCAGCCCTTCGAGCCTGCACCGCCATTCAATATGATCATGGCTGATCATTCCCAATCAGTATCCTGTTCCAGCCTTATCTCCATAACCCTTGACTCCACTATCTTTAAGAGCTCTATCCAATTCTTTCTTAAATGAATCCAGAGACTGGGCCTCCACTGCCCTCTGGGGCAGAGCATTCCACACAGCCACCACTCTCTGGGTGAAGTAGTTTCTCCTCATACCAAGATTCACACCAAGATTCGCAGTTTAGAGAGCTCTGGCATCCCAACTGTTCACATGGAGATTCCCAGTTTAGAGATTGTGACATCCTGGCTATTCACACCAAGATTCCCAGTTTAGAGAGCTGTAGCATTCCGGCTGTTCACACAGAGATTCCCAGTTTAGAAAACATGAAATCCCAGCTGTTCACACTGGGATTGCCAGGCCAGAGGCGTTCCAACCCAACTGTTTACATCCAGATTCCCAGTTTAGTAAGCCAGACCACCCCAGCTGTTCACACTGAAAATCCCAGTTTAGAGAGGTAAAAACAATGACTGCAGATGCTGAAAACCAAATACTGGATTAGTGGTGCTGGAAGAGCACAGCAGTTCAGGCAGCATCCAACGAGCAGCGAAATCGACGTTTCGGGCAAAAGCCCTTCATCAGGAATAAAGGCAGTGAGCCTGAAGCATGGAGAGATAAGCTAGAGGAGGGTGGGGGTGGGGAGAGAGTAGCATAGAGTACAATGGGTGAGTGGGGGAGGAGATGAAGGTGATAGGTCAAGGAGGAGAGGGTGGAGTGGATAGGTGGAAAAGAAGATAGGCAGGTCGGACAAGTCAAGGAGACAGTAACTGAGCTGGAAGTTTGAAACTAGGATGAGGTGGGGGAAGGGGAAATGAGGAAGCTGTTGAAGTCCACATTGATGCCCTGGGGTTGAAGTGTTCCGAGGTGGAAGATGAGGCGTTCTTCCTCCAGGCGTCTGGTGGTGAGGGAGCGGCGGTGAAGGAGGCCCAGGACCTCCACGTCCTCGGCAGAGTGGGAGGGGGAGTTGAAATGTTGGGCCACGGGGCGGTTTGGTTGATTGGTGCGGGTGTCTCGGAGATGTTCCCTAAAGCGCTCTGCTAGGAGGCGCCCAGTCTCCCCAATGTAGAGGAGACCACATCGGGAGCAACGGATACAATAAATGATATTGGTGGATGTGCAGGTGAAACTTTGATGGATGCGGTGCAGTCATTGTTTTTACCTTGTTGATTTTAACCCTACTACGAATCCTCTTGCAAGGATGCCTGTCTTGAAGAAGTTTTCCTCCTCTCTCTACAAGAATCTCAGGGAGTCCCTCTCCCACTGCAACTCCCAGGTCATTTCCTCTGCTCTGAAGCTCTTCAACCATGTTGTGAAACAAACTCGGTACCACAGCCACATTTGCTTCCTCAGTGCATGCCTCCGTAACCAACTCATCTCACACGGACTCCAGACCACCTTTAAACCAGCAGAGTTCGGACCCGAACAGGACAAACAGTACAGACTACAGATTCAAAAACACCAGCAACAGTTCTCCTTCAGGATCCTCCGCTCCACGCTTGCAGCAATGCGCCGTCACCTAACCTCTCTCCAGTCAGCCCTGCCTCAGCTGAGGGCCACACTCTCTCAGAATTGCAAAGGACCCACTCTGTACTACATCCTCAGGAGAATTCATACTCTCAACAAACAGTATTTCAATTCCATCTCAAACATCAAAAACTGTAAGTACAACCAACTTTTATCCACCCACCTCCATAACCAGCGCTCCTCAAACATTCCAGAAGATTCCCCTGGCCTCGGAAACGCAATTAGCCATGCGGCTGACGCAGCTACCACCCCCACGCTGAGTGATGATGTCACTTCAGACTACATCATGGCCACTCCCACAGGCATTTCCGGCCCTCACATCATCGCTGATGCCACATGCTCAGTGACTTCCCCTACTGCCATGATCACCACCACTTCCGCCTCCACCAGCGCCACTCACCTGCATTCTGCTGACATGCCCCCCACAGACCCCACTGTCACTATCCCCACACCCCAGAACCCCGAGGGCAACATTACCCCAGCTCATGCCTCCCACCATCACACCCACTCCAGGTACTGGCTCCGACCCCACTCCCAGCTCCACACCCGCACCAGATCCCAGCTCCCGGCCCTGCCGAGTGTTCACCATCCCTCCAGACTTCCCACTCACTGAGGATGAACGATCAGTCCTCAGCAAAGGACTCACCTTCATCCCCCTCCGTCCACGCATCAATGAATTTAATACACGACGTGACATCGAACAATTCTTCCGTCGTCTCCGCCTCCGAGCTTACTTTCACAATCAGGACTCCCGCCCACATTCCGAGGACCCCTTCGCCCACCTCCAACACACTGCATCCACCAGGACACCCCGCGCTGGCCTATTACCTGCCCTCAATCTCTTCATTTCCAACTGCCGCCAGGACATTAACCGCCTCAACCTGTCGTCCCCCCTCCCCCACTCCAACCTCTCACCCTCACAACGCGCAGCCCTCCAATCCCTCTGCTCCAATCCCAACCTCACCATCAAGCCAGCGGATAAAGGGGGCGCAGTGGTAGTCTGGCGCACTGACCTCTACACCGCTGAAGCCAAACGCCAACTCGAGGAGACCTCTTCCTACTGCTCCCTCGACCATGACCCCACCCCCCATCACCAAACCATCATCTCCCAGACCATACAGAACCTCATCACCTCAGGAGATCTCCCACCCACAGCTTCCAACCTCATAGTCCGGGAACTCCGCACTGCCCGGTTCTACCTCCTTCCCCAAGATCCACAAGCCTGACCACCCTGGCCGACCCATTGTCTCAGCATGCTCCTGCCCCACTGAACTCATCTCTACCTACCTTGACACGGTCCTATCCCCCCTAGTCCAGGAACTCCCCACATACGTTCGAGACACCACCCACACCCTCCACCTCCTCCAAGACTTCCGTTTCCCCGGCCCCCAACGCCTTATCTTCACCATGGATATCCAATCCCACTACACCTCCACTCGCCATGACAAGGACCTCCAAGCCCTCCGTTTTTTCCTCTCCAGACGTCCCCAACAATACCCTTCCACTGACACTCTCATTCATTTGGCCGAACTGGTCCTCACCCTTAACAATTTCTCCTTTGAATCCTCCCACTTCCTCCAGACCAAAGGCATAGCCATGGGCACACATATGGGCCCCAGCTATGCCTGTCTCTTTGTTGGCTATGTAGAACAGTTGATCTTCCGTAATTACACCGGCACCACTCCCCACCTCTTCCTCCGCTACATTGATGACTGCATTGGCGCCACCTAGTGTTCCCGCGAGGAGGTTGAGCAATTCATCAACTTCACCAACACATTCCACCCTGACCTTAAATTTACCTGGACTATCTCTGACACCTCGCTCCCCTTCCTGGACCTCTCCATCTCCATTAGTGACGACCGACTTGACACTGACATTTTTTACAAACTCACTGACTCCCATAGCTACCTGGATTACACCTCTTCCCACCCGATCTCTTGCAAAAATGCTATCCCGTATTCCCAATTTCTCCGCCTCCGCCATATCTGCTCCCAGGAGGACCAGTTCCACCATAGGACACACCAGATGGCCTCCTTCTTTAGAGTCCGCAATTTCCCTTCCCACGTGGTTAAAGATGCCCTCCAACGCATCTCGTCCACATCCCGCACCTCCGCCCTCAGAACCCACCCCTCCAACCGTAACAAGGACAGAACGCCCCTGGTGCTCACCTTCCACCCTACAGACCTTCGCATCAACCAAATCATCCACCGACATTTCCGCCACCTCCAAAAAGACCCCACCACCAGGGATATATTTCCCTCCCCAACCCTTTCCGCCTTCCGCAAAGACCGTTCCCTCCGTGACTACCTGGTTAGGTCCACACCCCCCCTACGACCCACCCTCCCATTCTGGCACTTTCCCCTGCCACCGCAGGAACTGTAAAACCTGTGCCCACACCTCCTCCCTCACCTCTATCCAAGGCCCTAAAGGAGCCTTCCACATCCATCAAAGTTTCACCTGTACATCCACCAATATCATTTATTGTATCCGTTGCTCCCGATGTGGTCTCCTCTACATTGGGGAGACTGGGCGCCTCCTAGCAGAGCGCTTTAGAGAACATCTCCGAGACACCCGCACCAATCAACCAAACCGCCCCGTGGCCCAACATTTCAACTCACCATCCCACTCTGCCGAGGACATGGAGGTCCTGGGCCTCCTTCACCGCCGCTCCCTCACCACCAGACGCCTGGAGGAAGAACGCCTCATCTTCCGCCTCGGAACACTTCAACCCCAGGGCATCAATGTGGACTTCAACAGCTTCCTCATTTCCCCTTCCCCCACCTCATCCTAGTTTCAAACTTCCAGCTCAGTTACTGTCTCCTTGACTTGTCCGACCTGCCTATCTTCTTTTCCACCTATCCACTCCACCCTCTCCTCCTTGACCTATCACCTTCATCTCCTCCCCCACTCACCCATTGTACTCTATGCTACTCTCTCCCCACCCCCACTCTCCTCTAGCTTATCTCTCCATGCTTCAGGCTCACTGCCTTTATTCCTGATGAAGGGCTTTTGCCCGAAACGTCGATTTCGCTGCTCGTTGGATGCTGCCTGAACTGCTGTGCTCTTCCAGCACCACTAATCCTGTATCCCAGTTTAGAGAGTCTGACCGTCCCGGCTGTTCACACTGAGATTCACAGTTTAGGGTGGTTAACCATCCCGGCTGTTCACACCAAGATTCCCAATTTACAGAGGCTGACCATCCCGGCTGTTCATACTGAGATTCCCAGTTTAGAATGGCTGACCGTACCGACTGTTCACACTGAGATTCCCAGTTTGGAGAGATTGACCATCCTGCCTGTTCACACTAAAATTCCCAGTTTAGAGAGTCTGACCATCCCGGCTGTTCAGATTGAAATTCCCAGTATAGCGAACTGGACCATCCCGGCTGTTCGCAATGAGAATCCCAGTTTAGAAAGTATGACATCCCAACTGTTCACACCGGGATTGCCAGTCCAGAGGCGTCCAACCCAACTGTTAATACCGAGATTCCCACTTTAGAGAGGCTGACCATCCCGCCTGTTCACACTGAAATTACCAGTTTAGGAGCTGTAGCATCCCGGTTGTTCACAATGAGTATCCCATATTGAGAGGCTGACCATCTCAGCTATTTACACTGAGATTCTCAGTTTACAGAGGCTGACTATCCCAGCTGTTCACACCAAGATTCCCAGTTTAGAGAGGTTGTGACATCCCGGCTATTCACACCAAGATTCCCAGTTTAAAGAGGTGGATCATCCTGGCTCTTCACACTGCAATTCCCAGTATAGAAAGGCTGACCATCCCAGCTGTTCGCACTGAAATTCCCTGTTTGGAGAGCTGGAGCGTCCTGCCAGTTCACACTGAGCTTCTCATTTTCGAGAGATTGGCTATTCCGGCTGTTCACACTAATTCCCAGTTTACAGAGGCTGACCATCCCGGCTGTTTACACTGAGATTCAGAGTTTAGAGAGCTTTAGCATTCCGGCTGTTCACGCCGAGATTCCCAGTTTAGAAAACATGAAATCCCAACTGTTCACACCGGGATTGCCAGTCCAGAGGCAGTCCAACCCAACAGTTTACACCGAGATTCCCAATTTAGAGAGGCTGACCATCCCGGCTGCTCACACTGAGATTCCCAGTTTAGAGAGGCTGATCATTCCAGCTCTTCACACTGCGATTCCCAGTTTGGAGAGCTGTAGTATCCCTGCTGTTCACACTGAGTGCCCAGTATAGCGAGGCTGACCATCCCGGTTATTCACACTGAAATTCCGTTTCGAGAGCTGGAGCATCCCGACTGTTCACACTGAGCTTCTCATTTGAGAGACTGACTGACCATCCTGGCTGTTCACACTGAGATTCCCAGTTTAGAGAGGCTGATCATTCAGGCTGTTCACCGTGAGCTTCCCAGTTTAGAGAGGCTGACCATCCCGGCTATTCACGCTGTGATTCCCAGTTGAGGGAGGTTGACCATCCCGCCTGTTCACACCAAGATTCCCAGTTTAGAGAACTGTGGCATCCTGGCTGTGCACACCGAGAATCCCAGTTTAGAAAGCATGACATCCCAGCTGTTCACACTGAGATTGCCAGTCCAGAGGCAGTCCAACCGAACTGTTAACACCGAGATTCCCAGTTTACAGAGGCCGACCATCCCGGCTGATCACACTGAGATTCCCAGTTTAGGGTGGTTGACCATCCTGGCTGTTCACACTGAAGTTCACAGTTGAGAGAGCCAGACCACCTCGGCTGTTCACACCAAGATTCCCAGTTTAGAAAACATGAAATCCCAGCTGTTCACACTGGGATTGCCAGTCCAGAGGCAGTCCAACCCAACTGTTTACACCGAGATTCCCAGTTTAGAGAGGCTGACCATCCCGGCTGTTCACACTGGAATTACCAGTTTAGAGGTTGTGACATCCCGGTTATTCATACTGTGATTCCCAGTTTAGTGAGTGGATCATCCGAGCTGTTCACACTGATATTCCCAGTTTAGAGAGTTAGATCATTCCAGCTGTTCACACCGAAATTCCCAGTTTAGAGAGGCTGACCATCCAGGCTGTTCACACTGAAATGCCCAGTTTAGAGGGGTTGACCATCCCGGCTGTTCACACCACGATTCCCAGTTTAGAGAGCTGTAGCATCCCGGCTGTTCACATTGAGATTCCCAGTTTTGAGATCTGAAACCACCCAGGTATTCCCACAGAGGACATGCGACATTTTGGGATAAAATTAAACATAAGCAGATGAATGTCAGTGGCCCTGTCTGAATGTCAGTGCTCAACCGGTTAAGCTTCAGTAAGTGAATTGAATCCCTCCTCACAGGCCGGCCTTCAGCTGGAGGTATAACAGGGTGTGTGTCTGCACCATAAACACAGAATTGGGTCTCCCCAGACACCTCACAGACAGACCCACACTGTAACTGAAAGTGCAACTTCCTACTGCAGTCCTGGAAATCGGCAGTAAAGGACAGTTTGTCGGCTGGTGAGCAGCATACACCTCCAATTCTCCACCGTCCCTAAAGCCAGGGCATAAGAGAATGGGAGATCAGGTAAATATTTTCTCCTTTGTTTCATTGTGCAAGACAAAACTATTTTACAATATAAGGAATGAATCATCCTGTAAGAATAAGGAATTAAAAGACATCAGTATAAATAAACACATTCAACAACAAAATACTGGTGATGACAGAGATCTGAATTATAAACCAAGTGCTGGTCATGCTCAGCTGGTCTGGTAGCATCTTTGGAAAGAGAGAGATTGCTCTAGAATCCCAAAGGAGCCAGCTCACTTCTCGGGGGACAGGAATTAAAATGTTTACTTGGTCATCTGG
The DNA here is from genome assembly GCF_047496795.1 of Chiloscyllium punctatum. NCBI lineage: Eukaryota > Metazoa > Chordata > Chondrichthyes > Orectolobiformes > Hemiscylliidae > Chiloscyllium > Chiloscyllium punctatum. Next base: position 31,636,981 of record NC_092783.1, read on the forward strand.
GGGAACGCGAATGTAATTTCAGAAAAGTCAGAAAGTAAACATTAGTCCTAGTAATGGTGACTATAAAACCCATTATCAAGAAACATACCTGAAAACGTTATTCATGTCCATGAAGGAGGGAAATTTGTCATGCTCACCTGGTCTGGCCTACATGTGACTCCAGTCCCATGGCAAGGTGATAAACTCAAAAAGATGTAAGTAATTATTTGCCTTCAGTCTTCAGGATACAGGCAATAAAAATAACCACAAATTTCAGGAAAGCAGGAGTATATTATACTTGTACTGGAAGAAGGTGAATGAATGTTCAGATCCCCTGCTCCACCTGCATGTTTACTTGCCATGACTAGTGTACAGGGATCCCAGGTCTCATTGCACCTTCCCGCTTCACAATCTCTCATCATTCAGAGAATAATCTTCCTTCCTGTTTTTGCTCCCGGAGTGGACAACTACAATACACTACTCTGAGCTATATTGCACTTCATCTACCTTGCACGTGCCCACTCACTCAGCTTGTCCCAATCAGACTGCATATTCTCTGCATCCTCCTACAGCTCGTCCGCCCACCCAGTTTTATGTCACCTGCAGATTTTGAGATATTACACCTCGTTCCCTCAGTTAAATCACTAATAAGTATTGTTAATAGCTGGGGTTCTAACAATGATCCTTGTGGTAATCCATTGATCTCTGCCTGCCTTTCAGGACAAAACAATTTTATTTCTTCTCTTTCCTGAATGCAAACCAGTTCTGTATTCATATCAGTACACGACCCCCATTTCCATGTTCTTAACTTTTACATGCTAATCTTTGAAGAAGCAAATAATTCTAAAGGTCAATGGAAAACTTCTTTGCTAACTTCAAGTCAGCTCTATCTCCAAGCATAACAGTGGATTTACAAAGTCAGAATTGAGATTTACAAAATCATGGAGGATAGACAGGGTGGATAGAGACAAGCTTTTTCCTCAGGTTGAAGGATTCAACAACGAGACGTCACGCTTTCAAGGTGAGAGGTGGAAAGTTTAAGGGGCATACGGCGACAAGTGGCGTCACACAGACGGTGTTGGGCGTTTGGAATGCGTTGCCAGCAGAGGTGGAAGAGGCAGGCATAGTAGGTTCACTTAAGATGCGCCTGAACAGATGCAAGAATAGGTGAGAAGCAGAGGGCAACAGATGCTTAGGAACTGCGCGACAGGTTTAGACAGTAGATTTGGATCGGCTCAGGGTTGGAGGGCCAGAAAGCCTGTTCCTGGGCTGTAAATATTCTTTGTTCTTTGTTCTATTTGTCAAGCACGATGTCCTTTTTCTGAATCCATGCTAACTTAATTCAAGATCAACTGTGTTCCAAGTGCTCTGCTATGAAACTTTTTAGAACTTCCCCACTAACTTCCCCACTTTCAGGCTAACTGGTCTATCATTCTGTTTTCCCTCTTAACTCTTTTCTTAACATGGTGGATTTCCACTAACCATCCTCTAATCCATGGGAACTGTTCCAGAGCCCGTCAAATCCAGAAAGATGAACACGAACACAACCATTGTTTCTCCAGTTACTTCCTTCAGTAGTCTGGGAAGAGCAGGTCGCCATTCTCAGCTCAAAGGAGGACTCAGTTACAGAGAGAGAATGAGGGATATTAGAAACAGCACATTCAGAATCCATTCAAACTCCACCTTAAAGCCAGACATCTGTCCTTTATTTCCTAAGGTATATCATTCTGGTAATTAGCTGGGTATTGTTTACAGCAGCTCCCAGCAATCTGTGAAGGTGAGAAGTTGAGTCATTGCTGAACAGAGATTGCTCTGAGATCTAGGATGTGGAATTTCTGGAGAGAATCTAAGCTGCTGCATTACCCTCTCAGGTGGAATAATGTAACTCTAGGGGGGTGAGAGTGAATTCAATCCATCTCATAATCAATGAATGATCAGCCTAGGAGGTGGTGATTCCAAACCATCGCGACTGGGTTGGGATTTGGAGGAGGTTTCCAATTCACCTACGTTATTGTTTTGTTTCTTTATCCTATTGCTCTTTGGAAGTTGCTATTGGTTCTGCTTCCACTTCTCTTTCTGGCAGTGCTTCCTGGGTTACAAGACTATTTTTCTTCTTTCGGTGTTTGAATCCCACGAGCAAATTTCCGATACTTTCTCCGTTCTAAACACAGCACCCTGACATTTTCCGAACAGAACTGAATTCCCAAATCACTGAAACAGTTCTAATCAATGTCTTCTGTAGCCTCACCAGTGTCTTGATATCTTTCCTCATGGCCAGAAAATAATTAAAATTCCCCAGAATCAGAGTTTTATAGAATATATTGTGACTTCCATGTTTTTGAACTGTCACCAAAAGGATCTTTCATGTTTTATTCAAACAACGAGTAAGGGAAAATTGCTTTGCTTAATTTTCCCTTGCCAAGGGACTGTTTATGGGATGCAGCTACATTCGAACAGTTGAGGAAGAGTAGTGTATTCACTGGCTTACAGAGAAACACGGCAGAACAAATTCCTCTTCAAGTCACATCTCATCACCTGGTGGAGAAGTAAGAACATTCTTATAAATTAGGAGCAAAAGTAGAATATTTGGCCACTCAAAAAAAATTCTGCGCGCTGGATTGGTAGGGTGCCTACTTTTATCTTCATTCTTTATATTTCTACAGTCTCTTTGGGAATTTAGAGGAGTGGGAGTGGTGGTTAGGGCAGTTGAATGTTCCTCCCGCAGACTGTGGGAGGTAAGGGTCACTACTCGTGTCCTGCTGGCTTCATCTGTGGGAAGTGCAGCCAACTCCAGCTCCTTGAAAACTGCGTTAGGGAACTGGAGCTGGACCTGTATGAATTTTGGATCATTCGGGAGGCAGACGGAATTTTTGGGAGGACTTACAGGAAGGTAGTCACACCTCACGTACAAGAAAAAGGCAGGTGTGTTACATACAGGGGATGGAAAGGTAACCAGCAGGCAGTGCAGGTATCGCCTGTAGCCATTCCCTTCAATAACAGGCATACTCTTTTGGAAACAACTTACCAGGCCTAAACCAGGCACAGAATCTGTCCCTGTTGCTCAGAACTGAAAGGAGGAGATGAGCAGAGCCTCAGTCATTGAGTACTCCATGGATAGGGGAGAAGACAGGAGATTCTGTGGGAATGAGAGAGACTCACGGTTGGTGGTGCCTCGCAGATGCCAGCGGCCATGATGTCTCAGACCATGTTTTCGGGATCCTTGGGGGGGGGGGAAAGAGAAGCCCCACGTTGTGGTCCACATAGGTATGAAAGACTTAGGTAGTGGGCGGCACAGTGGTTGGCACTACTGCCTCACAGCGCCAGAGACCTGGGTTCAATTCCCGCCTCAGGCAATGTCTGTGCAGAGTTTGCACATTCTCCCCATTTCTGCGTGGGTTTCCTCTGGGTGGTCCGGTTTCCTCTCAGAGTCCAAAAATGTGCAGGTTAGGTGAATTGGCCATGCAAAATTGCCCGTAGCGTTGGGTGAAGGGTTAAAAGTAGGGGAATGGGTCTGGGTGGGTTGCTCTTCGGAGCTTTGGTGTGGACTTGTTGGGCCGGACGGCCTGTTTCCACATTGTAATTAATATAATTAAAGGGATAGGGATGAAAGGCAGCAATTCAGGGATGCAACCTTAAAGCTAGAACAAAGAGAGTTATTATATCTGGTTTGTTGGTCGTGTCACGTGCTAGTGATGTGAGGAATAAGGAGTATGAGGAGTTGAACATGTGGCACCATGGATGGTGCAGGAGAGAGGCTTTCAGATACCTGGATAAGTTGGATCATTCTGGGGTAGGTGAGATCTCTAGAAACAGGATGTTTGACACCTGAACCGGACAGGTACCGAACCGGACAGATCAGTTGAACAGGAAGAACACCCATAAAGAGCAAATACTGAACTATAACAGCAACAACACAACACCCATAAACGAAGCTGCATTACAATATTATTTAAACAGACAAGTACACACTGCAGCCACCCAGAATTCCAGAAGGCAGAGCACGAACACCTATTCAACGGATTTAAATAGACCAGGGACCCCAAAACCACTATCCTCCAGTACTTTCGCAACAAACTCAAGAAGAAAAAACTACACGACCAGACACGATATGTCAAGGACATATTAGAAATGACTACCTGATTACTCAGACCCCTCGAAATCACAATGTTTCACAAACCAGCAAACACCTCTCGCCAGCTCCTTGGACACCTACATCCAACAGGACGAATATTATCTACAAGGATACCATGCAAAGGCTGTAAAAAACACTACAGAGATCAAGCAGGAAGAAAACTGATCATACGAGTGCACGAACACCAACTCACCACTGCCAGACATGACCAGTGCACTCTCTTTTCTAATCACAGAGACAATGAAGGACACAAATTCACCTGGGACAATGTATCCATCCTCAAACAGATAAAACAGAGAATGCCTTGAGCATGGCACTCCAACTCAAAATCAATCACTAAACACATTGAACATATACTAATCAGTCAGATACAGAACCAAATGTATGAGATAACAGAGGCACATAACTACCAGGTGGGATGGTACACAAATGCTTCACCAGAAGCGCATTGATAATGTCACCTAGCGAGATGATAAAACACATCAGCTCAGCGAACAAATCTACAATCACAACATCAAATCTAACACCAAGCTGATGGTATACAGAGCTGTGGTGGTTCCTGCCCTCCTATAATGCTCTGAGACATTGGCAGTCCACAAGGGGGCCTCAAGTTGCTGGAGCAGTCCCATCAACGTTGCCTGCCCAAGATCCTGTCAATCCACTGGGAAGACAATCGCACCATTACCAGTGCCCTCAACAAGGCCAAAATCCCCAGTATTGAAGCACTCATTACCCTTGATCAGCTGCAATGGGCAAGGTAGTTCCTCTGCATGACCGACACGATACTACCTAACCAGGTGCTCTACTCCGTGCTTCGAAACAGCAGGCGAACCCCAGGTGGACAGAGGAAGTGCTTCAGAGATGCTCTCAAGGCCTCAGTGGTGAAGTACAGCATTTCCACAGACACCTGGGAATCACAAGCCCAAGACCATTCAAAGTTGAGGAGGAGCATTTGGGAAGGCATCGAGCTCCTTAAGACTGGCTGTTGGGAAGAAGCAGAATCCAGGTGAAAACAGCACAAGGAGCATGCTGTCACTCTAACACCTCACCTACCCCCTATCCACAGTTATCCTTTGACCCAAGTGTTGCAGAGTCTGTGGAAATTGCATCAGACTTTACGGGGACCTAAGGACTCACCCTGAGAGTGGAAGAGAGTCATCCTCCTCTGCTACCGATTACCAATGTCATAAAATATGAAGATTGAATTCCCTCACTACTGTCACTGTGCCTTTGTTATAAATTTCAATAATTCCCTGTCTAATACAGTGTCCAACAATGTAGTGCTGTTGTGGAAACTGAAACCTGTCCTTCTACTTCTGTTTTCTGACACTTGTTACCCAGAATTAGTAATCATACTGATTCATAATCTGAGGCCAATATTTTTCTTGGTAATCCCATTGTTATCTCTAACTCTGAGAGGTCCCCACCTTGCTTCTCATTCTGCCTGACTTAACAGTGTAGCTGTGAATATTGAAACCTCACCTTTTTGTTCACCATGTGACCACATCTCCTTAATCGTGATTAGATAGAAATTATTTCCCTCTATGTCTCAAGTGTAAATACCTTTTTGCAGATATTTGCACATTCAAGTAAAGAAAACGTCATTTCTTTTTACCACAAACCCAGTCATCAGTCCTGTCCCATGCGGTCTTCGTGATCTCTATTTAGACTGCAGGAGGCTCTGTACTCAGATGGCAGGGTGCTGTCTTTTCAGATGTCAGGGTACTCTCCATTCAGATGGCAGGAGGCTCTGTGCTCAGATGACAGGGCTTCTCTCCCAATTTTCAGAAAAAACCTTCTTAGAGTCCACTGATGATGAAACAAATTCTCATAAAATGACTGGTTTCAGGCTGCCAACACCATCAGTGTTAAAATACAATTGACTTTCCATTACTGTTGGGTTTAAATTAATTGGCCAACTCCCCCACTGTTATGCTCACTGTCCCGCACACACCATTAGATTCACACTCACTGCCACACACACTCCACCACCTTCATGCTCACTCCCGCATACACTTTACCACTTTCATGCTTACTTCTCCTGCACGCTCCCCCACTGTCACACTCACTCCCTGCACACTGCACTACCATCAATCTCACTCCCCAGCACACTCCCCCATTGTCATGCTCACTGCCCGAGACACTCCCCCACCAACACTCCCAAAGTCCTGTAGAACAGAACATTGGGTTGAGTTTGTCTCTCTCCAGCTCAGCTCCTTGAACACAAAGATAAACAACTCTGCATCTTGGCACTTCATAATGAGCATTTTTATTGTTTACAAATTGACCAACGTCGTCAAAGCCACCCTAAGGTATCCATTAACAAAGTTAATTGTTCATATTTCAGAAGACATGGAACAGTACAGCACCATATCGGTCCTTCAGCTCTTGATGTCATGCCAACCTTTTATCCAGTCCAAGATCAAACGACCGACCCTTACATTTGAGAACTCTCTGTACTATTTCTTGTCTCTCACAGACCCTTTCTCTGATTAACTGTAAGCTGAGAATGCAATTTAACTCTTAAAAGAATGTTGTAAAACTTTCCCCCATTTTTACACATCAATTCCATAACATCACCGTCACTCTCCCTTCTGCCACCATAACGCACGTATCTCATCTACCTCATCCCGAGTCTGATTCCTTCCCTCACTGTCATACTCACTCACTTAGTCATAGACAGTCCTCCAATATCACACTTATTCTCCCGCACACTACCCTACTGTCATGTTTACTCCCCCACATAATGCCCCACCATTATGCTCACTCCCCCGCACACTCTCCCACTGTCACACTCACTGCCCTGTGCACTCCCGCACTGTAATACTCACTGCTCCATGCACTCCCCCACCATCACTCTCACTGCCCCGCACACTCTCTCACTGTCACCCTTACTGCCACACTTACTTGCCCACTTTCATGCCAATGCCCCCCATAGACCCCCTCTGCCACACTCACTGCTCCGCGCACACGCACACTATCACGTTCACTACATTGCACATTCCCTCACCATCACGTTCATTCCCTCACTGTCATGCTTACTTCTCCACTGTCATACTCACTGACCCGTGAAATCCCCTGCACACACTCAGTCCCCCGCACACTCCTCCATCGTCACTCTCATTGCCCTACTCACTACCCCACCATCACACTCATTGACCAGCGCACTCTCCTGCAGATACTCAGTCCCCCACACCCTCCTCCATCATCACCCTCACTGCCCTGCACAATTCCCCACCATCTCACTCATTGACCAGTGCACTCTCCAGCACAGACTCAGACCCCCACACACTCCTCCATCATCACCCTCACTGCCCTGCACAATCCCCCACCATCAGGCTCACTGCCCTCATTTCCCCCAACCGTCACATTCACTCCCCCTTACACGCCTCGACCAACATGCTCTTCTCCCCGCACACTCCCCCACCGTAACAGTCACTGCCCCGCACACTCCTCCATTGTCACACTCACTGCATCACACACTCCCCCGCCATCTGACTCCCTGCCCCACACACTCTCCCAATGTCCCTCTCACTGCCCTGCTATTCCCCCACTGTCATGTTCATTGTCCGGTGCACGCCACAACAGTCATCCTCACTGCCCCACACATTCCACCACCATCATGCTCACTCACCCGCACACTTCGCCTCTTTCACGCTAACTCTCGTCCACACTCCCCCACTGTCACACTCATTCCCTGTATACTGCACCACCGTCATTCTCACTCCCTTGCACACTCCCCCACCATAACACTCACTGCCTCCCACACTACACCAACAACCTCCAAGGCCCAATGATCTCTCTCCAGCTCAGCTCCTTCAACACAAAGACAGACAACTCTGAGTCCTGGCACTTCATAATGAATTTTTTTTATTGCTTTCAAGTGCATTTATAGATATAATCGCAGTAATGTTGCCATTTCTCATTGGCCAATAAGTTGAGAGAAACATTGAAATGTGTCCTTTACCCCCGCCCACCCTCCCACCCCGGGACAAGGGTGGGCAAAGCATCACTGCCTGCAGTCTGTTACCATAGCGACAGGCTGCTTCGCTGCAGAAGCATTCAACTGAAATTACAACACCCTGGATGTTAATGAGTGAATTTGATTGATTGATGAATTTGGGTAAAAGGGTATTTCAGCACAAGCTTCATCTGCTGTCTGAACTTAGTCTGGGTCACAGCATAAATCGCAGTGTTTGTGCAGCAACTGAGGAGCTGCAGCATGTAGCCCAATTCCCGCACAAACCAATGTAGAAACACAGCCTTATTCCCAATATGATACATCCGGAACCATATAGAATACACCATTAAAGTTGACCATAGTACGATGAAATTGGCTGAGATCACAAACAGTAAAATGATGGATTTTTTTCGATTTTGCAGTTCTGTGTCACACTGCCCATCCCTATTGGTGTGAGCCTGGAGTCTCCTGCGGGCTCTGCTGGTCACTACAATGTGTCTGACAGTGAAAACATTGAACAGCAAAATCAGGAGAAATGGCACGCCCGGGTTTAGAATGTTATGGAGGAACTCGATTGTAACCCAGACATGAGAGTAACGAACAGCATCTGTTACCTCACAAAACCAGGGGTAATTCCCCAGCGCATACCGAGCTGTGAGCATAAAATACCAGAAAATGTTCTTTAAACAGCTCAGCACAGTGACTGTTCCCAGAACCACAGCTGCCGTTTTCTCACTGCAATATTTACTTTTCAGCTTCTGGCAACAAATGGCCACAAATCGATCGAAAGTGAAAGTGACAGTGAACCAGACAGAACAGTCAGTGGCTGCATAAAGCAGGACGGCATGGATATTACACATATGGATAGCCCACAGGAAATCAAACTCTTCCTTATAAACAATAGGAAGGTGTCTCAACATCAGGTCGAGGATAATGACCAGTAGATCCGCCATTGCCATGGCCGCCAGGTAACGTCTGACACATGAAGACAATCCACAATCTTTATACAGTAGGACAAAGATCGTCACTACATTAACTGTGAGGAATGGAAACAAACAAATTATATATCAGCCTGGAGTCAAAGTTACTAGTTGGATTGAAGATCCAGTGTGTCAAGTCATTCGGAGATTAAGTGAAATAATTGAAGCTGAAATCACAATTGGCAAGGTCTGAGTTACTGCCAACAATGTGACATAAATAATAGGAAACAATCCCTCCCTCCCCAAACACACGGGCACAAATCCATAAGATCATTCTGGATCATTCCCAAAAACGCAATCACTTGAGATCAGACACAGGCCACTTATTTACAGTTCCGAATATGAAGATTGAAAACACTGTCGTCCTGAAGGATATTGCCCAGTTCCTTGAATACAAGCGGACGTTGGAAATTTCTGTCTTTCATGTAAATTGTAGTCGATCCTCTGTCATGCTGAAAAACAAGTGCAGGGGAAAGGTATTCACCCTTTTAAATACCTGAGAAGATTTCGAAAGTGTCTTTCCTTCCAGGCAATGGGATCTCTTCCCTCGGGATCTTATCTTTGTTCAATTTACTGATGTCAAACCTTTCAAAAGTAATGTCAGTTGGAGAATATTCCAGGGAATGTCTGTTATAACATCTTCCAGGAAAAGGCAGTTCTAAAACATTCTGGGGAATGTCGGGTATAGAATGTCCTGGGGAATGTCAGTTATGCAATATTCCAGGGAATGTCATTTATAGAATATTCCAAGGAACGTCAGTTACAAAATGTTTCAGGGAATGTCAGTTCTCGAATCTTCCAGGGAATGTCAGTTATAAAAAGTTCCGGGGAATGTCTGTTACAAAATGTTCCAGAATATGATGCTTTAGAAGTTTCTGAGAAGTTGCATTTATGGAACACTCCAATTAGATTACTTACTGTGTGGAAACAGGCCCTTCGGCCCAACAAGTCCACACCGCCCCGCCAAAGCGCAACCGACCCATACCCCTACATCTACCCTTACCTAACACTACGGGCAATTTAGCATAGCCAATTCACCTGACCTGCACATCTTTGGACTGTGGGAGGAAACCGGAGCACCCGGAGGAAACCCACACAGACACGGGGAGAATGTGCAAACTCCACACAGTCAGTCGCCTGAGGCGGGAATTGAACCCGGGTCTCTGGTGCTGTGAGGCAGCAGTGCTAAGCATTGCGCCACCGTGCCGCCACAGTGAATGTCAGTTATTGAAATTTCTGGAGCATGTCAGTTATAGAAACTTCCAAGGAATGTTAGTCTGAGAACATTCCGGAGAGTGTCACTTACAGAATGTTCTGAGGAATGTTGGTTAAGAATGGTATGGGTAGTATCGGTTATAGAATGCTCCAACAAATTTTGTTTATTGAATGTTCCAGAGACTGTTGGTTAGAGAACATTCCGGGGAGGGTTGGTTACAGAATGTTCAGAAAGAAAAGTTGTTTATAGAATGTTCTGGGGAATGTTAGTAGTAGAACATTCCAGAGAATTTTGTTTGTAGAATATTCTGGGGAATGGCAGTTATGGAATGTGATGGAGGCATGAAGACCCACATCACAAATGCCCTTCTGACCATTAAGTTTGGTGAAATGCAGTCAGCCTTATGGTGGAAATGTCTCTCAAAAATCAACTCAGCTGGCACTTTGCGTAACAAAATAAGATTATGCCAATTCCTTGTTCATTTGATGTAAGATTCTTTTTGACAACAAACATATATCATTCGTTATGTGGTGATCTCGCCACTTTTATTTATTTTTGTGTTACAGGTCCAGCTGTAAAATATTCTGCGTATTCAGTTCCCAATATCGGTCACCCTGCAGTCATGTCTCTCTGATGTCATTAATCATATCCATTTACCTCAACGTATTGCAGTGAATTCCTCAATTTGTTTTTGAGAATACAGCACACATTCAAATAGAGTGTCTTTCATTCAACTTTTAATCCATTATTCGTTTCTCTGTTGTCGCACTTGACCTCATTTTGACAGATCATCAAACAGTCTCACATCATCATACTCAGAGAAACAGACGTGCTGGGTATGTTTAATGAAGCTCCATCAGCATCCCTGAGCATATCCTATCCCACCAGCAGTCAGAACTACCAGTATTGATGACTCCATCGTATACTGTCAGGAATTTCCGAGGACTTGCCCAACATTGATTACAGAACATGAGAAATTCTCATCATAACAGGTTGGAAATGGTAAAGGAATAACCTGATGATGTGTATCTACTTCCCTCCGCATCACTCCACAGTGATAACTCAGTTCTCCTCAATGTTGAAAACAAATCGGAGGTAGCAGTGAGGGTGACAAGGACACAGAACATACTCTGGCTGGTGAACTTCAATGTCTATCACCAAGAGTGTCTCCATAGGCCCACCACTGACAGAGCAGGACAAGGCCTCAAACACACAGCAGCCAGACTGTGGGAAGTAATCAGGGAACCAACAAGAGGGAAACATTCTCACCAACTAATTGTCACAGGTGCATCTACAGCATCTGTAGGAACACCCAACATACAGTCCTGGTGGAGGGCAAGTCTCAGCCTCATATTGAGCATACTGTTTAATGGAATAATTTAATTCAAAATTTGGGAGAAGATTTGTAGCTCGGGTGCTCGTTGTTGTGATTCTGTTCGCCGAGCTGGGAATTTGTGTTGCAAGCGTTTCGTCCCCTGTCTAGGTGACATCCTCAGTGCTTGGGAACCTCCTGTGAAGTGCTTCTGCGATGTATGGCTTGCCACTATAAATGCCGGAGGAAAGATCACAGAAGCGCTTCACAGGAGGCTCCCAAGCACTGAGGATGTCACCTAGACAGGGGACGAAACTTTTGCAACACAAATTCCCAGCTCAGCGAACGGAATAATTTAATCTCTGTCAGGTTAATAGAGAATAACGACTGCAGTAACACAATGATGAATGCTGGGTCCTCAACTATTTGCAACCGATATCGACAGTTTAGGTAAATCGAACAAATGAATTGTAACGAAATTTGTCAATGACATGTCGTTTTCGTGATGAGATACTTAGACTCTAAACGGAAAAAAGCAAACAATAACTTGTCAGATGGAATATAACATGGGTAACTGTGAACCTGCAATTTTTTGAGGAATAATAAAAGGCTGTATATCACATAAATTGACACAATAATACAGCATTTACGCAAGCTTTCACTCTGACATATTCGGGCATCGGGAGTGTTGCTCCACCTCCCCGATGGTCTGCTTTCTGAGGTTCCCTGTGGTCCCATTTGCTCTCAGTACACACAGGATATTTTGATGTGCTTTGTTGCAAGTGGGGAGTGATGAGGGGTGTTTTGTGCCATGCAACAAGGAGATGGTGTTTATCCGAGAGGCTATTAGAGTCAATAGACAATAGACAATAGACAATAGATGCAGGAGTAGGCCATTCTGCCCTTCGAGCCTGCACCGCCATTCAATATGATCATGGCTGATCATTCCTAATCAGTATCCTGTTCCAGCCTTATCTCCATACCCCTTGACTCCACTATCTTTAAGAGCTCTATCCAATTCTTTCTTAAATGAATCCAGAGACTGGGCCTCCACTGCCCTCTGGGGCAGAGCATTCCACACAGCCACCACTCTCTGGGTGAAGTAGTTTCTCCTCATCTCTGTCCTAAATGGTCTACCCCGTATTTTTAAGTTGTGTCCTCTGGTTCGGCACTCCCCCATCAACGGAAATATGTTCCCTCCTGCCAGAGTGTCCAGTCCTTTCATAATCCTATACGTTTCAATCAGATCCCCTCTCAGTCTTCTAAACTCAAGGGTATACAAGCCCAGTCGCTTCAGTCTTTCCATGTAAGGCAATCCTGCCATTCCAGGAATTGACCTCATGAACCTACGCTGCACTCCCTCAATAGCCAGAATGTCTTTCCTCAAATTTGGAGACCAGAACTGTACACAGTACTCCAGGTGTGGTCTCACCAGGGCCCTGTACAGCTGCAGAAGCACCTCTTTGCTTCTGTACTCAATCCCTCTTGTTATGAAGGCCAGCATGCTATTAGCCTTCTTCACGACCTGCTGTACCTGCATGCTTGCCTTCATTGACTGGTGGACAAGAACACCCAGATCTCTCTGAACAGCCCCTTTACCTAATTTGATACCATTGAGGTAGTAATCTGCCTTCCTGTTCTTGCCACCAAAGTGGATAACCAGACATTTATCCACATTAAACTGCATCTGCCATGCATCTGCCCACTCACCTAACTTGTCCAGGTCACCCTGTAATCCCCTAACATCCTCATCACATTTCACCCTACCACCTAGCTTTGTGTCATCAGCAAATTTGTTAATGTTATTGCTGATACCATCTTCTATATCATTTACATATATTGTAAAAAGCTGCGGTCCCAGCACGGATCCCTGCGGTACCCCACTGGTCACTGCCTGCCATTTCGAAATGGAGCCGTTAATCACTACCCTTTGTTTCCTATTAGCCAACCAATTCTCTATCCAATCTAGTACTTTGCCCCCAATCCCGTGCGCCCTAATTTTACTCACTAACCTCTTGTGTGGGACTTTATCAAAAGCTTTCTGAAAGTCCAGGTACACTACGTCCACTGGATCTCCCTCGTCCATCTTCCGAGTTACATCCTCAAAAAATTCAAGAAGATTAGTCAAGCATGATTTCCCCTTCATAAATCCATGCTGACTCTGTCCTATCCTGTTACTATTATCCAGATGTGCCGTAATTTCATCCTTTATAATAGACTCCAGCATCTTTCCCACCACTGAGTTCAGACCAACTGGTCTATAATTTCCTGCTTTCTCCCGCCCACCCTTCTTAAAAAGTGGCACAACATTAGTCATAGAGCCATAGAGATTTAAAGCACGGAAACAGACCCTTCGGCCCAACCTGTCCATGCCAACCAGATATTCCAACCCAATTTAGTCCCACCTGTCAGCACCCGACCCATATCCCTCCAAACCCTTCCTGTTCTTATACCCATCTATATCCCTCTTAAATGTTGCAATTGTACCAGTTCTTTAATTGTACGATGAGACCCGAAGATCATGGGATTGGCTGACTGCTTCTGAATGAAGAGGCTGTGGCTGCTGCCAGGACAGTGGGTATTCACCAACATGATGTACTGTACATACTCACACTGCCAAGATTGATGGAGTGACAGTTTAGAAAGTGTATTCATATAAATGAGAATATATAATAAAGGCATTGCCAGCGCACATGAAGTGGTTACTTTTACCGTATCTCCCACCTCCTAGAACTAGCCCAGACACCAAAAACACAGACATCTGTTCAGCACAAACATTGTGAAGACCAGGCTTGTGCACTCCTCAGTACAAACTGACAATCTGTCCAGGGAGCAAAGTTGAGCAGATTACTCCAATCCTTTAACCCAGACTCGGTAATTGTCCAGTAGGGGAAATGTGCAGGGAACACCACCATACTGATCCCCCCAGCACGTGGAGCTGTATAAACCAACCCCTTTCACTAACTGGGAGATAGTAAGAACTGCAGATGCAGGAGAGTCAGATTTGGATAAAGTGTAGATCTGGAAAACAAAAACCCCAGCAGGTCAAGCAGCATCAAAGGAGAAAGGGAGTCAACATTTCAGGTTGGAACATTTCAGTAGGTGGGGAGGGGAAGGGGCTGAGAAATTAACAGAGCAATGGGATGGCACTGGGTGTGAGATACATGGGATAGCAATAAGTGAATGCAAGTAGGAGGTGATTGGTGAGTGGAAAGAGTGGAGCAGACAGGTCAGAAGGAAAATGGACAGGTAGGGTCAAGTTAAGGAGTTTGAGTTGAGAGGCCGTGCTTGACCGGGGATAAGATGGGGAGTAGAGAAATTTGGAAGCTGGTGAATTCTATGTTAAGGCTGTATGTTTGGAAGGTCCCGAGGTGGAAAATGAGGTGTACTTCCTCTACTTTGCGTGTGGCCTTACATTGGCTGGCGAGGAGACCAAGGAGGGGCATGTTGTGGGGAAGAAGAAGGGGGAGTTGGAAGAGATCGTGACTGGAAGGTGGGGTTTTTGACACATATAGACAATGAATGTTCCCTGAACTGGTCCCCAAGTTAGTTTTCGGTCTCCCCGGTGTAGTGGAAATCACATCAGGAGCTACAGATGAAATAAATCAGGTTGAAGAAATGCACATGAATCTTTGCTAGACCTGGAATGATTCTCCGGGCCATTTGATGGAGGTGAGTGGGGGGATGTTTTGCACCTCGTACGGAGGCAGGGAAAGGTTCCAGGTGTGGAGGAGGGGTTAGTGGAGAGTGTGGAGCCAACGAGGGATTCCCGGAGCGAATTCAGGCATTCCTGCCTCTTAAACAGCATTCAGAGCAGATCTTTTAAAATTTTGCGTCACAAAGCTGGTCCTTTTTCTAAAAACTGTTCCTTCTTCACAAAGATACTGATTGTTTTCAGAGAGGGCATAAAACAATACAGGCTCGGAATCACTTGAGTTGGTACCAAGATGAAAAAAGGCAGAGTGAGGCATTGTTGTTTATAATTAAACAAGTAAGATTTTATGCTGTAGTTTTCATGTTTTAGAGGTAACCTGCACTCTGAAAGGGGAATGGTCAGTCCTGGAAGCTGAAGTCTTGGTTGAGTTAGTGCAGCAGGGGCTGTATTCAAACAGGCTGCCAGACTCTCTCTGTTTCTGCCCTTCTAACTTTGCAATGTAACCTCTGATTCAGTTTTACTCGATGTTTATGCAGTTTGTTTTTGGTACTGTTGGAATAGTAGAATTACGTACAGTTTGGGTAGACTGAGTTCTGTGGGGATTCTATATTCTGTTCTTTGTGTTTGACTCCATAAGTTTGTGAATAAACTTTTGTCTGTTTTAAAACGTGGTAGTCAACCTTGCTAATTTCGAGTAATTATCACTGTACACTATCGAAACAAATTGCAAAGTTACAGTCAGGGCTCTTTGCTAAAGAATGTTTTAGAACATAGAACATAGAACATAGAACAATACAGCACAGAACAGGCCCTTCGGCCCACGATGTTGTGCCGAACTTCTATCCTAGATTAAGCACCCATCCATGTACCTATCCAAATGCCGCTTAAAGGTCGCCAATGAATCTGACTCTACCACTCCCACGGGCAGCGCATTCCATGCCCCCACCACTCTCTGGGTAAAGAACCCACCCCTGACATCTCCCCTATACCTTCCACCCTTCACCTTAAATTTATGTCCCCTTGTAACACTCTGTTGTACCAGGGGAAAAAGTTTCTGACTGTCTACTCTATCTATTCCTCTGATCATCTTATAAACCTCGATCAAGTCACCCCTCATCCTTCGCCGTTCCAACGAGAAAAGGCCGAGAACTCTCAACCTATCCTCGTACGACCTACTCTCCATTCCAGGCAACATCCTGGTAAATCTTCTCTGCACCCTCTCCAAAGCTTCCACATCTTTCCTAAAGTGAGGCGACCAGAACTGCACACAGTACTCCAAATGTGGCCTAACCAAAGTCCTGTACAGCTGCAACATCACCTCACGACTCTTGAATTCAATCCCTCTGCTAATGAACGATAATACTCCATAGGCCTTCTTACAAACTCTATCCACCTGAGTGGCAACCTTCAAAGATCTATGTACATAGACCCCAAGATCCCTCTGTTCCTCCACCTGACCAAGAACCCTACCATTAACCCTGTATTCCGCATTCTTATTTGTTCTTCCAAAATGGACAACCTCACACTTGGCAGGGTTGAACTCCATCTGCCACTCCTCAGCCCAGCTCTGCATCATATCTAAGTCCCTCTGCAGCCGACAACAGCCCTCCTCACTGTCCACGACTCCACCTATCTTTGTATCATCTGCAAATTTACTGACCCACCCTTCGACTCCCTCATCTAAGTCATTAATAAAAATTACAAACAGCAGAGGACCCAGAACTGATCCCTGCGGAACTCCACTTGTAACTGGACTCCATGCTGAATATTTACCATCTACCACCACTCTCTGACTTCGACCGGTTAGCCAGTTTTCTATCCAATTGGCCAAATTTCCCTCTATCCCATGCCTCCTTTTGAGTGATCTGGCCTAGTCCATAACAGATTGGGGCCTCTTTTCGGGATTTTTAGCAGCGAATAGCATGTGCTAGTGTCATTATTTCAGGTATTGGTTTGGTTGGGTTGACAAAGCTTGGGATACAATGGCTCTTTCAGTCACCAAGAGTTTTCTGGAGATGGACGAGGTGAAATTGGTAGTTTCACAAAAGGTGGTTAAGACCAGGCTACTGTAATGAGCAGACAAGCTGGGGTTGGAGCTGCCTCCTTCTGTGAGGAAACGAGAGATAATTACAGCAGTAACTTAGCATTTTAATTTAATGGAAACACCAGCAGTATCTGCAGAAATGGCAAAAATACAATTGAAAATGAAGCAGCCTGAGTTGGAGGTGAGAGGTACTGAAAGGGCAGCTGAATGAAAACAGGTTGAGTTTCGATTAAAAGCAGAAGAGAGAGCAAAAGAAAGAGAAGTAGAAGAGAAAGAAAAAGAATGAAGGGCTTGAGCAGAAGAGAAAGAAAAAGAGAGTGAGTTTGAACTTCAGAATCTGACATTGAGAAAGGGAAGTCAGCTTAAAAGGAGGCTGAAGGTAAGCTTACTATGGAAAACCAGAGTTAAAATGGCAGGTTAGCAGCTCAAGTGGCTGATGATTATGAGTTAGTCCAGTGACCCTTCCAGAATCAATTCCCATCAATGAGGGAATTGAAATTGGGAAAAGATAAATCTTCACATGAAAACGAAAATGTAGATCTCAGTGAAGATCATTAGGAGAACTTACCAGAGGGGGAAAGGAAATATTTGAAGGGGACAAAGAAGATTGAAAAAAAATTCCAGTGCCTTCATTGTAATAAAGTGGATTACATTAAATCACAGTGTTGTTGGGTTAGGAGAAAGCCAGATGTAGAAAAACCGGACAAGCCTGGATGTTTTGTTGGCATGGTAACAGAAAGCGCAACTGAAGCTAGGAAACTGCATCAGAGGTTGATTATGGAGGAAGTGCCAGATCTGCTTAAAAAATATACATGCAAAAGTACATTTTATTCACAAAGGCCAGGATTTGCAGGCAAAGAGGCATATTAAGGGACACAGGATCCTCGCAGTCTGTGATGCTGAATGATGAGGAGATATGTACTCCTGAAGGACTATTGCCAGAATAGGTACGAGTAACAGGAATTAAAGTGACAAAGTGTGTTTAATTATGTTCAGTGAGGTGTGAGTATCCAGAGAAGAGTGGAGATTTGTGGTAGGAGTACTGGACAAACTCTCAGCTCCAGGAATACAATTTGTTCTTGCAAATGATTTCGTTGATTCACTAGTAGGTGTGCTACCTACTCTAGTTGAAAATCTAGTGAGATGCAGACAACTGAAGCAATGCAGAATTTTTATACTGAAATCTTCCCTGATTGTCTTGCAATGACATGACAGAGGCACAATCTGAAGGAGGAGAGATCAAAGCACAGGTAAGGAAGCAGAAATAACCTTATCAAAGAATATTTTGATCAGATAAGTGGGACAGACCAGGAGAAAATGGGGATACATGCAAGTATCTTTCATTCTGCTAAGCTCATGGAGTTAAAGCAGAAAAAGGAGAACTTAAAGTGTCAAAAGGTGTATGCCTGGAAGGGGAGTATATGTATCCCTGTGTGTTATTACTGAACAAACAGTGTCTTAATGAGGTAATGGAGACCATCACACATTCAAACAGAGGAGAAATGAGCAGAAGTTCATCAGATTGTTTTGCCAGTAGGGTATCGAAAAGAGGTGCTGTGAGTGGCGTATTAGCTAATACTTGGATTCATTTAGGAGTGAGGAAAACACAGGCTAAACTACAATGACATTTTTACTGGCTGGGCCTACACAAGGATGCAGCTGAATATGCATACATGCCAAATAATCTGAAAACCACAGGCAAGAATAAAACCTGCACCTTGAGTAACCTTTCACAAGAGTTTTGATTTATTGCCTAGGTCCCCTAAATCAAACAAAAAGTGTTAATAAGTATTTATTAACAATAATAGATGTATTGACTAGATTTCCTGAGGCAGTCCCATTACCTAATGCCACAGTAAAAAAGGTAGTGGAAAAATTCTTAATTTCTTCACTCGATACAGACTACCAATAGAGACCCAGTCATATTAAGGGTCAAATCTCACATCCAAACTAATCAAGATGTTTATGGACAGGTTGGGAATAAAACAATTCAAATATACTGCGGACCATTCAGAATCACAAGGAGCAGTAGAAAGGTGGCATCAAACATTAAAGACCATATTAAGGGCATATGGTCAGGACGATCCAGATGATTAGGATTAGAGAATTCCACTTGCTTTTTTGCAATCAGAGATGCACCAAATGAATCAACCAAATTCAGTCCATTTGAATTAATTTTTGGACATGAAGTAAAAGAAACGTTAAAATTAATTAAGGAGAAATTAATAAGTCAGAGATCAGAGGACATCCATTTGGGCAATGTGTCAAATTCTAGAGGACAATTAAATCGAGCTGGGGAATTGGCTAGACAGCATTTAAAAGTATTGCAGTACACAAAGAATCAGGAAGCAGATAGGAAATCAAAAAATTGTAATTTTGCCATTGGGAATAAGGTATTGTTGTGACTTGAAGTAATAAGTGAACCTTTGAAAACATGGTTTAGTGGACTTTATTAAATCGAAAGGAAATTGAGTGAGGTGAACTACTTGCTAAGGATTCCAGACTGGAAGAAATCTTGCAGCATGTGTCATGTGAATATGCTCAAAAGATATTTTGACAGAGAAGGAAAGCAAGAGGAGAAGGTGTTAATGATTACAGCACAGAAGGAAGAACCAAGTTCAGAGGATTCTGAATTGGACATTCCTCAAATCAACTTGGACAATGAGGAAGTTGACAAAAATTGGGATAAATTCTTGAGTTATCTTCCACAAGACAATTGAAATGACCTTTAAGATTTATCAATATCACATGGGGAGATATGCAGAGATAAACTGGCAAGTACTAATCTAATTGTGCATAATGTAGGTACAGGAGATGCTGTTCCGGTTAAGCAACATGCTTTTTGGCATAATCCTCTGAAGTTCGTACAGGTTCAGAAGGAGGTAGAACGCATGCTTCAAGATGGCTTAATCGAAGTGAGCTACAGTGACTGGAGCTCATGAATAGTCATGTTGCCAAAGCCAAATGATACCCAAAAATTAAGTGTGAACTTTGCAAAAATTAATGTCGTTACAAAGACTGATGCATATCCAATTCTGTGGTTGGAGACTGTCAAAAAGGTGGGGCAAACAACTTACATTTGTACATTGGGCTTGCTCAGAGACAACTGCCATGCACCTCTATCGGAGAGATCAAAGGCAATTTCGGCTTTTGAAATGCCAAATCGACTATATCAGTTTAAAGGCATTCCATTTGGAATGAAAAATGCTCCAGCCACATTTCAATAAGGTCATCGCTGGATTACCCAACTGCATTGTGGTAACAGATGACCTGAGATTTTTAATCACTTCTGGAAGGAACATTTACAGCATTTATCACATGTCTTCATCGACTTCGCAAGGCAGGTTTGGTCGTATACCTAGCTAAAAGTGAATTTGCCACAACCCATGTTACTGGACACAGGTAAGTGGCCTCATGGGAATGTGGAAACGAAAGTAATTCGGGAATTT
Organism: Chiloscyllium punctatum; assembly: GCF_047496795.1. Taxonomy (NCBI): domain Eukaryota; kingdom Metazoa; phylum Chordata; class Chondrichthyes; order Orectolobiformes; family Hemiscylliidae; genus Chiloscyllium; species Chiloscyllium punctatum. Next base: position 31,657,709 of record NC_092783.1, read on the forward strand.
CCCACACGTTGACAAAAACTTCAGTACTACATTTACTGGGATTGAATGGATTTTACAGAACGTTTGTGCCAGGTTTCGGCAGTGTCGCTGCTCCACTCACCGATTTGTTAAAAAAGGGCAAGACGTTTCAATGGGCAGCAGTGTCAAAAAGCATGTGAAAGCCTGAAGACAGTGTTAAGCACTGCCCCAGTGTTAGCTACACCTGATTACACAAAGCCTTTGAAGGTGCCGACCTATGCCAGTGGTGTGGGTGTCAGTGTAGTCCTCCCGCAGGTGGGTGACAAGGGAAATAAGGACCCATCGGGTATTTTTCCAGAAGATGACCCTTCATCAACAGGAATATTCAACGATGGAGAATGAGAATTTGTGCTTGGTATTGGCATTACAACATTTCAGTGTCTATATTACCAGCAATGCATCTGAAACAATCGGATATGCTGATCATCACCCATTGATATTTGTGGAGAAATTTTGGGACAAAAATGCCAGACTGTTTAGATGGAGGTTATTATTGTAGCCAATCAAATTGACAATTGTTCTGGTGGCAGGTTGTGAAAACTAGACTGCCGATGCAGTGCTCAGTTGCGAATGAAATACAGAGGTGTTCAGAGGCGGGTATTCCACGAGCCTGAATTCAAATGTGGTTCTGCATGTTTGCATGTGCATCGTCAGTTTAGAGTGTATGTGTGCTTTAGAGTCTTTTCTTTAGGGGTCCTTTTTTAGGGGTTTTCAAAATGAACCCATCCTTGCATGTTGATGGTTCATTATTTTAAAGGGAAGGACGTTTCACAAATCTGATCACTTTTCTAAAAGCTGTCCCTTCTTCTCAAGGATACTGTTCATTGGTATATTTTTCAGAGGGGTCATAAAACTATCCAGACTCTGAATCTACTGAGTTGGTACGAGAAGAAAATGGTATTGGGAGGCCTTTTTGTTCCTGCACAAACAGGAGATATTAGGCCAAAGCTTTCATGTTTTAGCTTTCGTGTAATGAAAGGAGAATGTTCAGTCCCGCAAGTTGAAGTCTTGGCTGAGTCAGTGCAACAGAAGCTGTATGGAAACAGGCTGCTGGACTCTTTCTGCTTCTGCCCTTCTAACTTCGACGTGTAAGCCTCTGTATCAGTTTTACTCCATGTTTACTCAGTTTGTTTCTTGGGACTGTAGTGTATTTTTGGAAAAGCATAATTAAGTCTAGATTGGATAAGTTGAGTTCTGTGTGGAGTCCGTATTCTCTTCTTTGTGTTTCATTCCATAATTTGTGAATAAACTGTTGTCAGTTTTAAAACCTGACAGTCAACTGAGCTAACTTACTCTGGGTAATTTTCACTGTGCATTTACTGAAACGAATTGCAAAGTTACGGACTGGGCTGCCTGCTTAAGAATGTTTTGATTGATTTGGACTCGTCCATAACACTTGTGCCCGTTACACAGGAATGAAAAGGAAACAAAGGTTATAGAAAGGGGAGGACAAATAATTATCATCTTCAGCGTGGAATAAATAGTAATGAACAAGCTAGTGGGATTTGATGCAAATTTGCAAAATCCTTGTGAAGAAATTAATAACAGGACATTTGTAAAGTCAAACTATTACCCATCAGAGTCAGCATGGTTTTACAAAGCGTAAATCATGTCTGAATAATTTGCACAGGTTTTTGAAATATGTGATAAGCAAGATAAAGAATGGGGATCCTGGAGATGCAATGTATCTAGAATTCTCGAGGGCATTGCATAAGAACCTACGCAAAAGACTAATCCATAAAGTAAGAGCAGATGGTGTGTGGAGTCATTTATTTGCTTGAATAAATTAGATTAGATTACCTACAGTATGGAAACAGGCCCTTTGGCCCAACAATTCCACACCAATCCCCTGAAGAGTAACCCACCCAGACCCATTCCCCTACATTTACCCCTGACTAATGCAACTAACACTATAGGCAATTTAGCCTGGCTAATTCACCTGACTTGCACAACTTTGGACTGTGGGAGGAAACCGGAGCGCCCAGAGGAAACCCATGCAGACACGGGGAGAATGTGCAAACTCCACACAGACAGTTGCCTGCGGTGGGAATTAAAACCTGGGTCCCTGGCACTGTAAGGCAGCAGTGCTTACTACTGAGCCACTGTATTGGGATATGTAAACCAATGGAATGCAGAGATATAGGAAAAGTGGGTCATTTTCTGGTTGTTAACATTTGGGGTGCCATGGATTTCAGGCCTCAAGCTGAAAACTATTTGCAAACAGTATTATGGCTTGGTACATGGTTTGGAATTTCTGTAGCCAATATTCCAGATGACACTGAAACAGATGGAAAAGTCAGTTGCAATGAAGTTATACAAAATTTACAAAGGGATATGGATAGGTTCGGTGAATGGGCCAAAAGATTTCAGTGAGATTTAACATGGTTAAGTAAGGGGTTAACCATCTTGTTCAAAGGAATAGAAAGGAAACTTATTATCGTAATGGAAAGAAACTTCAGAGAACTGTGGCACAGTGTAAACTGGGTGTCCTGGTGCACATCGCAGAAAACTCACAAGCAGGTACCGCAAGTAATGAGATGGGCAAGTGCAATGTTAACGTTTATTTCTAAAAGATAAAGAAAGGCAAATGTTGCTGCAACTAAGCAGGCATTTCTGAGACTGAAGCTGGAGTACTGTGTACAGTATTGGTACTCTGACTTGATAGGCATTGGACCAGTTCAGAAAATTTTACTAGAGTGATTCCAGAGATGAGGGGTTTTCTTATGAATTCAAATGAATTCTTATGAATTAACCAATTCAGATCTATGCTGCCAGGAGTTTAGAAAAAAGAGTGGAGATCACATTGTGGTGTGTAACATGATCGGTGTAGGGTCCACTGCTTTTCGTCATTTATACAAATGACTTGGATTTGAACAAAGTGTTTATGGTTAATAAGTTTGCAGGTGACACCAAAATGGGAGATGTAGTGGAAAGTGAAGAAGGTTCCCCCAAAGTACAGTACCTCAGATCTTCATCGAATGGACCAATGGGCTAAGGAGTGGCGGATGCATTTTAATTTAGATAACTGTGAGGTGCTGCATTTTGGAAAGGCAAATCAAGGCAGGACATAGGGCTTTTACCCGAAGCGTTGATTTCGCTGCTCATTGGATGCTGCCTGGACTGCTGTGCTCTTCCAGCGCCACTAATCCAGTATTTGGTTTTCAGCATCTGCAGTCATTGTTTTTACCTTGTTGATATGCACTTAATGGTCAGGTCTTTGAGAGTGTTTTGATCAAACAGACCTTGGAGTGCAGGTTCATATTTTCTTGAATGTGGAGTCGCAGGCAGGTAGGATTGTGAAGAAGGCACTTAGTTAGCTTTCCTTCAAAGTCAACACACTGAGGTGATGGAGTTGGGAGGTCATGTTGTGGCTATAAACAGCATTGGGTAGGCAACATTGGAATACTGTGTACAATTCTGGTCTCCCTCCTATAGGAAGGGTGTTGTGTAACTTGTATGGGTTCAGAAAACATTTATAAGGATGGTGTCTGCGTTGGAGAGTTTGTAACAGACTGAATAGGCTGGGGCTGTTTTTTTTTCCTGGATCATTTGAGGTTGAGGGGTGAAAGTTTAGTCTTTTATGAAATGATGAGGGGCATGGATGAACTAAATGATCATGGTCTTTTCCCTGGGCTGGGGGAGTTGGGAATTAGAGGAAATAGATTTAAGCTGATAGTGGAAAGATAGAAAAGGGACGTAAGGGGCAATGTTTTCATGCTGAGGGAACTGCATCGATGGAATGAACTGCCAGAGTATGTGATGGAGGTGGGTACAATATTGCTTTTAAAAAGCATCTGGAAGGGTACGTGAATCGGAACAGTTTACAGGGATATGGGCCAAATGCTGGAAAATGGGACGAGATTAATGCAGAATATATGGCCAACTTAGAAGAGTTGGACCAAATGTCTGTTTCCGCGCTGTACAATGCACTTAAGAGAGAAAGCCACAAGTAATTCACAGAGAACATGCTGTCAACACATGGGGAAAAGGACAGTAAGTGGAACTAACTGGAGTAATTTGACTTTGGAGGAGCCAACTCACAAGAATTAGAACATTCAATAAAGGCAGTGCCAGATCAGCTGAAATGGTTTGTTATGCTCTGAATCAACCCGACAGAACCAGCCAGAGAGTATAAACTGAGACAAGATGACAGCTCGGCATGGAGAGCTGTGCAGACTATTTTGTTTCACTGCTAGACAAACTGAATGATTTGCCCAGCACGGGGACCATTGAAAAACTCTGCCGGTGTATTAGGGCTATACTTGCATGAAGTAACTGGTTAGCCTGGGAAATTTGCAGCCCATGCTGTGAGTAACAGTAAATGGAGCTCCCACAGAGTTATCACTCTGTACATCCATTGTGCAAATATGAGGCAAGGGGTGTGGGCGTTTAGATCTGTGAGTGTGTGTGTCTGTGTGTTTGTCCGTATATGTCACTGCGTGCGTCTGTGTCTGTCTGTCTGTTTCTGTCACTGCGTGCCTGTGTGTGTCTGTGTCTCTCTCTGTGTGTCTGTCTGCTTATGTCACTGCGTGTGTCTGTGTGCGTGTGTGTGTGTATATCTGTGTCTCTGTCTATCTGTGTATGCCACTGCCTGTGTCTGTCTGTTTGTATGAGGGAGATACAGGGGTTGGAGGTCATACTTGTGAGAATCATTGTTAGTGTGAGAACATGCATTGTTGAAAAACAGGTTCAGTATGAACAACTGGAGTCTGGAGTCAAGATGGAGCCACAACGGGATCTGTTTTTGTGAGTGCTCTACAGTTGACCTCATGCTCATATTTCTTAGAACCTTTGCACAAATTTAAAGTTAAATTCTAAGTCTGTAAAAATTAGTAATGATGTTCATTTAAATCTAATTACAGGTCCAAGGATCCTATGGACATCTGCAGCACAGAACTATCGACACTGAATTTACAAGCCGAGAGCAAACATATCAACTTTCTGCACGATCCAGAAGAACAACCATAACAAAGGCTTGAACACTGATCCTGCAGAAACCTGACTCTGTGATGACATCATAAAGAACAGCAACGGCTTTCACAGTGACGGTAATAACGCATGCAATTACAGAGAGACAACCCTGAGAAATCCCAGACGAACAGAGACACAACCCTGAGCTCAGACCCACAGAAACACAACCCTGAGAATGTCCAGATCCATAGAGACACAACGCTGAGATGGCTAAGACCTACAGAGACATAACCTTGAGAAGGCCCAGACCCACAGAGACACAACACTGAGAAGGCCCAGACCCACAGAGACACAACACTGAGAAGTCCCAGACCCACAGAGACACAACACTGAGAAGAGCCAGACAATACTGAGAATGCCCAGACCCAGAGAGACACAACACTGAAAACTCAGATCCTGTGTGGACCAACTGGTGGAGATATTCAACATCTTCAACCACTCCCTCCCACAGTTGAAGTCCCCACCTGCTCCAAGAAGACCACCATCATCCTAGTACCTGAGAAAGCACATGCAATTTGCCTTCATGATTACCACCCAATAGCTCTGACCTCAAAAATCATGAACTGCTTCGAGAGGCTGATCATGGCCCACATCAATTCCAGTCTGCCAGCCTGCCACGATCCCCCACAATTTGCCTCCCGACATAACACGTCTGCAGTGGATGTCTTATCCTAATCCCTGCACTCATCCCTGGAACATCTAGACAACAAGGACACCTACACCAGACTCATGCTCATTGACTACAGCTCTACGTCCAATACCATTGTCGCCTCCAGACTGGTACCAAAACTCCGTGAGCTTGGTCTCAGCTCTTCCCTCTGCAACTGGATCCTCAGCTTTCTGACCCACAGGCCACAATTAGTGAAGTTAGAAAACTGTACCTCCTCCACAATATACACAACACTGGAGCACCCTAAGGTTATATCCTCAGTCCCCTACTGTACTTCCGGTACACCGACACCTGTGTTGCCAAATTCCAAATGACAAACATGTTTCAGTTCGTTGATGATGCCACTTAGTAGTACAGATATCAACAATGAGGAGTCAGTGTACAGAAAGATAATAGATGGCTTTGCGACGTGTTGCAATGAGAACAACCTCTGACGAGACATTGACAAAACTCAAGAATTGATCGTTGCCTTCAGAAAGGAAGGAGGTGAATATGCCCCCATCTACATCAACAAATCAGGGGTTGAGACGGTCAAAATTCTCAGAGTGACAAAAATGACCAACCTGTCCTGGACTTCCCATATAGATGCAATTATCAAGAAAGCACAACGATGCTTCTTCTTCCTCAGGCGGCTCAGGATCTTTGGCATGTCCACAAAGACCCTCGCCAATATTTACTGATGCACCATTAAAAGTATACTGTCTGGGTGCATAACCACTGGGTGTGGCAACTGGTCTGTCCAGGATTGTAAGGAACTACAGAATGTTGAGGGCAGAGCCCAATCCATCACGGGAGCTAATCTTCCATTGATGGACTCCAACGACATGGCTCGCTGCCACTGAACGGCTCTAACATCTTTAAAGACTCCTCCCACCCCAGTAGTGATCTCCTATATCCTTTTCTGTCGGGCAGAGGAGGCAGAAGCCTGAATACAAGCACCTGCAGTTTCAGGAACAGCTTTGTTCCTGCTGTTATTTGACTTGTGAATGGACTCTAACTTCAAGTAAAGTTGATCTTGTTAATGTTTATGTTGCTTTCTGCATCTTGTGTGCAGCTGAAACCTTGTGCACCTTGCTCTGCCTGTCCATCCTATGATCTGGATGTTCTTGTTGGCTATGACCAGGGGAGACGATGGCCAAGTGAAATCATGTTAATCCAGAGGCCTACATAATGCGCTTGGGAGTGTTCGAATGTCTGAATCTTGCCATAGTATATGTTGGATTTGAACACAATTAAAATAAAAAGTGGAATTAAGAGTCAAATAATTACCATTGTCGTTTGTTGGAAAACCCATCTGGTTCACTGATGTCCTTCAGTGAAGGAACATAGAACATAGAACATAGAAAAATACAGCGCAGTACAGGCCCTTCGGCCCTCGATGTTGCGCTGACCGAAGCCTACCTTACCTACACTTGCCCAATAACCTCCATATGCTTGTCCAATGCCCACTTAAATGACCATAAAGAGGGAGAGTCCACCACTGCTATTGGCAGGGCATTCCATGAACTCACAACCGGCTGAGTAAAATATCTACCACTAACATCTGTCCTATACCTACTACCCCTTAATTTAAAGCTGTGTCCCCTAGTAACAGTTGACTTCATTAGCGGAAAAAGGTTCTCACTGTCAACCCTATCTAAACCCCTAATCATCTTGTACACCTCTATCAAATCTCCCCTAAACTTTCTTTTCTCCAATGAGAAAAGCCCCAAGTACCTCAGCCTTTCCTCACATGATCTTCCTACCATGCCAGGCAACATCCTGGTAAACCTCCTCTGCACTCGTTCCAATGCCTCCACATCCCTCCTACAGTATGGCGACCAAAACTGCACACAATACTCCAGATGAGGCCGCACCAGAGTCTTATACAACTGCAACATGACCTCAGGACTCCGGAACTCAATTCCTCTACCAATAAAGCCCAGTACGCCATATGCCTTCTTCACTGCACTATTTACCTGGGTGGCAACTTTCAAAGATCTGTGTACATGGACACCAAGATCCCTCTGCTCATCCACACTACCAAGTAGTCTACCATTAGCCCAGTAATCCATCTTCTTGTTACTCCTACCAAAGTGAATGACTTCACACTTAGCTACATTGAATTCCATTTGCCACCTTACTGCCCAGCTCTGCAACTTATCTATATCCCGCTGTAACCTGCCACATCCTTCTTCGCTGTCCACAACTCCACCGACTTTCGTGTCATCCGCAAACTTGCTCACCCAGCCTTCAAGCCCCTCCTCCAGGTCATTTATAAAAATGACAAACAGCAATGGTCCCAAAACAGATAATTGTGGAACACTGCTAGTAACTGCGCTCCAAGATGAAGCTATACCATCAACTATACCATCTCCTTCCAGCCAGCCAATTCCTAATCCAAACCTCTAATGCACCCTCAATGCCATACCTCCGTAGTTTTTGCATTAGACTGCCATGGGGTACCTTATCGAACGCCTTGCTAAAATCCATATACACCACATCTACTGCTTTACCATCATCCACTTCCTTGGTCACCTTCTCAAAGAATTCAATAAGGTTTGTGAGGCACGACCTGCCCTTCACAATACCATGCTGACTATCCTTGATCACATTATTCCTATCCAGATGTTCATAAATCCTATCCCTTACAATTCTCTCTAAGACTTTGCCCACAACAGAAGTGAGACTCACTGGCCTATAGTTACTCGGGCTATCCCTGCTCCCCTTCTTGAACAAGGGGACCACATTCGCTATCCTCCAGTCTTCTGGCACTATTCCCGAAGACAACGACGACATAAAAATCAAGGCCAATTGCTTCGCTATCTCCTCCCTAGCTTCCCAGAGGATCCTAGGATAAATGCCATCAGGCCCAGGGGACTTATCTATTTTCATCCTTTCCAGAATTTCCAACACCGCTTCCCTACCTACCTCAAAGCCGTCCATTCTAATTAATCGTGACTCAGTATTCACATCGGCAACAATGTCCTGTTCCTGAGTGAATACGAACGAAAAGTATTGATTTAGTGTCTCACCGATCTGCTCCGCCTCCACACACAACTTCCCACTACTATCCTTGACTGGACCGATACCTACCCTAGTCATCCTTTTCTTCCTGACATACCTATAGAAAGCCTTTGGGTTTCCCCTAATCCTACCAACTAAGGACTTTTCATGTCCCCTTCTCGCTGCTCTTTGCTCTCTCTTTAGATCCTTCCTGGCTACCTTATAACTCTCAATCGCCCCATCTGAACCTTCACGCCTCATCTTTACATAGGCCGCCTTCTTCCCTTTCACAAGGGATTCCAATTCCTTGTTAAACCACGGCTCCCTCACAAGACCCTTTACTCCCTGCCTGACTGGTACATACTTATCAAGGACACCCATTAGCTGTTCCTTGAACAATCTCCATATATCATTTATGTTCTTCCCTTGAAGCCTATTTTTCCAATCCACACATCCTAAGTCATGCCTCACCGCATCATAATTTCCCTGCCCCCAGCTATAACTGTTGCCCTGCAGTGCACACTTATCCCTCTCCATCACTAGAGTAAAAGTCACCGAGTTGTGGTCACTGCCCCCGAAGTGCTCACCTACCTCCAAGTCTAATACCTGGCCTGGTTCACTACCTAGAACCAAATCCAGTATAGCCTCACCTCTTGTTGGCCTGTCTACATATTGTGTCAGGAAACCCTCCTGCATACATTGGACAAACACCAACCCATCTAACGAACTCGAGCTATAGCTTTCCCAGTCAATATCTGGGAAGTTAAAGTCCCCCATAACAACCACCCTGCTACTTTCACTCTTCTCCTGAATCATCCTCGCAATACTTTCCTCTACTTCTCTCGGACTATTAGGAGGCCTGTAGAAAACTCCTAACAGGGTGACCTCACCTTTCCTATTTCTAACCTCCGCCCAAACTACCTCAGATAGCAAGTCTTCCTCCATCACCCTTTCTACTGCTGTAATACTATCCTTGACAAGCAATGCCACACCTCCCCCTCTTTTACCCCCATCTCTGACCCTACTAAAACATTTAAACCCTGGAACCTGCAACAGCCATTCCTGTCCCTGTTCTACCCACGTCTCTGTAATGGCCACATCATCGAAGTCCCGGGTTCTAACCCATGCTGCAAGCTCACCTACCTTATTTCTTATACTTCTGGCATTGAAGTATACACACTTCAAGCCACCTTCCTGTTTACAGGCACCCTCCTTCGAGAGCGATGCCATGTTCCTAACCTCCCTACACTCAAGGTCCTGTACCCTAAAGCTACACTCCAGGTTCCCATGCCCCTGCAGAGTTAGTTTAAAGAGCACTAGCAAACCTCCCGCCAAGGATACTGGTGCCCCTCAGGTTCAGGTGTAGACCATCCTGTTTATAGAGGTCCCACCTTCCCCAGAATGAACCCCAGTTATCCAAATACCGGAATCCCTCCCTCCTGCACCACCCCTGTAGCCACGCATTTAACTCCTCTCTCACCCTATTCCTCGACTCTGTATCACGTGGCACGGGTAACAAACCAGAAACAACAACTCTGTTCGTTCTAGCTCTGAGCTTCCAACCTAGCTCCCTGAAAGCCTGTCTAACATCCTCACCTCTCTTCCTACCTATGTCGTTGGTGCCAACGTGGACCACGATCTGGGGCTGCTCCCCCTCCCCCTTAAGGACCCGGAATACACGATCAGAGACATCACGTACCCTTGCACCTGGGAGGCAACATACCAATCGTGAGTCTCTGTCGCCCCCGCAAAACCGCCTATCTGTGCCCCTCACTATTGAGTCCCCAATAACTATCACTCTACCTTTCACCACCCTTCCCTTCTGAGCAATGGGGACAGGCTCCGTGCCAGAGGCCTGAACCTCGTTGCTTACCCCTGGTAACTCATCCCCCCCACAAGTATCCAAAACGGTATACTTGTTCTTGAGGGGAATGACCGCAGGTGGTCCCTGCACTGGCTGCTTCCTCCCACTCCCCCTCACTGTCACCCATCTCTCTATAACTTTCGGAGTAACTACTTCCCTAAAGCTCTGATCTATGACCACCTCTGCCTCCCGAATGATCCGCAGTTCATCCAACTCCAGCTCCAGTTCCCTAACACGGTCTTGGAGGAGCTGGAGATGGGTGCACTTCTTGCAAGTGTAATCAGGAGGGACGCTAATGGCTTCTCTCACCTCATACATGTTGCAAGAGGAACATTGCACTGCCTTCGCTGCCATCCCCCTAAAAGGTAAACTTTAAAAACTAGATCTAAAGAAACAAACAAGCAAAATGCAGCACTTACCTGTTTATCACAATGGGTCGTATTATTAGGTTAGAGGAGGAGGGTGGGTGGGAGGCTCTACCCATGTAGTGCCTCGGGTTCCTCGCCTGCGAAATGTCCCATCCTTACCTTTTCTGGTCTACATGTGACTCAAGACCCACAGAAATGCGGTTGCCTCTTAACTGCCCTCTGTGCAAATTATGGATTGACAGTATATGCTGGATAAGCCAACGATGCTGTCATCCCAACTGCACTCAGAGACATATGACGACAATAAGCAAATTAAATCAACTGGTAATGGTTTGGGTAATGGACAGAAAGAGAAAAATTGAGGGATATTTCATCGACATATGTGAGAATGTACTTGAGAATATGAAAATTAATATATTCCCAGACCCAATAACAGTATAGATTGAGTGAGTTCCGATATAGAACATCAAACATAGATCAATCCAGCACAGAACAGGCCCTTCGCCACTCAGTGTTGCACCAACCCATGAACTATTCTCAGCTCGTCCCCTACACTATCCCATCATCATCCATGTGCTTATCCAAGGGTTGTTTAAATCTCCCTACTGTGGCTGAGTTAACTACATTGGCAGGTCGGGCATTCCACACCGTTACCACTCTCTGAGTGAAGAACCTTGTTCTAACATCTGTCTTAAATCTATCCCCTCTCATGATGCCTCCACATACAATATGGTGTCATCATCAAAGGAAAATGACTTTCACTCTCTACCCTACCAAATCCTCTGATCATCTTGTATGTCTCTATCAAATCCCCTCTTAGCCTTCATCTTTCCAATGAAAACAGACCCAAGTCTCTCAGCCTTTCCTCATAACAGCTTACTTCCTGACTAGGAAACATCCTGGTGTTTCTCCTCTCCACCTTTTCCAATGCTTCCACATTCTTCCTGAAATATGGTGACCAGAACTGTACACAAAATTCCAAGTGTGGCTGCACTAGCATTTTGTACAGTTGCAGCATGATATTGTGGCTCTGGAACTCGATCCCTCTACCAATGAAACCTAACACACCGTATGCCTACTTAACTGCACTCTCAACCTGGGTGGCAACTTTCAACGATCTATGTACATGGACTCCAAGATCCCTCTGCACATCCACAGGACCAAGAATCTTTCCATTGATCGAGTACTCTGCCTTCCTGTTATTCTTCCCAAAGTGCATCACCCAAAGCTGCAAACTCCACTTGCCACTTCTCAGTCCAATTCTGCAGTTTATCCAAGTCCCCCTGTAACATGTAACATTCTTCCAAACTGTCCACTACTGCACCAACTTTAGTGTCATCTGCACATTTACTAATCCATCCACCTATGTCTGCGTCTAAGTCATTTATAAAAATGACAAACAGCAGTGGTCCCAAAACACCATTAGTAACCGGACTCCAGGTTGGATATTTTCCATCAACCACCACTCGCTGCCTTCTTTCAGAAAGCCAGGTTCTGATCCAAACTGCTAAATCACCTTCAATCTCATGCCTCTGTATTTTTTTCTCCAACAGCCTACCATGTGGAACCTAATCAAAGGATTTACTGAAGTCCATGTATACCACGTCAACTGCCCTACCTTCATCTGCTTGCTTGGTCACCTTCTCAAAAAATGCAACGAGGTTTGTGAGGCACGACCTGTCCTTGACGAAACCATGTTGACTATCTGAAATCAAATTGTCGCTTGTTCGATGATTATAAATCTTATCTCTCATAATCCTTACCAGAACCTTTCCTACAACAGAAGTATGGCTCACTGATCTATAATTACCTGGGTCATCTCTACTGCACTTCTTGAACAAGGGCACAACATTTGCAATCCTCCAGTTCTCTGGTACTAAACCTGTAGACAATGAAGACTCAAATATCTAAGCCAAAGGCTTTCCTCACTAACTTCACAGAGAATCCTCAGGTACATCCCAATCCGGCCCAGGTGACTTGTCTACTTTCACTCTTTCTAGAATTGATAACACCTCTTCGTAACTAGCCTTGATATGAGTGGAGTATACATGGAGTATTGACTCAGATTTACTTCTGCAGATTTGATATTTGGAGTGTAAGCAGCAGAGAATTGGTATCATTAAGATTGTATTTCATAGCTTCAGGTTTTAAAAGCAAATGGGATGAGCCAGTAAAGTATATATCTCAGGTGTCCGTGGTTAAAATTTGGAACTGTCAGGGTATGGTGTCAGGAATCAGCTCACAACCAAAGGATCACTGCAGTTATGATTCACCTGTTTCAGCCTCAGATATTAACTATGAATGGGATGGAGTCAGATGAATGAAACAGAGTTTGTAACCAGAACACAAGGCAGGGACATCCATGATCCCAATGTTTAAATAACAAGGGCAATGACACAATGAATCATAGTTCACAGCTGAAATTGAACATCGAGACACACAAGGGACACTGACAGATGCAAAGAAGGGGAGAGTGAATGTACAATCTCACTGATGCAGTAATTTGTAGATTGAATATCTGGATTCAGAGTCACACCAGGAACCATGATGGATGTAAGGAGTGCAGAGCAAATGAAAAGTAAAGTGATACATTTATGCACAGTTTATATAAACAGTAACTGGATTTGGTACTTACCAGGGACACCAACGATAACCAAGATGGGATAATAAAAATATTGCACAATGTAAAGTGCATTTTTGATCCGCCGTGGTAATGACAATTGATCATAATATGTAGAAAGGTACCAAACATCATACGCTAAACTTCTGTCCATTGTTCTCAGATTCTGATCACTCCCCCACTTCTCTCTGGAGCTGCTGATCCCTTTTTGTGATATCGGTGATGCTTCTGCTCATACTATGGGATAACACATTGAATGGAGTCCATTTATCATTAAAAGATGAAATAATTAGAAATCCATGGAGACTGGCATTAATCACAGTCACAGAACAAACAGATTCAGCTAACATCACTTTTCATATCACAATGAAAGGGAAGACTTATGGGTCTGGATGGACTGTGTGAGGGTTGCTGAGTAATGGGTCATAATTTTTAAAATCATTTTAGTCTTTCTTCCTTCTATGTGAGAGTAGAAACAGAACACTGCAGGTTGCATATGTTCCATCCTGTTTACAAAACGAGACAGGAATAAAATAATAGACAAGCTGCATAAAATCATTGGTGGGGAAATTTCGAGAAACGATATTCCAGGGTAAAAATAATTACGACCCACTTACTTTAGGTAATGCTGCTCCTCATTTTAAGTGCCCTATCATCAAATCCTTTCATAACCTTGAGACATCATTCAGTGCATTGAGACTGCTTCTCGGGAACAGGAGGAAGCAATTCTGTCTCCATGTACCTGTTATAGAGAGATAGGAGGAGGCCATTTAGCCCACTCCAGCCTTTTGGAGTGTTGGCACATATTGAAAAGGGGTCAATGAAGCATACAGAAGTGCTACTGCAGCTATACAAGGTGTTACTGAGAGGACACCTGGAGTACATTATGTTGTTTGTATTTCTGTAACTGATGAGGAACTCCATCAGATACAGTTTACCAGCTGCTCATCATCCACGGGTTGCTCATATTGTCTCAGGCCCTGTTACAGAGGAACAGGAAGAATCCATTCAGACTCTTGATTCCGTAACAAAACAGACAGGAGGAGCCCACTCAGCCTCTCGATACTATGATAGAGGACCAGCAGGAGGCCAATCATCCTCTCAAGCCTGTTACAGAGTGCCAGGCGTAGGCCATTCAGCCTCTCGAGTATTTTGCAGAGGCATAGGAGTAGGCCATTCAGCCTCTTGATTCTGCTACAGACGGACAGGAGGAGCCCATTCAGCCTCTTGATACTGTGGTAGAGGACAAGCAGGAGGCCATTCAGCTTCTCAAGCCTGTTATAAAGGATCAGGAGGAGACCATTTAGCCTCTCAATTCTGTTACAGAGGGACAGGGGGAGGCCATTCAACCTCTCAAGTCTGTTACAGAGGGCCAGGCGGATGCCATTCAGCCTCTCGAGTCTGTTACAGAGGAACAGGAGGAAACAATTCAGCCTCTTGAGTCTATTCTAAGGGAACAGGTGGACGTCATTCAGCCTTGCGTGTCCAGGAATGATGAGAGAACAGGATTTTAGTCTGTGTTCAACTGATGGAGAGCATTGGATGAGAATTTGTCTGCACCTTTGTAACTGGGAGTGGGGCCAGCACAGTCTAAGTGGGCTGAATCTAAGTGTCATTTTGTCTCAGTGTCATTTTCATTGAGTGTGACAGAGGATGAACTAGTTTTCTTAACAAACTCACCTAATTAACTCCCTACCCCACCCCATTGTCTCCCTCTCACTCATTGCCCGCCATCATAGCTGGAGGTACTCAACATAGCCTGGATGTCCCTGGACACTCTGTGATCTGTCGCACTGGTGCGATCTTCAAAGGCCAATGGGCACAACTGAGCGTTATCAGTTCGGAGCTGCCATGCATGGTTCACCTCAAGCATAGCACCATAATTTGTCAACAAATGCACAGCGGTCCTGGTGGACGGGATGGCACAGCGGAAGATAATTCTCCTCCCACACCACCAGACCCACTGAGCATGGTCTGAGCTCACCACCCAGCTCAGTGCAGTATCTGTGATCTGAAGAAATGACCAGCAATAACAAGTGTCAATAATCTTCCTCGTTCTGCGAGGATAAATGTCACCGTATTCTGTCTGCTCCCTCACACCCATTGTATATATTTTGCAGTACGGTGTCCCTGTACAAGGCAAATGCTCGTAAACTCTCACAAATACAATGCCCTCACATACTTATTGAATGTTCTGGAGAATGCCAGTTCTAGAATGTTGTGGATGATGTCATTTAGAGAATTTTCCAGATAATTTTCCAACCAATTCCCATGTTCAGGAAAATATCAGTCCTCCACCGTGTAGCACAGAAGGGGAAGGGGTAGAGTTGTATATTTCCTAATCACATGATTAAAGTGAATCATGAAGCTATTCTGTCCTTCAGACTTGCTCCACCATTCAATAAGATCGGGGCTGATCTGATTGTGGCCTGAGCTCCATGTTACCGAACTTTCAATCATTCAACTCCCTGGGTTCCTGTCAGTGAGCAGACAACGCTCAGAACTTTTTTTACACCTATTTTCTTCAAGTGTGTGTTTGGGATTCATTTCCCATCAGGACGGACTCTCTAAACAATATATTCCATCAGCTTCATACTTTCACGTATTTACACAGATCAATTAAAAATGAACACTTATGCCTCTCAATATCCAATCTCAGATAGTAATTCTGGCTATGTTACTTGTCTTACCTTATTGTGTTTAGCGAAAGGCAACATCTAAACACTTGCCTCATTAGAAAATACAATTTCTAGCAGACAACAATTTTTTGTCCCCAGCCGTTATCTTGAACATTACCTGAATTGTAACTTCTTCCCTCTTATCAAAGTTTCAATTGTTCTTTGTCTGTGACTATTACTGTCTGTCACAGTTGCACAGCCTTGCACTCAGTTGGGTGGGTAGCTGTGATGCAGAGGAAGTCCAACAGCGTAAGGTTCAATGTCGCACTTTGATGGAGGTTACCATGAAGGGCCCACTTTCTCAATCACACCCCCTTGCCCGAGGTGTGGTGACCGTGAGGATAAACCACCAGAAGTGCTTTTTCTCTAATGAGAGAGCAGCCCCATGTTCTTTGTGATTGTACTAGTTTTACTCTATCACTGCTGGTACGTTAGCAAAAGCATTTCTTTTCTCTATTGTATTCTCAGATGTTCCAGACATCCACGGTTTCATTTGCTATTACTGTCAGCACTTCCCCCTCAAGTCGTAAGCTCCTGCTCGCCCACTAAAAATTTTTGACTCAGTTTTCATTAATGAATCCATCTGTCTAAACCTCAAAAATATTCTGCATCTCTGCTTCTAATGGTCTCCAGGTAAGAGCATTCAAAAGTCTCACAACACACTTCAAAAATAAATATTCTCACTTTTCTAATAAATTGAAGATATTTTTTAGGAAAACGAAAGACATTAAATGTGTCCACTAGCGTATTTTGACTCAACTTTCCAGGAAGGATGTGTTGCTGCACTGTACCCAGTCTGACTGAGAACACATCAGGTGGGCTGTGTGTGAATGTTTTTTGTTTCCGCCTCCTTACCTGAGAAAGGATATAATTACATTGGAAGCAGTTTAGAAATGTTTCAGTTCATGTACTCCTGGGATGGAGGGCTTGTGTTATTGTATTGTTTAACAGGTTACCCTGGACTTAGAGATGAGCTTACTGAATCAAACAGGATCTTGAGGAGAGTGGGTCAGGTGGAGAGCCAAAGGGAGTTTGTGTCGACTATGACTTGTTGTCATTAGGCTTTGCTCCTGTGTTGAGGAAACCTATTTCAGGAGTAAACCACTTTTTTGTGGCTGACCAAAGAAATCTGCCGAACCTATTCCTATCACTGAACCTGACCCAGTCTTTCACCTATACCATTGGCCATTATCACTGACCTGGTTACATTTAAAATCTGTTGCGAACAGTGGAGGAGTGGGAATGGAATAGGAAACAGTGACCATCCTAATGTGGACAGTACAAGAATGAGGAGAAATAAGCAAAATTGGAATTCATTCAAGTCAGAATTCTCTTTCCCAGAGGTTTCTGGTGGATGGATGTTTAAATTATATTGTAGCTGACTTAGTTTGATTTTTGACAGTCAGGTGAATCAGGGATAATGGGGTATTGACATGAAAATGCAGCTGGGACCATAATGAGATGACCCATTATATTATTTACTGGTGGATTCGTGTCAAACAGTTGAGAGCACCATTGTGCTCCTCAGTACCATCTTCTGATGTTCCATTCAGGCCCTCGAACCTGCTACCTAAGGAGCAGATTGAGGCCACTCCGATGGTTAAGTGTAGGTTTGAAAAGTTTACTTGGAAAATCTAGGCTTGATCAGAAAGAGCCTCCCATCCCTTAATCCCACTATCCAGGATTGCCTTCTCTGCAACTTCTGCTCCAGATATTGATCATGTTGCAGACCTAGATTCACTGTGAATACATCCCCCATACGCCACCCAGGGTGAGCTCAACCAAATCGTCTGCTCTCCCTGACTACAATATTACACAAAACGTCTTTCAAGAAAATAACTAGCCTATTTGCATTAAGATAATGAAAGAAAAAATCGAGTAAGGACAGGAGTAGGTATTCAACCCCTAAATAAGAACATGGCTGATCTGCTCCAGGATCAACCCCACTTTCCTGCTAATTCCTTGCATCTCTCAAATTGCCAATATGGCAAAACCTTATCGCTTCCTCTGCAAATTGGGCGGCGCAGTGCCTCAGTGGTTAATACTGCTGTCTCATACCACGAGGGTCCCAGATTCGACTCCAGCCTCGGGAGACTGTCTGGATGGAGTTTGTGCATTCTTCCTGTGTCTGCGTGGGTCTCCTCTCACATCACAAAGATGTGCAAGCCAGGTGAACTTGCCATGCTAAATTGCCCATAGAATAAGGTACATTATTCAGGGGTAAATGTTGGGGAATGGGGCTAGGTAGTTTACTCTTCGGAGGTTCAGTTTGGACTTGTTGGGCCAAAGGGCCTGTTTCCAGCGTAGCTCTCTAGGTTAGTGAACTCCAGACATTCAATATGGTCTGAGAGAAACCATTACTGTGCATCTCCTTTTTAAATCGACGTCCCTTATTCTGTATCTATATCTTCGATATCAAGACTCTGCCCCCAATTGGAAATATCTTCTCAAAATCTACCTTGTCCAATCCCCTCGGTAGCTTATATGTTTCAGTAAGAAAAACCCTTATTCATTTGAACTGCAATGAAGAAACGTCTAAACAACTGCTATCTGCCAAGAATTTGTCCACTTCCTGACTGTATCTGCATTCCCTTTCAGATTCCTTACATTCTTCCTGCAACATGCCATTCCATGTTTGCATGCATCATCTGCAAACGCGGATATATAATGCACTCAATCACCACCTTCAAGACATCAGTATAGATTGGAAATAATTTTTGCGACAGAACTGAGAAGTGCAGTACTCCAGTAGATATACATTTTTAACCTGATAAAGACACATTAATCCCCACTGTCCATCTTCTGTATGTTAATTAATTCTCATTCTGTGCTAATTACATTATCTGTCACACTGTGATCTGGTATCATCTGTTAAAAAAATTTTATTTTGTGTATCCTTATTGAAAGACTCTTGAAAGCCAAATAAACTTTCTACAATTCCATTTCATCAAGTCTGCTTATTATGCTCTCAGGAATCTCCTGCAATATGTTGCATGATTTTACTGGGGAAAATACAATTTCCTTTTCACAAATCCATTTTGAGTCGGATTGCATTAAGCTTTTACAAATGTTCTGAAATTCCTTCCTTAAATGCGGATACTAGTAGACTCACAGCAATAATGGTGTGATGAAATGGTCTGAAAGTTCCTTCTTTCTGTCTTGCTCCTTTCTGGAAGACAAAAGCCACATTGGAGACTCTCTAGAATTGCTGGAATGCTCCGGCAATCCACGGAGGTATGGAATATTTCAAACAATGTCGCCAGTCACTCTGTTGTCACTTCTTTGAAAACCATGCATCAGTTGTTGCTGAGCTGTCTCTCCTTAGTCTTATCTGTTTGGGAAAACTGTGTTTCTTTTGTTAAATGAAGTTCAAGACATTTCCTCTGATCACCATCTTGTTTAAATCACTGAAACACTGACAGGGTCTTCCTCGTGAGGAATGATGTAAAATTCAGGTTTAAATTATCTGCCTGTTGCCTATAACCAGTTCCCCAGACATACCCTCTCAGTTTCCCACATATACTTCCAGAACCTTCTTTCTTCCAAGGCTCACACACTCATACTGAATTTTTTTCGACATACACAGAAATGCTCTCACTGCTTGATTTTATCTTTCTTACCAATTTACTTTCACAATATTTTTGTTCTTTTCTTCACTTTATATTATTTGCTTCAGATTCCTAAAATTAGCATCTCAAATCTGGCCGAGACTACTGCTCACTAAATTGAATCCTTTAGTTTGTGATTGAATAGCCTGCTTGACAGCTTTAGCGAACCGTGGTTGGTTCATCTTTTTTACTGAGTCCTTCTTTTTGATCTGAAACATCCATTACTGAGCGTTATGAAAAATCTGCTTAAATGTCTGCCACTGACAATCTATTTTCGCATTCTACCTCACTCCAGATCTAACAGACGTTTGCAGTAAAGTTGTTAATTTGGCGTGCCACAGTGTTTCACAATGCTGCCTCACAGCACCAGGGGGCCGGGTTCAATTCCAGATTCAATCATCTGTCTGTGTGGCGTTTGCACATTCTCTCCATGTCTGTGTGGATTTCCTCCAGGTGTCCCAGTTTCCTCCCACAATCCCAAAGATGTACGCTTTCGGTGGATTGGCCGTGCTAAATTGCCAATAGATTTCAGGGATGTGTAGTTAGGTGCATTTATCAGGGGTAAATGTAGAGTATAAGGTGGGGGTATGGTGCTGTGTGGGATACTCTACAGCGAGTTGATGTGGAATTGTTGGGTCCAATGACCTATTTCCATGCTGTAGGGATTCTAGGATAATTTTTTTTCATGATTTCTAGTTCTTTCCAATCATTCAGGGGTACCTTTCGCATGGCACTGAACACATGATCAGCTGAGAGTGACTCTATTCTCCCAGTTTTCCCATCTCTGTAATTTCTGATTAATGATGCCACATTCCAGTGGAAAGACTCTGACATGGCTCCTGTTCCCTGAAATGAAAAATCCCACCACCTCTGGTGAACAGGGCCTTCAGCTGTGACTGACCTATTCCCCACACTTCTGCCCTAACCCCTTCCTCTCCTTTCCATAACAACGATACAGATCCCTTTGTCCTCGACTTCCAATGCACTAGATTTTGCATCCAAAGAATCAGCCTCTGCCACTCCCACCACCTCCAGCAGGACAGCACTATCAAACACATCTTCCCCTGCTCTTCACTGTCAGCATTTCACAAGGAGCGTTCCCCCTGTGACATCCTCCACCTCCCCAAACACTTCCCCACACCTCCGTGGCACATCCCCACCTATTTGCAGAAGCTTGCCCATTCACCTCTTCCCTCCTCACTGTCCAAGGTCCCAAAGACACCTTCCAGGTGAAGCAGCATTTCACTTCTACTCTTACAATACAGTCTCCTGTCATTGCTGCTCACAACACAGCCTTATTTACATTGGGCAAGACCAAACAGAGAATGCTTTGCGGAACATTCTCACTCCGTCGGAACAACTCTGACCTTCTAATTGTTTCCCATTTCAATAACATGCCTTGCTCTTTTGGGTGTAGGTTTGATATCCAGACCTTTCATTACCTGGCTAGGTAACATCATCAGTGGCGACCTCCAAGTGAAGCGAAGCTGTTGTCTCCTGCTTCCTATTTATAAATAGAAAGCAGGAGACAACAGCTTCCCTTCACTTGGAGGTTGCCACTGATGATGTTACCTAGCCAGGTAATGAAAGGTCTGGATATCAAACTTACAGCTCAGCGAGCAAACCTACACCACAAACCTCAACCTGAGCTACAAACCTTCACAAAACTTGCAAAAGCCTTGCTCTCATGTTATCATTTCAGTCCTGGGCTGCTGCAATGTTCCAATGCAGCACAACCCAAGCTCGAGTAACACATCACTTTATGTTTTGGTAGCTTACATCATATTGGACTGAACATTTGATACCATAACTTCACAGCCTGACCCCATTATGACTGTTCTCCATGTTTCATACTTTGTCGTTCCTGGTCGCCCACTGATCTTGTCTTGTTTGTGACTTGCTTATTTTGTACTGTATGAAGAGAACTCATTTCCCCTACTCACACCTTAATTCACACTCATTTTACAACTCTTTCTTTTTCACTACACGTTTGTCCTTTCCACTATGCCTCCATACCCTCGTTTCCTATCATCCCTCCTCAACTTCTGCCAAGGGATTAAAAAGCCAATTTTCCAATCTTTTTCAGTTCTGAAGAAGGGTCATGCTGAAATTGAAACATCAACTCTGCTTTTCTGTCTTCAAATATGCTGCCAGTTTCTCCAGAAATCAATCAGAAACATAACACATTTTCAATAAAACAGAACATTGTGGATATTGGAAATCTGAAACAAAAACAAAATTTTTGTAGAAACTGGCAGTGTTGAAGAACCGTCACTGGACATAAAAGATTAACTCTGTTTTCATTCCACAGTTGCTGCCAGTCCTGATGAGAGCCTCTAGCTATTTCTGAGCAAGTTGCAGACAGGTTTGTCCAACATGGTGCGCCATACACCAGCAAGTGAATGACAACACAAGCTCCACAAATTGGTTCTAAAACTGCACCCGGCCAGCATCACTGACACTACAGAGCTCTTAGGCATTGTCAGTGAGAGAAACAGATGGAAACAAATTAAGTTCAACACGATTGGAAGGGAAATGATTCAGATGAACATGTTAAGGGGCTTTGAGGAATGTAACAAATTGGTGGTGTCACAACATGGAGAGACCCATAAAATGGTAGTGTTAACCATATCAGAAACCAGAGTAGATCACTGAGTTCAGAGTGATGGGTGAATGGTTCTCGGTGTGAATTGGGGGCAGGAAGGAGGATTACACTGCAGATATTGCATCTCAAACTGGGCATTCGTGCAGTGCTGTAAACGACAGCAACATCAGAAGCAAAGTTTTAGTCCATCACAATTAGATTAGATTCCCGACACTGCGGAAACAGGCCCTTCGGCCCAACAAGTCCACACCGACCCTCCGAAGAGTAACCCACCCAGACCCATTTCCCTGTCTCATGCACCCAGCCGTATGGGTAATTTACCATGGCCAATTCACTGGACCTGCACATCGTGTGACAGTGGAAGGAAACCGGAGCACTTGGAGAAAACCCACACAGACACAGGGAAAATGTGCAAATGCCGCACAGTCTCCCAAGGCTGGGGATCAAACCTGGGACCCTGGTGCTGTGAGGTAGCAGTGCTATCCACCGAGTCACCGTGCACAATGTACAACTCTTTCTTTGAGGTAATCCCTCAGTCTACCATTACCATCAAGTATTGTTCAGTGACGAGTGAAGATGAACTTTCTTGTGTCAGAAACCTAAAACTGCACCTAAAATGTATGACAACCCATTAAAGCAACCACACTTGACTGCTTACATACCAGACAGCAGAACTAACATCTGATACAGAGGGCAAAATGATCCCAAGACCAACAGATCAGATCTAAGCCCTGCAGTCTTGCCACACTCAGCCACAAATGATGGACTGGTAAGCAACTCAATGAAGGAGGAGGCTCCACAAATATCCCCATCCTCGAGCTGGAAGAGCCCAGCACATCAGTGTTAAAGGTAAGGATGTAGTATCGGCACCATTTTCAGGCAGATGTGTTGAGTGGATGATCCAACTTACACTGGTCATTATCACCACACAATTACAGATGTGCACTTTCAAACAATTTGATTCTCTGCACATGACATCCAGAAAGGGTTGACCACAGTAGATGTGACAAAGTCAATGGACCCTGACACTGTTCTTGGGAGAGGACTCAAGACTTGTGATGCACAACAAGATGTATTGCTGGGGAAGCTGTTTCATTCCAGATCCACTCTGACATCTATCAAGAAATGTGAAAATTGTCTAGTGTCCTAAGTGGAGAATAATTACATTCTGACAACTACTATGCCATCAGTCACATTGTGATAATCAAATAGATGGAAGTACATTTTGGCACAGCTGTCAAAGAACACAGAAATAACCTGCTCTCTGCATTTCCATTAATTCCTCATGTGGAGATGGTGATGCTGTGAAAATGTCACTGGATTTATAATCCAAACAAGCTAATGATCTGGTGGTAGTTAAAAACCTGTTCAATGTTTATTCAATTGTGAATGGCATGGATCGAGTAGAAAGTATGAGGTTTTGTTCCAGGGTCGAGGGGTCATGTACCTGGTGTGACACAGGTTCAAGGTGCAAGAGGGGAAGTTTAAAAGAGATGTCTGAAGAATATTTTTCATATCAAGTTCAGTGAGTGCCTGGAATGAATTGCCAGAGGAGGTAATGGAAGCAAACACAGCAGAATCATTCAAGAACCAACTGGATGAATGGATGGATAAGAAAGGAATAGAGGAATGCAGATTGTGGGTGGCAAGGTGGCATAGTGGCTAGCACTGCTGCCTCACAGCGCCAGAGACCCAGGTTCAATTCCTGCCTCAGGCGACTGACTGTGTGGAGTTTGCACATTCTCCCCGTGTCTGCGTGGGTTTGCTCCGGTTTCCTCCCACAGTCCAAAAATGTGCATGTTAGGTGAATTGGCCATGCTAATTTGCCCGTAGTGTTAGGTGCAGGGGTCAATGTAGGAGAATGGGTCTGGGTGTGTGCGCTTCAGCAGGTTGGTGTGGACTTGGGCTGAAGGGCCTGTTTCCACACTATAAGTAATCTAAGATTATGGAAGTGAAGACAGTTATAATATGGAAAGGCATAATGTATCAGCATTGACTTGGATGACCTAAAGCCTTGTTCCTGTGCTTTATTGGTCTTTTTGCTTCTTTATTCTTTAAAGGTAAGTCAGGACACACGGATATGTGATGAACTTTTCAATGGTCTCTGAAACGACGAAGCAAGACACTCAACTTTATCAATCTGCTCCAAAGTTTTAAAGGATAAAACGGGACAGAACATTCGCTCTCTGTATCGGAAAATGGAAACACAGTCATATCGACCTAAAGAGGTCTCCTTTATAATGCCAGTGAGCTTCTGACAACATTTACAGAGCTTTCCCACAGACTGCATAAAGACATCAGGAAAAGAGTAGGATATTCAGACTAGTGAGCCTCCCCATCCTCGTACAAGGCTGACTACCTCCTGAATGCACTTTCACTATGGTATGTACACATCCCTCAATCTGAGTACCCGTTGGAAAAATGCACGATCGGAACTGCAGTCGGCCCTTTTGCCTCATCGAGCTGGCTTCCTGTTCACTAATTGTCGTGGCTTCCACAGACTTATGTACTAAAGTATTCTACAGGTTGACCAGACTCTGAGTGCAGATTCTTATTACAATGCAGGGTGGCCTGCCTATACCGAATACTGTGTTCCCTTGTTTTAGACATCCCAGACAGGGGAATTATCATCCCTGCTTCCAATCTTTCTCACTCTGTCAGAGTTTTAAATATTTTTCACAGTGACAAGAAAACTGAATGCAATATTTCAACTCTGGTCTAACCAGGACTCTATTGGGCTGCAGCGAAACTTGCAGCTATATTCATTGGAATTCAAAAGAATGAGGGTGGATTTTATAGAAACATATAAAATTATGAATGGAACAGATAGGATAAGTGAAGAGAGGGCGTTTTCATTGGTAGGAGAAACTAGGACAAAAGGGCATCGCCTCAAGATTAGAGGGAGCAAATTTGGAACAAAATTGAGAAGGAACTTTTTCACTCAGAGTTGGAAATCTATGGAATTCCTTGTCAGAGTTGATGCTTCTTCAGTAAACATTTTCATGCTAAGATAGATTTTTTTTTAACTGAAGGAACTAAATAAAGGAATTAAGGGATACTGTGAGAGTGCAAGAAAGTGGACCTGAGTCCACGAAAAGATCAGCCATGATCTTATTAAATGGCGGAGCAGGCTCGATGGGCCAAATGACCTACTCCTGCTCTGAGCTCTTATGTTCTTCTCTCCCTTATTGTTTTATAAACCTCCATAATGTCAAATATCAACCTACTGTGCTCTAAGGATGTTGGAAAGAATCCCAAAGAACCAAGAACAAAGAAAATTTGCAGCCCAGGAACAGATCCTTTGGCCCTCCAAGCCTGAGCTGATCGAAATCTACTGTCTAAACCTATGACCCAATTCCTAAGCATCTATATCCCTCTGTCCCCACCCACCCCCCCAACTCATGCATCTGTCCAGATCCATCGTAAATGAATATACCAAGCCTGCCTCTACCACCTCTGCTGGCAATGCGTTCCTGACACCTACCACCCTCTGTGTAAAGCCTATCCAACCGCTGCATTACTATCAACATTCTGGTAAGTCTTTTCTGAATCCTGTCCAGCTTAATAATATCTTTCCTATAACAGGGCTAACAGAACTTCACGGAGTGCTCCAGAACAGGCCTCATGAATGACCTGTACAACTTGTACTTAACATCCCAACTCCTGTTCTCAAAATTGTGAACAAAGAAAGCAAGCAAGCTGAATGCCTTCTCAAAAATAATGTCTACATGTGACACAAACTTCAAAGAATTATAGCTGAGCCCCTAGGTCTCTTCAATACTTACAATGGCAAGACTTTGAATTGTATTTTCACCCCCTTGTTTCGTTTACCAAAATGCAAAATCACGAATTTATTGAACTAAACTCTATCTGCCACTCCTCAGCCCAGGGAATGATATTACCAACCCCTGACCCTCTGCCTGCAGTTTTAAAAGACTCTTCCTCCCTCCCCCTCCCCCCAGGAGGCTGCCAAAGTGTGGCCTCGATATTTTGAAAGACCTAGAACTTCATTTGCTCTGTGCGGTAGGAAGAGCATTGGGATGCATTGCAGACCCAGCCAGTCGGGAGTGGAGACTGGAAGGTAATCAGTTGCCTTGTGTCATTCAATAGTTTTAGGAAGAGGACAGTCATACATTAGAGGCAAGAAAAAGTGTTTGCTATGTGAGGCCTGAAATTCTTCTGTCTTCATCTCTGGTGTTCAGTACTAACACCTGTTCAAGATTTTTCACAGCACAGAGCGTGTCTGTAGGATTTATTTTCCGAACATTGCAGACTACAAATAATAGCCATTTAAATTGGAATTCATAGCCAAGCAATAAAATATAATATAAATATAAGTTAACCAGATATTAATGAACCCATACTGAGGTGCAAGAAGGCATTTAAAATGTGATCCAAAATGTGGGCATGGTTTCAGGCTTGATGAGGTAGGTAGCACTCATGCCTCTGACCCAGAGCTTTGGATTTGATTCCTGTTCCTATTCATATGTTGTCACGCCTCCAGTTCTTGATAAGGTGGTCTGGATTCAACTCCTGCCTGTCACAGAGGTGTGTCACAGTATATTAGGACCGATTGATGAACACACAGGCGGCAGAATAATGTGCAGTTTAGGGGCTGTTGCAGTGTGGTGGCAGTGTCCCTGCCTCTGGGCCCAAAAGTCTAGGTTAAAATCCCGGACAGATGTTTCATCATATGTCGGAACACATTGATTAAAATTATTTTAGAATTGTTACTGAATCAAGCAGGAAGACGTTACAGTACTGAAATTTAGAATTTAGGCCTGAGGTGACTGAAAGTTCCAACTTAATTTGTGTTGATTAGAGGTTTATAAAATCATGAGGGGCATGGAGAGTGTGAACAGTCAGGTTCCTTTCCCCCACGCTAGGGGAGTCCCAAACTAGAGGGCATAGATTTAAGGTGAGCGTGGAAAGATTTAAAAGAGAACTGAGAGGCAACGTTTTGACCCAGAGAGTAATGCATATTTGGAATGAACTGCCAGAGGAAATCGTGGAGCCTGGTACAATTACAATATTTAAAAGACATCTGGAAGGATCTATGCATAGGATGGGTTTAGAGGGATATGGACCAAATGATGGGAAATGGAACTAGATTATTTTGGGATATCTGATCGGCATGGATGAGTCTAAACAAAACGTCTGAAAATCAACCTTCCATCACTATCCTCTGTCTTCTACATTTGAGCTAGTTCTGTACCCAAATGCCTAGTTCTCCCTGTATTCCATAAGATCTGACCTTGCTAACCAGTCACCCATGAGGAACCTTGTCGGATGCCTTATTGATGTCCATATAGATTACGTCAACCACTCTGCCCTCATCAATCTGTGTTGTTTTTTCTAAAAACTCAAATCAAGTTCTTGAGACATGATTTCCCACGCACAAAGCCATGCTGACTATCCCCAATCAATCCTTGTCTCTGTAAATGCATGGAAATGCATGTAAATCCCATCCCTCAGGATTCACTCCAACAACCTTCCCACCACTGTAGACAGGCTTACTAGTGTATACTTCCCTGGCGTTTCCTTACCAGCTTTCTTAAATAGTGGCACCACATTAGTCAATCTCCACTCTTCCAGCACCTCACCTCTAACTATCAATAATACAAATAACTCAACAAGGGGCCCAGCAATCACTTCTCGAGCTTCCCACAGAGTTCTAGGATACACCTGATCAGGTGCCGGGGATTTATCCACTTTTATGTGTTTCAAAAGATCCAGCACCTCATCCTCTGTGATATGAAATTTTTTCAAGATGTCACCATCTATTTCCTCGCATTCTATGTCTTCCAGGTCGTTCTCCATGGTAAACACTGATGCAAGACACATGTTTAATATCTTCGCCATTCCCTGTGGCTCCACACAAGGCCACCTTGCTGACCTTCATGGGGCCCTATTCTCTCCAGTACTACCTTTTTACTCCAAATGTATTTATAAAAACTCTATGGATTCTCCTCAACCCTATCTGCCAAAGCAATCTCACATACCTTTTTGCCATCCTAATTGCGCTCTTAAGTAGAACAAAGAACAAAGAAAATTTACAGCCCAGGAACAGGCCCTTCGGCCCTTCAAGCCCGAGCCGATCCAAATGTTCTCTTCTAATCCTGTCAGTCAATTCTTAAGCAGTTGCATCCCTCTGCTCCCCACCTACTCATGCATCTGTCCAGACGCATCTTAAATGAATCTACCGTGCATGCCTCTACCACCTCTGCTGGCAACATGTTCCAAACACCCACCACCCTCTGTATGAAGTACTTCCCATGTATATCTCCCTTAAACTTTCCACCTCTCACCTTGAAAGCATGACCTCAGTTTATTGAATCCTTCACCCTGGGAAAAAGCTTGTCTCTATCCACTCAGTATATACCCTTCATGATTTTGTAAACCTCAATCAGGTCCCCCTTCAACCTCTTGCTTGCCCAATGAAAACAAAACTAACCTACTCAACCTCTCTTCATA
The DNA here is from genome assembly GCF_047496795.1 of Chiloscyllium punctatum. Classification (NCBI taxonomy): domain Eukaryota; kingdom Metazoa; phylum Chordata; class Chondrichthyes; order Orectolobiformes; family Hemiscylliidae; genus Chiloscyllium; species Chiloscyllium punctatum. Next base: position 31,686,570 of record NC_092783.1, read on the forward strand.
GCTAGCACCTTCCATACCAGGCCACATTCTTGTAAAACTTGTCTGCACCCTCTCCAAAGCATCCACATCATTTTGGTAATGTAGCGACCAGAACTGTACACAATATTCTAAATCCGGCCAAACTGATGTCCTGTACAATTTTAACATGACTTGCCAGCTCTTACACTCAATACCCTGTCGAATGAAAGCAAGCATATTATATGCCTTCTTGATCGCTCTATCCACCTGTGCAGCAACCTTCAGGATACAATGGATCTGCACTCCCAGACCACTCTGCTCACCAACTTTTCCCAAGGCTCTTCCATTCATTGTATAATTCGCTTGAGAATGCATCACCTTACATTTGTCTGGATTGAAACCCATCCGCCACTTTTCCGCCCAACTCTCTAGTCTATCTATATCCTCCTGTATTTTATGACAGTCCCTTATGTTTTCTGCTACTCCACCAATCTTTGTGTCATCTGCGAACTTGCTGATCATACCAACAGTGCCTTCTTCTAGATCATTAATACATATATTACAAGCTACAGTGGCCCCAGTTCTGACCACTGTGGAACACCACTGGTTACCTTTCTCCATTTCGAGAAACTCCCTTCAACTACTACTCTCTGTCTCCTGTTGCTCAACCAGTTCTTTATTCACCTAGTTAGAACACCCTGCACACCATGTGACTTCACTTTCTCCATAAGTCTACAACGGGGAACCTTATCAAACGCCTACTAAAGTCCATGCATATGACATCAACAGTCCTTCCTTCATCTAACACTTGGTCACTTCCTCGAAGAACGCTAGTAAGTTGGTAAGACACGATCTCCCCTGTACAAAACCATGTTGCCTATCATTGATAAGTTCATTATTTTCGAAATACAAGTAGATCCTATCTCTTAGTACCCTCTCCAGCAACTTCCCCACTACTGATATCAGGCTCACTGGTCTGTAGATAGCCGGAATATCCCTACTAACCTTCTTGTACACAGGGACAATATAACCTACCCTCCTGCCCTCTGGCACATCACCTGTATTTAAGGATGCCACAGAGATATCTGTCAGGGCCCCATATATTTCCTCTCTCGCCTCCCTCAGCAACCTGGGATAGATCCCATCCGGTCTTGGTGATTTGTACACCTGAATAAACTCTAACATACCCAACACATCTTCCCTACTTATGCCAACATGATTCAGACTAATCAAATTTCTATCTCTAATCTCAAGATTCATCATGTTCCTCTCCTCAGTGAAGTATACTTCTACTGCCTTTATACTCTTCAAAGGATTCACTTGATCTCTCCTGCTTCTAGCTGATATGTGCTTCGTTCTTTTGTAATTAACCAAAAACATCAGATTCTCTACCTATCCAGCATTCCCTACACCTACCAGACTTTCCTTTCACCCAAACAGAAATAAACTCTCACTGGACTCTCATTATCTAATTTTTGAAGGCTTCCCATTATCCAGTCATCCCTTCACATCTGAAAATCTGCCTGCAATCAGCTTTTGAAAGTTCCTACCTAACATCATCAAAATTAACCTTCCTCCAATTTAGAAGCTCAACTTTGAGATTCGAACTAGCCTTTTCCATTACTATTTTAAAGCTAATATAAATAGTAAATAAGAATGATTTCATCTGCCTTCCATGATTGGCCTCTTGCATTGAAGTAAGTGAAGTTTAATTTATGAGTCCCACCTTACTCTCTGCTTTGTTCCTGCCTGGTTTGACTGTTTGACTTGCTACATTTCCATCATTTTATCTCATTCACAAACCTCCTAACCATAATTCTCATCCACAGAAGTAGAGTAAAGATCAGAGATATACTGTTGTCCATAACATTCTTGGAACATTCTTGTCTTGTAACATTCCAATCTATCGCTCTGAGACTCTGATATTTCCTTGTAACATTTCAGTCGTACTTTCTCAGATTCAGATCTCTCTTTCGCTCTAGACCTGCTGTTCCCAATCCTGTTAACGACGATTCTGCTGCTGATACTATGGGACAATATACTGGAAGAAATCCGTTATCGATAGGCGAGGGAAACCCTCCAGTGACAAATCTGGATCTATGGAGGTTAACATCATCCACAGTTCCTGAACAAACAGCTCCAGTTAACCGCTTTCACTACAACACGTTTAATGTCACAACAATAATGGATCTGAATGGGATGTTGACATCACCTGCTATTTTTCTGATAGCCCATCTCCAATAATTCTAACAATGTTAGAGGTGACGGAGAAAGGTGATGGTTTCCATTCACAGGCTCGATGCCTCTTCTGTGTTATCCACATACAATGCTCAGTGTCACTGCGTTCCTAACAGCCAGTCAGGAGGTTATAACTACACTGATATCTTCTCCACCACAACAACTGCCAATCTAAAAGCTATCTCTGGGCACAACTGCACTGAACATAGACAGGAAGTGTGGATTTCTCTGGACTTTCTTCTCATTACTTAAATTAGACAATGTTTTATCTAATGAACTTCAATGATTTGTTTCTAAAGTTGCGGAATATTATTGCACAATTCAGAGGCCTTTTCCTTTGTTAGATGTTTTTACTTTAACCCAAAAGTAAATGTTACATTTACAATATGTATGTGTCATTGGTGAAGAAACGGAAAGGAATAAAAAACAGTGCCTGTGGAGAATCAAGGAGTAAAATGATATGCCCCAGTCACCAAGATCTTCTTGATAGAATAAAATAAAATGCAGAGAAAGAAAGCGAATACATTTGGAAGAAGGAATTGCGAGTGACAATGTAAACAAAACAGGGTAATTTGAAACGTAATCGACAAAGCATTGTTTTAAACACACTGTGTGCGTGCAGATAGATGAGATCATTCATATGTGCACAACATATCCAGAATGATGTGTGACCCAGAATGACTCAGAATGGCACGGTGGCACAGTGGTTAGCACTGCTGCCTCACAGCGCAAGAGACCCGGGTTCATTTCCCGCCTCGGGCGACTGACTGTGCGGAGTTCGCGCATTCTCCCCGTGGGTTTCCTCCGGTGCTCCGGTTTCCTCCCACAGTCCAAAAATGTGGAGAGAGAGTGATGAAACTGCAACACTCTAACCTTGAAATTGAAACTGTTGGTAAGAAGGTTAAGTTCAAAACTCATTGAGTTTATGAATATTCATATTATTATGAATTATTCATATTATGAATAGATGCATAGATAAAAATGTAAGGCAGTTACGAAGGACGTTGAAGATTGTGTGATTACGTTACCAACATAACAAGAGTTAAATTTACAAATGCTGTTGCAAACAATAGACTTGCAAGTGCGATTGAAACAAATGAATTCGGTTCTCAGCAGACAGGAGCATACGTGCCAAACAGACAGTTGCCTGGACCTTGTTGGTAAGAGGTGGAGAACAGCTTGTTACGAAATAGATTTTTAAGTATGAAGTGCACAATTAAAGCTGTTGCTATGCAGGTCTCAACATGCAACTATGTAGTCTACTTATATGAAGAAATAAATCCAAATATTTGAACAGATTATAGACTCACTCCTTATTGCTTAGCACCCAACACACAACCTCCAGGAGAAGCAACATTTCACTGTGCTCTTTCAATCCAATTTATTATCATTGCTGTTCACAATGCAGCCTCTTTCACGTTGGGTGAGTCCAAACAGAGGAACACTTTGAGGAACATTCCACTCTGACTCTAGAAATAACCCTGACCTTTTAATTGATTCCCATTTCAAGAATTAGGTGAAAGTAAGGACTGTAGATGCTGGAGAGTCAGAGTCGAATGGGATGGCCCTGGAAAACTTTAGGAGGTCAGGCTGCATCTGTGGAGCAGGAGAGTTGACGTTTTGGGCATAAGAACTGCGGCAGGAATGTAAAGGGGGGAGAGGGATACAGGATAAATAGTGGGGTGGCAGTCGGGGTGAGGCTGTGGGGAACATAAATGTGAAAGACGTAGGAGGGGAGTAAATGTGATAGGTCGATAGTGAAGGAGAAGCAGATAGGTGAGAAGGGGAACGGATAAGTAAGACAGGTCAAAAAGGCAGTGTCCCAAATTGGAGTGTTAGACCTGGAATGAGGTGAGGGAGAGGAGGTTGAATGGTTCATCAAAACACTAATAACTTCCACTCTGACCTCAAGTTCATATGGATCATCTCCCATACCTCCCTCTCATTCCTGGACTTCTTCATCCCCACGGACATAACACGGACATCAACTTCGAACACACCAACTACCACAGCTCCCTTGATTACATCTCCTCTCATGCACACACTTGGGAAAACACCATCCCTTACTCCTCTGCCTGAACAGTACCTAGTCCCAGGAGGAGCAATTTTCTTCCTAGACGCCCCAGATGTTCTCCTATTTCAGGGGCCGCAGTTTCCACTCCCAAGTGATCAATAATGCCCTCCATTACATCTCCTTCACTTTCTGCACGTTTGCCCTCGAGCCCCACCCATCCAACTGTACAAGGATGGAACTCACCTGGTCCTCACCTTCCACCCCAGTGATCTGCACAGACAGCACATCATCCTCTGCAATTTCCATCACTGACAATCAGACCCCACGACCAAGGATACATCTCCCTCCCCACCTCTATCTGCATTCTGCAGAAATCATTTCTTTAGAGACGCCCTTGTTTAGTCCATGCACCCTACCAACCCATGCCACATACCTGGTCCCTTCCCTTGCTGCCACAAGGTGTGTGAGAGGACAAGATAGAGGATGGGAAAAATTTATAGCTATAAGAGCTACTCCGTTTTTGAGGTATTTTAGGTGTTGGAGGTGATTTCCTCGAATTCTAGGACAAGCAGTTTTATATGCTATTGTACTGTTTTGGAACTTTGGGGTTAAAAGAAATCAAAACAACAGCTCTTTTTTAAAGTGAAAGAAACAGACAAATGAAGCACATGGTGAGGTCAGTGCAGGAGAGAGAGAGATAGAAAAAGAAAGAAAGAAATTCACATTGCTAACTGACAGAGAAATTCACAACTGATCTTGAGGAACCCGTTGGGAGAGATCACAGCACAGATACAGGTAAATGGATATTTTTTAAACGTGGTCTTATAGTAAGTCTGCAGTGGACAGTAGAGTGAGTTCAGTCTTGATTATATGTTTTATTGAGCTATGTCTCTGAATTAAACTTAAAATATAAGCCATAAGTATTAATTAAACCTGGAGCAGTGTTTAGTAGAGGAATAAGACAGAGCTATTTTCTGCATATGTAGATTCAAAGGAGAAAAATGGCCCTTAGCAGAATGATATGTTCTTCTTGTTGGTTATGGAAGTTAGGTAAAGTTTACAGTTACAGAGGATTATACCTGCAATAAATTCCACTGGTTGTGAATCCTACCAGATCGAATGGATTATTTGGAGAGGCTGTTGGAGGCAATGAGGACATTAGAAGAGCAAGGGGGTGTGATGGATAGCAGATATAGGAAGGGGGAAAGTCTCTAATACAGTCACATAGATGGGTTAACTCCAGGAAACGTAAGAGAGGTAGGCAGCTAGTGCAGGAGTCTTCTGTGGCTATCCACATTTCAAACAAGTATGCTGTTTTGGAAAATGTCGGGGGTGATGGATTCTCAAGGGAACATAGCAGGAACAGACAAGTTTCTGGTATTGAGACTGATTCTAAAGTAATGAGAGGTACATCGGGTTCCAAGCGAGCGATTCTCTTCGGGGACTCTCTAGTCCAAGGTAAGGACAGACATTTCTGTGGCCAGCAGCAAAAAATCAGAATGGTGCATTGCGTCCCTGGTGCCAGGATCAAGGATGTGTCAGAGAGAATGCAGAATGTTCTCAAGGGGGAGAGTGGCCAGCAGGAGGTCAATGTAAACATTGGAACCAACGACTTAGGAAAGGAGAAGGTTGAGATTCTGAATGGTGACTACAGGGAGCTAGGCAGGAATTTGAAAAAGAAATTCCTCGAGAGTAGTAATATCTGGATTACTCCTGGTGCTACGAACTAGTGAGGGCAGGAACAGAAGGATAAAGTAGATGAATGCATGGCTGCGGAGCTGGTGTATGGTAGAAGGATTCATAGTTTTGGTTCATTGGAAGCTGTTTTGGGGTAGATGTGACCTGTACAAGAAGGATGGATTGCACCTACATTGGAGGGGGACAAATATACTGGCAGGGAGATTTGCTAGAACTGTTCAGGAGGCTTTAGATTCGTATGATGGTGGGTGGGGTGGAACCCAGAGAGATAGTGAGGAAAGATTTAAAGCTGAGACTGGTACAGTTGAGAACAAAGGTGAGTCAAACAGTCAGGGCAGGCAGGAACAAAGCAGAGAACAAGTAAGCACTGATAAATTAAAATGCATTTACTTTAATGCAAAAGGCCTAACAGGGAAGGCAGATGAACGTAGGGCATGGTGAAGAACATGAGACAGGGGTCTCATAGCAATACAGAAACATGGCTCAGGGATGGACAAACTGGCAGATTAATCTTCCAGGAAACAAATGCTACAGTAAGGATAGAAAGGGAGGCAAAAGACGAGGGGGAGTGGCGTGTTTTGCTGTTCCTGACTGCTGCTCTGAGAGAGGATATTCCCGGAAATACATCCAGGGAAGTTATTTGGGTGGAACTGAGAAATAAGAAAGGGATGATCACCTTATTGCGATTAGGGGATCATAGACCCCCCTAATAGCCAGAGGGAAATTCAGAAACAAATTTGTAAGGAGACCTTACTTGTCTGTAAGAAAGGAAGCTGAAAATATGTTGCTGGAAAAGCGCAGCAGGTCAGGCAGCATCCAAGGAGCAGGAGAATTGACGTTTCGGGCATGAGCCCTTCTTCAGGAATTCCTGAAGAAGGGCTCATGCCCGAAACGTCGATTCTCCTGTTCCTTGGATGCTGCCTGACCTGCTGCCTTTTCCAGCAACACAATTTCAGCTCTGATCTCCAGCATCTGCAGCCCTCACTTTCTCCTGTAAGAAAACAAGGGTGATTATGGGAGGGGATTTTTACTTTCCAATCATAGACTGGGACTGCCATAGTGTTTAGGGTTTAGATGGAGAGGAAATTTTAAGAGTGCACAAGAAAATCTCCTGATTGGGTACGTGGATATACCTACTAGAGAAGGTGCAAAACTTGACCAACCCTTTGGAAATGAGGCAGGGCAAGTGACTGAGGTGTCAGTGGGGGAATCACTTTGATGCCAGCGACCATAATTCCATCAGTTTTAAAATAGTGATAGCAAAGGATAGACCAGGTCTAAAAGTTGAAGTTCGAAATTGGAGGAAGGCCAATTTTGACGGTATCAGGCAAGAACTTTCAAAAGCTGATTGGACACAGATTTTTGCAGGTAAAAGTATGGCTGGGAAGCCTTCAGAAATGACATAAAGAGAGTCCAGAGAAAGTATATACCTGTTAGGATTAAGGTAAAGGCTGGTAGGTACAGGAAATGATGGATGATTAAAGAAATTGAGGTTTTGGTTAAATAAAGAAGGAAGCATATATCAGGTATAGACAGGATAGATCGTGTGAATCCTCAGAAGAGTATAAAGGCAGTAGGAGTATACTTAAGAGAGAAATCAGGAGGGCAAAAATGGGACATGAGATAGCTTTGGGAAATAGAGTTAAGGATAGTCCAAAGGGTTTTTACAAATTCATTAAGAACAAAGGGTAACGAGGGAGAGAATAGGACCTCTCAAAGATCAACAAGGCGGTCTTTGTGTGGAGCCGCTGGAGATGGGGGAGTTACTAAACAAGTATTTTGCATCAGTATTTACTGTAGAAAAGGACATGGAAGGTATAGAGTGTAGGGAAATAGATGATGACATCTTGAAAAATGTCCATGTTACAGAGGAGGAAGTGCTGGATGTCTTGAAACGCATAAAAGTGGACCAATCCCCAGGACCTGATTAGGTGTACCCTGGAATGCTGTGGGAAGCCAGCGATTGCTGGACCTCTTACTGAGATTTTTGTATCATCGATAGTGACAGGTGAGGTGCTGGAAGACTGGAGTTTGGCTAACGTGGTGCCACAGTTTAGGAAAGGTGGTACGGATAAAACAGGGAACTATAGTCCAGTGAGCTTGACGTCGGTGATGGGCAAGTTGTTGGAGTGAATCCTGAGGGACAGGAGTTACATGTATTTGGAAAACAAGGACTGATTAGGGATAGTCAACATGGCTTTGTGCGTGGGAAGTCATGTCTCACAAACTTGATTGAGTTTTATGAGGAAGTAGCAAAGAGGATTGATGAGGGCAGAATGTTGGACATGGTTCCCCATGGGAGACTGGTTAGCAAGGTTAGATCTCATGGAATACAGGGAGAACTCAACATTTGGATACAGAACTGGCTGAAGGGATAAAACACAGCGTAGTGGTGGTGGGTTGTTTTTCAGACTGGAGGCCTTTGACCAGTAGAGTGTCACAAGGATCAGTGCTGGGTCCACTCCTTTTCATAATTTATATAAATTATATGGATGTGAGCATAAGAGGTACAGTTAGTAAGTTTGCTGATTACACCCAAATTGGAGGTGTAGTGGACAGTGAAGAAGGTTACATCAGATCATAACAGGTCTTGATTGGATGGGCCAATGGGCTGGGCAGTGGCAGGTGGAGTTTAATTTCGATAAATGTGAGGTGCTGCATTTTGGGAAAGCAAATCTTAAATGGACTTATACCCTTAACGGTAAGGTCCTGGGGAGTGTTGCTGAACAAAGAGACCTCGGCATGCAGGTTCACAGCTCCTAGAAAGTGGAGTCGCAGGTAGATAGGATAGTGAAGACGGCATTTGGTATGCTTTCCTTTATTGGTCAAATAATGGAGTACATGAGCTGGGCGGTCATGTTGCTGCTGTACAGAACATTGGTTGGAATATTGCATGCAATTCTTTTCTCCTTCCTGTCAGAAAATATTTTGAAATTTGAAAGCGTTCAGAAAAGATTTACAAGGATGTTACCAGGGTTGGAGGATTTGAGCTATAGGGAGACGTTAAACTGGCAAGGCTTGTTTCCCCTGGTGCTTCAGAGGTTGAGGGGTGACCTTACAGAGGTTTGAAATATCATGAGGGGTATTGATAGGATAAATAGTCAAAGTCTTTTCCATGATGTCGGGGTGTCCAGAACTAGAAGACATAAGTTTACGGTGAGAGGGGAAAGATACAAAGATACTTTTCCACTCAGAGTGTGGTACGTGTATGGAATGAGCTGCCAGAGGAAGTTGTGGAGGCTGGTACAATAGTAACATTTAAAAGGCATTTGGAAGGCTATATGAATAGGCAAGGTTTGGGGGAAATATGGGTCATGTGTTGGCAGGTGGGACTAGATTGTGTTTGGATTGCTGGTCAGCATGGATGAGTTGGAATGAGGGGTCTGTTTCCATGCTGTAACTCTCTATGGCTCTTTGTTTAGGGAGAGAAACAGAGGGATACATATTTTCTTTAAACACAGAAGATGGTACTACTGGAAAGTAAAATGTTCAGATGAATGTGTTAAGGATTTGTGAGGAATATGATATATTAGAGGAGTGACATCATAGATACATCTACAGAATAATGAGAATATTGAAATAGAAGTGTTATCGCGTCAGAAACCAGAACAGGTCACTGAGTACAAGTGAATGGGTCTCAGTGTGAATTGGGGGGCAGGCAGCAGAATTTTATTGCAGATTTTGTAGCTCAATCTGGACAGTCATGTTGTGCTGTATACCACAGCAGCAGGAGCAGAATTGTGTTCAACCACAACCTGTAACCTTTTGCCTGGGTAATATCTCAGCCGACCATTCCCATCAAAACAACTTTGTTTCAGTAACAAGTGTGGAAGAAAATATCTGGGTCAAAATCATGTGTACCTAAAACTGATGACAACCTGTTAAAGGTACTGCACTTGACTGTTTGCATTCCAAACAGCAGAACTAACGTCAGACAGAGAGGGCGAAGTGATCCCAGTACCAACAGATTAGATCTAAATTCTGCACGGATGCCACATTCACTCACAAATGTTGATGGACTATTATACAACTCACTGGAGGAGAAGGCCTCACAAATATCCGCATCCTGAATTCTAGAACAGCCCCGCATATTAGTGCAAAAGTCAAGGATTTAAAATCTACATCATCCTCAGACAGAAGCTTGAGTCAATGATCCAAACCATCTTCTTGATAATGTCCACAGAATCACAGAGACCAATCTTCAACCAATTTGATTCACTGCACATGACATCAAGAAACAGCTGAACCCAGTAGATACGACAAAGGCAATGGGCCCTGACACCAATCATGTCCATTGGAAAGCTGTTTCATTCCAATTCCAACTCTGATATCTCGTTGATAATGTGGAAAATTCCAACTATGCACAGTCCCGAAGAGGAAAATAATTATAACCTGACCTATTGCCATAGCCTTAGTTTCACCATCGTAACCAAATTGGTGTAAGTTGTTTTTGACAGAGCTGTAAAGTAGTGCAGAAATAACCTACTTGGTGTGGTTTCCAATAGGTCTGCATGTGGAAATGGTTCTGTTGAGGAAATGTCACTGAATTACGAATCCAGTCCAGGCTAAAGATCTGGCAGCTGGTGGAAGTTTAAAACAAATAATAAAATATCAAGACCTAAAATCTTGTGTCAATAACAGTGACTTTGAAACCAATGGCGATTGCAAACACCAATTACTACAACAATGTTCATTCAGGAAGCAATTCTCCCATGCTTGCTGGCATTGCCTAAAAGTGATTCCAGACACACAAACATGTGATAAACTCTTCAATTGTCTCTGAAACGGTCAAGCAAGACAGTCAATTACACCAATCTGCTCCGAGGCCTTAAACGATAAAACCGAGCAGAACACTTGGGACCAGCTTCAGTTGCGGAAAAACGAATGGGAAACATAGTCCTGTCGACTCTGCAGAGGCGTCCTTCCCGATATCTGAGAGGTGGTGACAACGTTTAAAAAACTTTCCCACAGATTGCATAGGAACATCGTTAAAGAAGGAAGCAATTCAACACATTGAGCCTCCCACATTCTAGTTCAATGTACTCTTCCAATACAACTTATGTATCCCTTAATGTGATTAACCATTGGAAAAATATTGATAAAAACTGGAGTAGTCCCTTTGGACTATCGACTTTGCTCCCCTATTGAATATAATGATGACTGATTATCTATCTCCATCCCATTCCCCTGCTCTGTACCCATCCCTTTAGTGTCGAGAAATTCTTAATCATATTCAATGCCTTGGCTTTCACAGCCTTATGTGGTGGAAAGTTCCCCAGGTTCACCAGTCTCTGAATGTAGACATTTATTCTCATCTCAATGCAGAGTGGCCTGCCTGTATATAATACTGTGGTCTCTTGTTTTTGGCGTCCCAGACTTCTTCAAATCTGTCTCACCCTCTCACATCTTTATATATTTGACTGAGTTTTCCACTCATTTTCCTAAACCTCATGGAGTACAGTCAACCCAATCTCTGTTCACACAACAAGCCTGTCTTGCCTTCCTTCACTGTATTCCCGGAATTTCAGGTTCATCCTTTATTATGTAAGTAGACCAGAACTGCACATAACACGGCATCATGTTCGTGATGAGGTCTCACCAAGGCTTTGTACAGCTGCAGTGAGACATCTTTACTGCTGTACCCAAATCCTCATGAAGTTAAGGTCAACACACCATTTATTTCTTCCTGCTCCTGTAATATTGCTTTCAGTGACTGGTGCACAAGGAGATCCAATTCCTTTTCAATATTGCTTCTACTCACTTGGTGGGGCCAATGAACGCTGGTAATCATGACAATGCCATTCACAGGATTGATATCTGGCTTCAGAACATGCTGCCATGCAATGGATTTCACTTGTTTCAAGACAAAAAAAAACCTGCAGATGTTGGAATCCAAACGAGGCAGGCATGAAGCTAGTGGAACACATTCTGATGCTCCCTGGCTTGTTGTTTTCTTCCGGCCTTCTGCCTGCATGGATCTCTTGGAACTGTGTAGAAGAAAACAAAGAAAAGGATGAAATAAATTTCACAACATCCCATATGTCTGACGTCACATTGACTTCATCTGCCATGTATTTGCCCATTTACTCCTCTTGTCTCAATCACCTTGGAGTCTTTTTACATCCTCCTCACCACTCACAATCTGATATTTTTTAGTAGCGTTAACATGCTTCGAAATATGGCTTTTGCTGACATCAACCAAATGTATGAAGTGTATTGGAAATGGCTGGGGCTCACCACCGACCCCAAGTGATATCACATGAGAATTTCACTCCAAAACCACTGTTTCATTCCTGCTCAACTCTCCCATTCTAAAAGCATATCCATCTATTCATCCCAATCCCCTAAGATTTAATTTTGCAAACTAGTCTTGGGGCATGATCAAAAATCTTTATGAGACCTTGTTCCTCTCTGCAACCATCCGGCCAATTTTTGTCTCAAATGCAAACTTACTGATCGCACTTCCCTTCTCCCCAGTCCATATTCACAATATATCATTTGTGAATATCACAAATAATAAAGGACACAGCACTTACACCACCTGATAATGCTATCCAGTCACAATCAGTATTCTATGACCACCCTCTGTCTCCTCCCAATCAGACAATTTTGCATGTAACTTGCCAAGTTACCCTTGGTACCATGAGCATTTACTCTCTTTATCAGTTTCACATGTTGGATGTTGTCAAAGGCCTCGCTGAAACATCATATGAACACACTTCTCAAAAGCATACAATAAAAATTGTTAAGCATAGTTTACTTCTGATACATTCATCCTATTGATCCCTGATCAAGCCTTGCCAAACTAAATGGAGATTAGTTTTCTCCTTTCCTATTTCCTCCAATAGTTTCCCTCATATTGATCTGATACTCACTGGACTGTAGTTCCCTGGTATATTGCCATCACCCTTCCTGTAAAGCGAAACACCATTAGCTATTATCCAGTCCTTTGGCAATTCCCCGATAATAGATTCCAGTGAAAGATTGGCGTGAGGACCTTTCCTCCTTTGTCTTCAACAGCAGGCTGAGATACAACTCATCCGAAGCTGGAGATTTGAAGCTCAGAGTTAGAACAAACAGAGTTGTTGTCTCTGGTTTGTTACCCGTGCCACATGATAGAGAGTCCAAGAATAGGGAGAGAGAACAGTTAAATGCGTGGCTACAGGGATGGTGCAGGAGGGAGGGATTCCGGTATCTGAATAACTGGGGTGCTTTCTGGGGAAGGTGGGACGTCTATAAACAGGATGGTCTACACCTGAACCTGAGGGGCAGCAGTATCCTTCGCGGGAGGTTTGCTAGTGCTCTTGGGTGTGGGGGGGTTTAAACTAACTCTGCAGGGGCATGGGAACCTAGACTGTAGCTTTAGGGTGCAGGACCTGGAGTGTAGGGAGGTTAGGAACATGGCATTAATCTCAAAGGAGGGTGCCTGTAAACAGGAAAGTGGCTTGAAGTGTGTATACTTCAAAGCAAGAAGCTTACGAAATAAGGTAGGTGAACTTGCAGCGTGGGTTGGTACCTGGGATTTTGATGTTGTGGCTATTACAGAGACAAGGGTAGAACAGGGACAGGATTGGCTGTTGCAGGTTCCAGGGTTTAAATGTTTTTGTAGGGTCAGAGGTGGGGGTAAAAGAGGGGGAGGTGTGGCATTGCTCGTCAAAGATAATATTACAGCGGTGGAAAGGACGATGGATGAAGACTCGCCATCTGAGGTAGTTTGGGCTGAGGTTAGGAATAGGAAAGGTGAAGTCACCCAGTTAGGAGTTTTTTACAGGCCTCCTAATAGTCCTAGAAACGTAGAAGAAAGGATTGCGAGGATGATTCAGGAGAAGAGTAAAAGTAATAGGGTGGTTGTAATGGGGGACTTTAACTTTCCTGATATTGATTGGAAAAGCTATAGCTCGAGTTCGTTAGATGGGTCGGTGTTTGTCCAATGTATGCAGGAGGGTTTCCTGACACAATATGTAGACAGGCCAACAGGTGAGGCCATACTGGATTTGGTTCTGGGTTACGAACCAGGCCAGGTGTTAGAATTAGAGGTAGGTGAGCACTTTGGGGACAGTGACTTTTATTCTAGTGATGGAGAGGGATAAGTGTGCACTGCAGGGCAAGAGTTATAGCTGGGGGCAGGGAAATTATGATGCGGTGAGCCATGACTTAGGATGCGTGGCTTGGAAAAGTTGGCTTCAAGGCAAGGGTGTAATTGATATGTGGAGCTTGTTCAAGCAGCAACTATTGAGTGTCCTAGATGAGTATGTACCTGTCAGGCAGGGAAGAAAGGGTCGTGAGAGGGAGCCATGGTTTAATAAGGAATTGGAATCCCTTGTTAAATGGAAGAGGGCGGCCTATGTAAAGATGAAGTGTGAAGGTTCAATTGGGGCGATTGAGTGTTATAAGGTAGCCAGGAAGGTTCTGAAGAGAGAGCTAAGAGCAGAAAGGAGGGGACATGAAAAGTCCCTAGTTGGTAGGATTAGGGAAAACCCTAAGGCTTTCTATAGGTATGTCAGGAATAGAAGAATGACTAAGAATAGAAGAATGAATAGGTCCAGTCAAGGATAGTAGTGGGAAGTTCTGTATGGAGGTTGAAGAGATTGGGGAGATACTGAATGAATACAATCGACATTGTTGCCGATGTGAATACTGAGTCACAATTAATTAGAATGGACGGCTTTGAGGTATGTAGGGAAGAGGTGTTGGAAATTCTGGAAAGGGTGAAAATAGATAAGTCCCCTGGGCCTGATGGCATTTATCCCAGTATTCTCTGGGAAGCAACGGAAGAGATTGCAGAGCCATTGGCCTTGATTTTTATGTCCTCATTGTCTACAGGAATAGTGCCAGAAGACTGGAGGATAGCAAATGTGGTTCCCTTGTTCAAGAAGGGGAGTAGGGATAACCCTAGTATCTATAGGCCAGTGAGTCTCACTTCTGTTGTTGGCAAAGTCTTAGAGAGAATTGTAAGGGATAGGACTTATGAACATCTGGATAGGAATAAGGTGATCAGGGATAGTCAGCGTGGTTTTGTGAAGGGCAGGTCGTGCCTCACAAACCTTATTGAATTCTGCGAGTAGGTGAATAAGGAGGTGGACGAGGGGAAAGCGGTAGATGTGGTGTACATGGAATTTAGTAAGGCTTTTGATAAGGTGCCCCATGGTAGGCTACTGCAAAAAATACGGAGGTATGGCATTGAGGGTGAGTTGGAGGTTTGGATTAGGAATTGGCTGGCTGGAAGAAGACAGAGGGTAGTAGTTGATGGTAAAGGTTCATCTTGGAGTGCAGTTACTAGTGGTGTTCCGCAAGGATCTGTTTTGGGACTATTGCTGTTTATTATTTTTATAAATGACCTGGAGGAGGGGCTAGAAGTTTGGGTGAGCAAGTTTGCGGATGATACGAAAGTCAGTGGAGTTGTTGACACTGAGGAAGGATGTGTCAGGTTACAGCGGGATATAGATAAGCTGCAGAGCTGGGCAGAAAGGTGGCAAATGTAGTTCAATGTAGCTAAGTGTGAGGTGATTCACTTTGGTAAGAGTAACAAAAAGATGGAGTACTGGGCTAATGGTTGGATACTTGGTAGTGTGGATGAGCAGAGGGATCTTGGTGTCCATATACACAGATCTTTGAAAGTTGCCACCCAGGTAAATAGTGCAGTGAAGAAGGCATATGGCGTACTGGCTTTTATTGGTAGAGGAATTGAGTTCCGGAGTCCTGAGATCATGTTGCAGTTGTATATGACACTGGTGCGGCCACATCTGGAGTATTGTGTACAGTTCTGGTCGCCATACTATCAGAAGGATGTGGAGGCACTGGAACGGGTGCAGAGGAGGTTTCCCAGGATGTTGCCTGGTATGGTAGGAAGATCGTATGAGGAGAGACTGGGGCACTTGGGGCTGTATTCATTGGAGAAAAGAAGGTTCAGGGGTGACTAGATAGAGGTGTACAAGACGGTTAGGGCTTTAGATTCGGTTGACCATGAGAACCTTTTTCCACGTATGGAGTCAGCTATTATGAGGGGGCATAGCTTTAAATTAAGGGGTGGTAGGTAGAGGACAGATGTAAGGGGTAGATTCTTTACTCAGCGAGTCATGAGTTCATGGAATGCCCTGTCAGTAGCAGTGGTGGACCCTCCCTCTTTATGGGCATTTAATCGGGCATTGGATAGGCATATGGAAGATAGTGGGCTAGTGTAGGTTAGGTGGGCTTGGATCGGCACAACATCGAGGGCCAAAGGGCCTGTACTGCGCTGTGTTCTTCTATGTTCTATGTTCTATTTGCCCAATTATATTCCAGCCAAATCCATCAATACCTGCTCGCACTTTACACCAAACTGCTCAAGACCTTCACAGTCCATCTCCCCAAAATCTATATTTGCACTTTCCTTCTCCAAAGTAAACAGATACGAAGCCTGCATGTAACAATCGATCAATATTCTCCAGTTTCACCCGCAGTTTGCCACCTTGCTTTTGAATGGGCCCTAATTGTTCCCTGGTTATTCTATTCCATTTGATGTACTTATAGATGCACAGAGTCACAGAGTCATGTAACACAGAAACAGACCGTTCAGTCCAACCAGTACATGACGAACATAATGCCAAACTAAACTAGAACAAGAACAAAGAACAAAGAGAATTTCGGCACTGGAATAGGCCCTTCGGCCCTCCAAGCCTGTGCTGATCCAGACCGTCCATCTAAACTTGTTGCTTATTGTCTAAGGATCTGTATCCCTCTGCTCCCTGTCCATTCATATATTTGTCTAGATATATTTTAAATGATGCTATCTTGACTGCCTCAACCACTTCCCCGGCAATACGTTCCAGGCACTCACCACTTCTTGCATAAGGAACTTTCTGAGCATACCTTTCTGCTCTCACTTTGAACTCATGACCCCAGTCATTGAGTTCCCCACACTTGGAGAAAAAATCTTGCTATCCAACCTGTCTATAATTCTCATGGATTTTGTAGACCTCAATCAGGTCCACCTTCAAACTCCATCTTTCTCATGAAAATAATCATAATCTACTCAACCACTCTTCATTGCTAGTTCTCGCCATACCAGGCAATATCCTGATGAACCTCCTCTGCACCATCTCCAAAGCATCGCCATCTCTTTGTTAATGTGCCGACGAGATCTGTATGTATTATTTCAAATGTGGCTGAACTAAAGTCCGATTCAACTGAGACATGACCTGCCAATTATTGTACACAATACATCCCGCTTGATGTAGAAAAGCATGCCATATGCCTTCTTGACTTTTCTACTAGCATGCGTGGCCACCTTCAGGGTACAATGGTCACGAACGCACATCTCACAGTACATCAATTTTCCCAAGGCATTTCCATGTACTGTATAGTTTGCTCTTGAATTGTAGTTTCCAAAATGTGTCACCAGACATTTGCCTGGATTGAACTGGATTGCCTGGAGCAGATAGTCAAGGGTAGTTCACGTCTCACAAACCTCAATGAGTTTTTTGAGAACGTGACCAAAAATGTAGATGAGGGTAGGGCAGTTGACGTGGTATATATGGACTTCAGTAAAGCCTTACAGAACATGGACTGCAGCAGTTCAAGATGGCAGCTCAGCACCACCTTGCCAAGGGCAACCAGAGCAATAAATATTGGTCCAACCACATTCCATGAATAAATTAGAATGGAAAATATTGTGCAAATATAACCAATGCTGGAAATGGAATTTTAGGTTTTGTCAGTGCAGGCAATTGGGTCCAGTCAGAACCTTACTTGCTGTAAACAGCTGAAGGGATATGCTATTTGGAACAATGTATCAGTCTTTCAGAGGCATGCCCTCCATACCTAGCATTCAAGAGTCACTGACATTCACAAACCAGATGACTGAGCTGTGAGATAGCTAGACGCAATTGAAAATATTCTCATATCTGGACTTTGACACAAAGTGATGTTGTTGTCATGAATACGATGTTAGCACCAGGGAAAAATAATTATATATTTTCAAAGTCCTTGCACTTAATAATAATTTGATCTTCTGTGTGGGAACAAGACTCGTCATTTCAAATTCCCTCATTGTGTGTGTGTCCACTGTTTGCATTATATTGTTAACATAAAATTGAACTGACTAAATAGCTAGATTTGTGCTTATTGGACAGTCAAAAAGGGGATATTATCCAAGAATGTTGGAGCTTTAATAATGAGACTTTGCTGTTAATAGTTGAGCAATGCTGAAAACATTTACAGAAGACTTTCTATCATCTCGGGCCACACACAACAATGTCAGCTGGGACAATGCTGGCCATCCATGTAGCTGTAAAATTCTGTTCAGATACTGACATTGTGAAGCTGACAAATACTGGACATGGTTTATGGACGTGATTCGATGTAAGACACCATGTGCTACAGGGGTCCATCACTTTTAGAATACCTTCAAACAGGATCTTGTCCAAGGTACAGATTTGCAGAGTTTAGGCGGTGCACCAGAACAGATAAACTTTTTGGCCGGTTGTTGGCCTGGTTGCTGGCCGGTCATTTTTACAAATGTTTGGAAAAACACTGAGCCTTGTGCTCACTCATTTGCCAGTATGCCCCTTGCACTTTCCTGTTGTTCAGGTATATCTCTAGCTGTTCTGTTTTGAGGGATTGTGTGAATAACTATCCAGCTCCAGTTTGGAAGCTCTCTAGACAGATTTTGGAGATGGCAGGTAGTGGTGAGGCCCGTTATCACAATGACTGAATTGAGGGTTTTTTTTCAAAGCCATTTTCAACAGCATTGTTAACTAAAAGATAATGTCTTCACGGGTCTGAACATATATCAGCTCTTTACTACAGTCATTGGATTGTGAAAGAAGCAGGTGTGTAATCTAATTATTTAATTATTGTTCACTTCAATTGTTTTCAACTGAAAAACAATGATGTTTGATTTGCTTCAACATATGTCAGAAATGAAGTGATATTAACTCTTCATTGTGCAAAATGTAAAAGTGACCTGCTGTATATTTCCCACATTCTGGATAAGTGGTGCTGGAAGAGCACAGCAGTTCAGGCAGCATCCAAGTAGCTTTGAAATCGACGATTCAGGCAAAAGTGCCATCTTCACATTTTTTAGACCTTCCACCATGTCACGTACCATACTCTGTACTCAAAGGGACAGACTTCAAACAGATCGAGCAACTAATGATCAGGCTTCCATGAGGTGTGGTGGACCATTGCCAACAGCTCAATCATACTCTTCAGGACCCATACAGTCTGCAACCTCACAGCCACACTACAGCAATCATCAAGCCAGAGATCTACCCTGGCGGAATACAGAGTGCCGAAGAATATGCTGGAAGCCGCACCAGCCAGGCCGAGATATGAGATGACAACGTGGAGAAGCTCTTATTGTTTTCAGCTAGAAATCAGCATTAGCGGCAAGTGATGGACAGAGCTATGCAATCCAACAATTTATGGTTCAGATCTATGTCTGCAGTCCTGCCACATGTGGTCATGAAAGATAGTGGATAATGAAAGAGTCCACTGGAGGAAGAGGCTGATCTCGAACAATGAAATCCCCAATTATGGGGACCACAGTCATCAGGGAAAAAATAGAACAGCTGCATTTGTAATTCTCTTCAGCTGAGACGGCTGAGCACATGATCCATTTTTGTCTCCTTCAGTGGCCACCAGCGTCAACAATGTCAATCTTCAGACAACTTGGTTCACTCCATGCGATGTCAAGAAATGGCTGGAGACACTGGAGACTGTGGTAGCACTGGGCCCTGACAACCAATTAACTCCAGAGATTGCTACACCTCGAGTCAAGCTGTTAAATTCCAGCAAGTACACTGACATCTGCCATTAAATTGTTAAATTGCCAATTATGTCCTGCAGACAAAAAGCAGGTTTCTTGCATTGAAGCCAGTCACTGATCCATCAGTGTACAGTCTGCCATGTAAACGTGAAACAAGGTGTCAGCTATATTATGATGGATCAACAATAACCTGCTCAGTGACATTCAGTCAGTGTTGTGACGTAACCACGCAGCTTCTGACCCCATGGCAGCCGACCAGGTAAAAATATAGTTAATCGGAATCTGGGGGAAAGTCTCTGCTAGTTGGATTAATCCAAAGCAAAAAAAAAGATTGTTGTTAGTGTGAGCAAGACAGCTCGGCAGGCATTCCTCAGCAAATAGAGTGTCCGAGGCTCAGCCATCTTCAGCTGCTGCAATGACATTCCCTCCATCGGAAGGTCAGACGTGGGAATGTTCACTAATTTTACCATTCCCCAGATACTAAAACATGTTCAAATGCAACAAGACATGAGAAATATCCAGGCAAAGAACATTCATACCATGTAAACGCCAGGCAAATTCAACAATAAAGAACCAAACTATCCTTTGTTGAATTTCAGTAGCATTACCATGATAGAGCCCTCAGCTTAGTATTTATCAGCATCCTGGATATTATCATTGACCAAAAATTATCCTTGTTCTATCCATATAAATAACGATGTCTTCAAGAGCAGCTCAGTTGTGAGGAATTCTGCAGTGAGTAATTAACCTGCTGACACTCCATATCCTGTCCTCAAAGTCTGAGATATATTATGTCCCAGGAACAACTGAGGGTAAGAAAAGCCTATTTGATTGCTATAACTTCCACAAAAGTCTATCCCCTCCACACCTAGGGTTATGTAGTAGCAGTGTATATCTTCCACAAGCTGAACTGCACCAAGGCTTATTAGAGAGTACCTTCCAACTCCACGACCAGCGAGATGGACAAAATCAATAGGCATATGGGAAAACCACCCATCTTCAAGCTCCCTCCTTCATACGGTCAGTTGTGATGAAGTTCACTCATGATTTTAGAATTCCAAACTCCTGTGACCACAAAATATGTTGCGGACCAAATGCAGCAATAATTCGACAAGAGCCAGGCTTGGGCTGAAAAATGTCAAGGAGCATTCGCGTTGCACAAATGTCAGACAATGGCCATCTTAAACCAGCTCACCATCGTCATTTATCCTCCAATGACTGGACTATTGCTGAATCCAATAGCACTACCATTCTGAGGTTCATGCAACAGCTGTTATAGTGAGGACACCAGAACCGAAGTTAAGAATCCTGCAGCTAGTAATTTTTCTCCTGTCTTGCCAAATCCTGTCCACCATCTGAGGCTCAAGTGAGGAACATGATGGTAGAATGTCCACTTTGCTGAATGAGTGCAGCTCCAATAGTATGCAAACAGTTTGAGACAATCACTTGATTGGTCCCTATCCACAAGCACTGACTCTCTCCACCACTAACACTCAGCACCAGGTACGTGCACACTATGGCACGCCTTAGATAGCACTTTGTGCACTCATTCCCATGATCATCTCGAACAAAAAGGACAACATTTTAGGAGTACTGATCATAATTTGTTTGATTCTGGAGTAAGTATTGTGAAGTGTAAAGCTAGACCCAGATTTCGAGTTTTAGTTAGACTCAGTCTAATTTTTCTAAACTGAGAAGAGATTTTATTCAAGTGAACAGGAAACATTAACAAAAAGGTAAATCCGAATCAGAACAGTCGCAGGAATTCTGAGAGGGGATTAAAGTGATTCTGAGAAAATGCATTCCAACAAAGTTAAAAAGAGTCACGCTGGTAAATCCAGAGATTGCTGGAAGTCCATAAAAATAAAGACACAAAAGGAATGTTTTTGTCAGACAATGGGAACTCAGTACAACAGAGGAGTGTGGAATGTGGAGGGTTGCAAACCAAAAGGAAATTAGTAAGCAATCAGTGTGTGAGATGATGCTGGCAAGGATCATCAAGCGATCTTCAGCAGATTTCTTTTCAATACAGAGAACGATAATAAGTAAAGTATGAAACATAAAATGCAAACAATAGAAATCACATGTCGATGTGGAAGATTTGTACATGGTTCTTAATTTGGATTGAAGCTAAACAGGATCTCAACAAGGTGGACCATCTTGATGAATCTGAAGGAATTATCTGAGAATTGTATCAGACCCTTCTCAATGTTAATGCATTTAGGAATATGAGATCTGTTAATCGAGACAGAGTGGTAAAGATGGCAAGGTTTTGGAAACTTTGACATCAAGAGACATTGTGAGTTCAGACAAAAAGAGAAAAGAGGCACATGTAAGTGTTTGGACACTGAAGAAGGATGTCTTGCAAAACTTTTTTAAAAAGCAAACACTTCAACAATAAGTTAAGAGGGCAAAAAGGCACCATAAAATGTCTTTTGCAAATAAGATTAAGGAAAATCCCAAGCCCGTTTATCGTGTGCAAGAGAGTAGTCAGCAAAAGAGTAGGTAATCTTCCTGGTGAAGAGCTTATGCTTGAAACATCGACCCGCCTGCTTCTCAGTTGCTGCCTGCTGGCTGTGCTTTTCCAGCACCGTTCTCTTTGAAAGAGTTGATCCACTCAAGGGCAAAGGAAGGACCAAATGCGCAGAGCTGAAGGAAGTAATTGAAGTCCTTGATGAAAACTTTGCATCGGTATTCACAAAGGAAAAGGACACTGTGGATGGTCACTCAAGAGAGGGATATGTTTATATTCTAGAGCATTTCAAAAGGAAAAAATGGAGAATGCGCTGGGAGTTTTGAAAAACGTTCATGCAGACAAGTCTCCAGGATATGATGAGATCAAGGGTTTAAATCAGAGAATTGTTGGATAAGCAGAGCAGGACAGGTATCATCCGAGGAGCAGGAAAATCGATGTTTCGGGAAATGATGGCATCAATCCCAGAATACTGAGGGAGGCGAGGGAGTAAATTTCTGGGGCCTTATACACACTTTTTGTGTGCTCTTCAGTCACAGGAGAAGGTCCAGAGAACTGGGGAACAGCTAATGTTGTTCCTTGGCTGAAGAAGAACAACAAGGATAATCCAAGGAATTTCAACTCAGTGAGCCTTACTAGAAATTACTAGAGAAGGTTCTTTGAGGCAGAACTGACTCGCAATTGCAAAAATATGGACTAATGCGCAACAAGTAATATAACATTTTGTGGGGAAGTTCATTACTCACAACATGATTGAATAAGTTGAGAAAGGGATAAAGAAGTTTGATGAGGAACTTTATGTTAGCCATATGGACCTTTAGAATGGTGTCTTAGGACAGGTTCATACAGTAGGTGAAGTCAAATGGGGCGAGCTGTCTGTTGGTAAGATAATTACAGATTTGCTTTTTCTAAATGGAAATCTGTGAATAGATTGGGGGAGTTGTGGATTGTGAGAATGATTGGAAGATGATATAGCAGGATATTGATAGGCTGCAGATTTGGATAGAGTAAAGGAGAAATATACTTTAATCTGGATAATTGAAAAGGAATGCATTTTGGAAGGTCTATTGCAGCAGAGAAGTATAGAGTAAATGGAAAAACTCTTATGGTATCAACATCCATGGGATGTAGGTATTCAGGTCCATAGTTCCCTGATAGCGGCAACTCGGGTGGATAGGGTGGTCAAGAAACCTTATGGCAAACTTGCATATAGAAGAAATTGGTAGGTCATGATGCCGCTGTATAGAAATTTAGTTTGACCACATTTGCAATATTGTGTACAATACTGGTTGTCACACCAGAAGAAGGATATGGAAGTGTTGGTGCGGGTATGGAAAAAGGTTTACCAGGATGTTATCAGGTTTGGCAGATATTAGCTATAAAGACAAATTGGACAACTTCATTTGTTTTCACTTGAGCATCAGTGAATAGACGTCTACAAAATTATCAAAGGCATAGATAGAATGGATAGTTGGAGTCTTTTTCCCAGGGGAGAAATATGAATTACTAGGGACCATAGGTTTTAGTTAAAAGGGGGGAGGTTTGGAAGTTATTTGCATATGGAATGAATTTCCTGAGGAAGTGGTGGATGTGAGTAAAATTACAAAGTTTAAAAGGCATTTGGATTGGTACGTGAATAGGAAAGGATCAGAGGGATATGGGCCAGGAGAAGGCAGATGGTACGACTTCAGTTTGCAATTATATTCGGCAATGGACTGGTTAAACTGAAGGGTCTGTTTTCATGCTGTATGACTCGATGCCTCCATGAAGGCAACTTTGGGAAAGTATTTGAAGTCCACGCAAAGAATACTGTGGAATTTCGAAGACTACAGTTTAACAGATTGAAAAAAAAAGCGTATGAAGTTATTCAATGCAACCTATTCTGCAACTGTCACATCCTAAATTATATGTTATCATTCCAGACTAGTAAGGAACTGACGTGAATGAATCTTGATTTAAACTGTGAAATTGTAATGCTGTGTTGATTCCACAACCCCTTCCAAATGATCATTATTGGCATTAAAATTCTTATTCAATGTATTAGGTCCAAGGGCTGAAATAAAGGCTACGAGAACAGACAGAATTCCCAAAGACAGAAGTGGGAAATTGAGTATGTAGTTAGGAGGGGTGTTAAACAAACATTTCTCATCAGTTTTCACTCAGGAGAGGAGATATGAGATATTAGACTATAAAAGATCGAAGTCAGTTACGAACAGATGTCATCCATTCTCGAAGGACTGAAAGTATACAAGTTCCCTGGGCCGGACGGGAATTATCCAAGGATTCTCTGGGGAGATAGGGAGAAGATAGCAGAGTTTTTGATTTTGACATTTGAGTCGTCATTGTCTATAGGTTTAGTATCAGAGGACTGGAGGATTGCAAATGTTGTGCCCTTGTTCAAAAAGGGCAGTAGAGATGACCCAGGGTTTGATTTCGAAGCTCCTTGGATGCTGCCTGAACTGTTGTGCTCTTCCAGCACCACTAGTCCAGAATCTGGTTTCCAGCATCTGCAGTCATTGTTTTTACCCAGGCAAGTATAGACCAGTGAGCCTTACTTCTGTTGTAGGAAAGATTTTGGAAAGGATCATAAGATATAAGATTTATAGTCATCTAGCCAGCAACAATTTGGTTTCAGATAGTCAACATGGTTTCATCAAGGGCAGGTCGTGTCTCACAAACCTCATTGAGTTTTTTGAGAAGGTGACCAAATATGTAGAAGAGGGGAGGGCAGTTTTCGCGGTATACATGGACTTCAGTAAAGCTTTTGATAAAGTTCCACATGGTAGGCTGATGGAGAAAATGCAGAGGAATGGAACCGAGGGTGATTTAGCAGTTTGGATTAGAAACTGGCTTTCTGAAAGAAGGCATTGAGTGGTGGTTGATGGAAAATAATCATTCTGGAGTCCGGTTACTAGTGGTGTGTCACAAGGATCTGTTTTTGGGACCACTGCTGCTTGTCATTTTTGGAAATGACTTAGATACAGGCATAGGTGGATGGATTAGTAAATTTGCAGATGACACTAAAGTTGTGGAGTAGTGGACAGTGTGGAAGAATGTTACAGGTTGCAGGGGACTTGGATAAAATGCAGAATTGGGCTGAGAGCAGGCAAATTGAGTTCAATGCAGCTAAATGTGAGGTGATGCACTTGGAAAGCATAACAAGAAGGCAGAGTACTGGGTAAATGGAAAGATTCTTGGTCGTGTGGATGTGCAGATGAATCTTGGAGTCTATGTTCATAGATCGCTGAAAGTTGCCACCCAGGTTGATAGTACTGTTAAGAAGGCATACAGTTAGTTCAGTTTCATTGGTAGAGGGATTGAGTTCTGAAACCGCAATATGATGCTTTAACTATACAAAATGCTAGTGCTGCTGCACTTGGAATATTTTGTACAGTTCTGGTCGCCATATTTCGGGAAGGATGTGGAAGCATTGGAAAAGGTGCAGAGGAGATTTACCAGGATGTTGCCTGGTCTGGAGGGAAGGTCTGATGAGGAAAGGCTGAGAGACTTGGGTGTGTTTTAATTGGTAAGGAGAAGGCTAAGAGGTGATTTGATAGAGGCATACAATATGATCATAGGATTAGATAGGCTAGACAGTGAAAGTCTTTTTTCCTAGGATGATGACGTCAGCTTGTACCAGGGGCATAACTACAAATAGACGGGTAATAGATTTACGACAGATGTCAGAGGCAGATTCTTTTCTCAGAGGGTGGTGAGGGCGTGGAATACCCTCCCTGGCAATGTCATTAATTCAGCCACATTAGGGAGATTTAAACAATTCTTGAATATGCACAGGAATGATCATGGGATAATGTAGGGGGACGAGCTGTTGGCGCAACACTGGGGTCCGAAGGGCCTGTTCTGTGCTGCATTGTTCTATGTTCTCTGTTCTATGTTCATAAGGAGGGGGTGTTAGCAATTCTGGAAAGCGTGAAAATAGGTAAATCTCCTGGCCAATGGGATTTATCCAAAGTTTCTCTGGGTATCCAATGAGGAGATTTTAGAGCCTCTGCCTTTGATTTTTATGTCACCACTGTCTCCAGGAATAGTGGCAGAAGACCGGAGGATAGTAAATGTTGTCCCCTTGTTCAAGAAGGGGAGAAGAAACAAACTTCGTAATTATAGAACAGGGAGCCTGACTTTGGTTGTGAGGTAAAGTATTGGAAAAGTGATAAGGTAAAGGATTTAAAATAATCTAGAAAGGAATAAGTTGAATAGGGGTAGTCAACACGGTTTTGTTCATGGTAGGTTGTGCCTCACAAACCTTATTTAGTTACTCAAAAAGGTGACCAAACAGGTGGATGAGATTAAATCGGTTGATTTGGTGTATATGGATTTCAGTAAGGCATTTGATAAGGTTTCCCATGGTAGGCTATTGGAAAAAATATGGAGGCGTGGGATTGAGGGTTATTTAGCAGTTTGGATAAGATGTTGGCTAGCTGAAAGAAGAGAGAGGCTGGTGGTTAATGAAAAATGTTCAGCCTGGAGTTCAGTTACTCATGGCGTACCGGAATGATCTGTTTTGAGGCTACTAGGGTGGCATGGTTGCTCAGTGGTATTACTGCTGCCTCACAACACCAAGGACCCAGCTTCGATTCCAGCCTCAGGTGACTGTGTAGAGTTTGCACATTTTCCCTGTGTCTGTGTGCGTTTCCTCCAGGTGCTTCGGCTTCCTCTCACGGTCCAGAGATGTGAAGGTTAGGTGAATTAGTCGTGCTAAATTGCCCATAGATTTAGATCCATTAGTTAGGGGGAATGGGTTACACATCGGAGGGTTGGTTTGGACTAGTTTGTGCCGAAGGGTCTGTTTCCACCCTGTAGGGAATCTAATCTAATCTACTGTTGGTCATTTTTATAAGTGACCTGGGTGAGGGCTTACACGGATAGGTTAATAAATTTGTGGATGTCAGTAAGGTTGGTTGAGTTGTGGATAGCGACAAAGGATTTTGTAGGTTACAAAGGGACATAGATAAGCAGCAGAGTTTGGCTGAGAGGTGGCAAATGAAGTTGAATGCGGAAAAGTGTGAGGTGATTCACATTGGAAGGAGTAACAGGAATAAAGAGTACTGGGCTTACAATAATATTTTTGGTGTGTAGATAAACAGAGAGATCTCAGTGTCTGTGTATGTAGATTCCTGAAAGTTGCCATCCAGGTTGATCGGTTTGTTAAGTAGGCATACAGTGTGTTAGCCTTTTTGGTAGAAGGATTGAGTTTCAGAGCCATGAGGTCGTGCTGCAGCTGTACAAAACTCTGTCGCAGCCGCACTTGGAGTATTGTGTACAGTTCTGGACGCTGCATTATAGCTAGGATGTAAAAGCTTTGGAAAGGTTTAGTGGAGATTTACTTGTATGTTGCCTTGTATAGAGGGAAGGTCTTACGAGGAATGGGTGAGGGATTTCAGGCTGCATTTGTTACAGAGAAGAAGATTGAAAGTGGACTTATATGAGACGTGATAGTCAGAGTCTTCTTCCTTGAATGGTGATGGCTAGCACGAGGAGACATAGATTTAAAATGAGGGGTGATAGATATCGAGCAGATGTCAGTGGTAGTTTCTTTACTCAGAGAGTAGCAGGGATGTGGAACGCACTGATGGTACAGTAGTAGAGACACCAACTTTAATGGCATTCATGTGTTTATTTGACAGGCATATGCATGAAAATGGAATAGTGTAGGTTAGAATGGCTTCAGAGAGGTTTCTGAGGTCGATGCAACTTTGAGGGTTGAAAGGCCTTTACTGCGCTGTCATGTTCTGTGTTCTATGTACTCACTGAATTAAAATATTCTTACTTAATCACTTTCTTCTTTCATATATCACCTGAAATCTTTACTCTCTCATTCTTATTCCTTTTATGAGCGGGAATATTTCCATCTTATCTATTCAATTCTGTCTGCCTATGAGTTTGAAAAACTCTATCAGATATCCAGTTAGCCACCTTCTTTCCAAAATGAACAATCTGACTTCAATCTGACTTCACAAATGAAGTTTCTCATCCCTGGAACCATTCTTGTAAAAGGTGGCATTGTGGCTCAGTGATTAGCACTTTAGCTGCACAGCGTCAGCGGTTTTCTCTGGGTGCTCTGGTTTCCTCCCACAATCCAAAGATGTGCAGGCCAGGTGAATTAGCAATGCTAAATTGCCTGTCGTGTTAGGTGCATTATTCAGGGGTAAATATAGGGGAATGGGTGTGGGTGGTTTGCTCTTCAGTGGGTCAGTGTGGATTTGTTGGGCAGAAGGGACTGTTTCCATACTATAGCGAATCTATTCGGAATCACTTATGCACATTTTCCAATGTGTTCACGTCCTCCCTGTAACTTGACAACCTGAACTGCATATGATACTCCAGTTCAGGTCTCACAAGTGTTTGAGACAAGTTGAATATCACCTCCTTGCTCTTGTTCTCTAATTCAGTATTTCAAAAACCAGGAACCTTGCATGGTTCAGTTGTATTTAATGGCCTGCCAATATTATTGATCTTTGCACATAGGCACCTTAGTCCTTTATTCCTTTGGATTTTTCATCCTGTTTTATATTGTCTTTTAATGTTTTTGCGAGCAAATTGCATTGTCTCATGCTAGTGGATGTGTTGATCTTCATCCACTATCTCTCTGTTCACTCTAACAACTTGTCAATGTCTTTTTGATGTTCTGCACTGCTTTCCTTACCGTTTAGAATTTCTCCAAGTTTCATGTCAAATGTAAACTTTAAAATGGATCTCTGCACACCAGACATAGATTATTCATGCATATCAATATAAACGAGTGTCCTAAAATTGACTCCTGTGGAACTTTACTGAAAATCTTCCTCCAGCTTGAAAACAAATTGAGATGACTCCTCTCAATTTCTTAACAATCAGTCAAATTTGTATCCAGATTGATATTCTTTTATTCCACAAACAAATGAATTATTTTATTATCAGATACATTGTGGAAGATAGAGTGAAACATGGTTTGTTGCCGGTTCCACACAGGTCTTCCTCATCAATATTGTATCTTCCTCTGGCACTGCAGCCAGGGTAGCTTCTCCCTTTTTGGTACAGACAGAGGGAAAGTATTCATTTAACACTCAGCCACGCCCCTTCGTTTTGGTACACATCCTCTTTCTAGTGTTGAGTCAGGCCCACTGCACTGTTCAGCGTTCTCAAGATGACGTGCCCACAGAAGATTCTGGAATAATTTTATGTTGGCTATCAGTTTTCTCATTACTCCCCCCACTCTTCCCTCTGAACCTTCAGTATTTCTCCCTTTTCTTTCATCTTAATCTTACGCCCTCTCACCCAGGGAGCTTTGGGTTTGTTTATCCTGCCTTTCCTATTTGAGGGGGCATTCCTCAACTAGACTCAAACCATCTCCTCTTTGAAGAGAGCCAGTTGTTCCATTTTTCTTTTCCTGACCAACTTGGTTTTCAAGCCAAACCTTCCCAGTTTCATTTTGCACTCTTCAAGGCCGCTCTCAGTCAACTGATTTTTCTCACTCTCAGTATGTCGTCCTTTGATTCTTTCCCCTCTAACGTGATGCCCTCAGGTCCTCAATTCCCCAACCCTTGGCAAAAGACTGAGTACATTAACCCTACCCGTGCCTCTCATGATCTTGTACACTTCTATAAGGTGCCCCCTCAGTCTCTTCCACTCTAAATAAACATGTTCCAGCTTGTCCAACCTCTCCCTATAAGTCAGGCCATTGAGTCTGAGCAACATCCTTGCAAATTTCTTCTGCGTTCTTTCCAGTTTAATAACATTCTTCCGATAGCAATATGACCAAATGAGTACGGCCTCATCAACATCCCTTACAAGTACAACATGAATTCCTAGCTTCTACGCTCAGAGCCCTGGCTGATAAACGCTAGTGTGCCCAAAGCCTTCTTCACTGCCCTCTCTACCTGTGACTATATTTTCAGAAAACTGTAAACCTGAATTCCAAGGTCCTTCAGTTCTATTTGATTCCTTAAGGCCCCACCTCATTCACCATGAAATCCTACCCTGATTTGACTTTCCAAACTGCAACGTCTCAGACTTATCTTTATAAAACTCCATTAATCATTTCTTGTCTCACTTCCCCCACTGATCAAGGTCCTGCTGCAATTTATGATCACCTCCCTCACTGTCCACAATACCACCCATGTTAGTGTCATCTGCAAAGTTGCTAAACGTGCCTTTTACACTCTAATCAAAATCATTCATCTCGATAAGAAACAACAATGGGCCCAGCACCAATCCCTGAAGCACTCTACCAGCCACAGGCCTCCAGTCCAATAAGCACCCTTCAACTGTTACCCTCTGCCTTCTACCATCAAGACAATTGTGTATCCAGTTTGCCAGCTCCCCCTGAAGGCCATGTGATCTAACTTTCCAATGCAGCTTACCATGTGGATACTTATCAAAGGCCTTACTGAATTCATTTCAACAATGTCCACCCATCAACATTCTTGGTCATTTTAGCAAAGAAATCCACCACATTGATGAAGGCATGATCTCCCAGTCACAAAGTCATGGTGACTACTCCTAATCAAATCTTGTCTTTCCAAGGTCCAAGGGAGTGTTGCTAAACAAAGAGACTTTGGAGTTAAGATTCATAGCTCCTTCATAGTAGAATCACAGGTAGATAGGATAGTGAAGACAGTATTTAGTATGCTTTCCTTCATTGGTCACAGTTCTGAGTACAGGAGTTGGGAGGTCATGTTGCAGCTGTTCAGGACTTTGGTTCGTTCACTTTTAGAATATTGCGTGTAATTCTAGTTTCCATCGTATCGGAAAGATGTTGTGAAACTTGAAATGGTTCAGAAAAGATTTACAAGAATGTTGCCAGGATTGGAGGATTTGAGCTACAGGGAGAGGCTGAATGGGCTGGGGCTGTTTTCCCTGGAGCATTGGAGGCTGAGGGGTGACCTTATAGATGTTGATAGAATCATGAGGGGCATGTAGAGGATAAATAGACAAAGAGTCTTTCCTGGGCTGGGGGAGTGCAGAGCTAGAGAGCATAGGTTTAAAGTGAGAGCGGGAAGATATAAAAGCGACCTATGGGGTAACTTGTGCATGCAGAGAGTAGTACACATGTGGAATGAGCTGCCAGAAAATGTGGTGAAGGCTAGTACAATCTCAACATTTAACATTCATCTGCATGAGAATATGACGAGAAGGGTTTGGAGGGATATGGGACAAGTGCTGGCAGGTGAGAGTAGATTGGGTTGGAAATATCTGGTCGGCATGGACAAGTTGGTCTGAAGGGTCTGTTTCCATGCTGTACGTCTCGATGACTCTAAATGCATGTATATTTTACCTCCAAATCTTCCCAAGTAACTTTTCTATCACAGATGTTAAGCTTACCAGCCACTGATTCCCAGTCTTTTCTTTGCAGCCCTCCTTGAATAAGGGCATAACATTCACTCACCTCCAAACTTGTGAGACATCACCCATGGCTAACCATAATGCAAAAATATCATTCAGGGCCCGTGCAATTTCTCCTTTCACGTCTTCCAATGTTGTTGTGTATAACTGGTCAGACTAGGAGACTTGTCCAAATTCATGCATTCTATTACATTCAACACTGCCGCTACGGTGATATGGACTGGACCCATGATATGACCACTGACTTTCCAAAATTCCCAAATCTTTCTGTGTTTCTCCACAGGAAATATAGAGGAGAAATATTCATTGAGGAGCTCGCCTGCCATCTGAGGTTCTAGACATACATGACCACTTTGGTTCTTGACGGGTTGTGTCTCTCTCAAATTATTCTTTTCCTTTAATATACTCAATGAACCTATTTGGATTCATCCTAATCTTCTCAGCCAGGGCTATCTCGTACCCACTTTTCGTCCTTCTTAGGCAAAGCATGCATACGCATAGAGAATACACACAGAATTTCAGGACAGCGGTGATACAAGGAGTGTGTGGAAGGGAAAGCAGGCCATCACCAACCACAGAACATCATCGCCTGCTTGTGCTGGTGATGCTTTCCTTCCGGATGTTTTGAACAACTTGTATGCACAGTTTGAGACATGAAACAAAGTGACAGCGAGGAATTACCCCCTCCAGTGCCCAGCGGCCAACGTGAGGAAAACCCTATGTAGGGTCAACTGATGTAAGTCTGCTTAACCAGAAAACATTTCTGGCAGATTGCTCAGAGGATGTTGTCACGGATATCTTCAACATCTCCATGATTGGCGCCACAGTTTCAACGTGCTTCAAGGCCACTACCATCGTAGCTGTGCTGGGCAAGTTTTCAGCAGCAATATGACTACTGCCCTGTTGTGCTTACACCCATCACCATGAAGTGCGTCAAGAGGCTCATGATGGGGTGGGGGGGCTTCCTGTCCTGCTCACTCGACACCTGCTGTTCATGTATCGACCCAACCACTCAATAGATGATGCCATTTCCACTATCTTTCATCTGGGCCCCACCCACCTGGAGAAGATGGACAACTACATCAGACCACAGTTCACTGACTTCAGTTCTGCATTTAAAACCATCATTCCTCAGCACTTGATTGGAAAGCTGAATCTGCTGGGACTAACTAACTGGATGATACCTGTGTAAGTGAATCCTGGACTTCCTGACTGGGAGACCTCAGTCTGTCCAGATTAGGAATAACATCTCCAACACCATCACACTGAGCACGGTGGTTCCCCAGGGCTGTGTGCTCAGTGCACTGCTGTTCACTCTGCTGGCCCATAACTATGCAGTAGTGTACAGGTTAAATCACAGCATCACGTTCTCTGATGATACGACTGTAGTGGGTCTCATTAGCAAGAACAACGATTCAGCATACAGAGAGATGGTGCGGCAAATAACAAACTGGTGAAGAGTCAACAACCTGTCTCTGAATGTGGACAAAATGAAAGAGATGGTTGTTGACTTCAAGAGGACATAATGTGATCACTCTCTGCTGGACATCGACGCTCCCCTGTGGAGATTGTGAGGAACACCAAATTTCCCAATGAACATCTGGCTGGAGTATCTCATCTGCACCCTCATTACCAGCTCATAGCCAAGAAAACCCAACAGTATCTCAACTTTCTGTGCAGGCTGAGGTAAGCCCACTTCCAATCCCCATCCTCACCACATTCTGCAGAGGGTGCGTTGAGAGTACCCTGAGCTGCTGTATCACTGCCTGGTTGAGGAAATGCACTGTCTTGGGTCGTAAGACCCCGCAACAGATAGTGAAGACAGCTGAGAAGATCATTGGGGTCTCTCTTCCCTCCATTACAGACACTTACTCAACATGCTCCATCTGAAATGCTAAGAACACTATGGAAGATCCTACATACCCCTGACTAAAACAATTCTCCCTGCTGCCATCTGGCAGAAGATGCCAGAGAAAATGGTGTCTTGCAGCCAGACTGTGCAATTGTTTCTTCCCCCAAGCCATAAGGGTCCTTAACAGAGTAAACTTGGACTCTTCCCCATCTGACATTCTCTCATATTGCTGCTAGAAAAATGCCTATTATCCATCATGTTTTTCGTTAGACTGTAACTTGCGTGTTTTGCAGTTCTAATGCACTTTATACCATGTACGATTATACAATTATTGCTGTCCATTTAGCACCCTCGGTATGAGAGGAACACTGAATCGTTTTAACTGTATCAGTTGGATATGGTAGAAATGACAAATAAGCACTACTCTACACTCTATTCTACTAGGTAAAAACAATGACTGCAGATGCTGGAAACCAGATTCTGGATTAGTGGTGCTGGAAGAGCACAGCAGTTCAGGCAGCATCCAAGGAGTTTCGAAATCGATGTTTCGGGCATTTCGATTCCTGATGAAGGGCTATTGCCCGAAACATCGATTTCGAAGCTCCTTGGATGCTGCCTGAACTGCTGTGCTCTTCCAGCTCCACTAACCCAGACTCTATTCTATTATTGTCCTTCTTCAGTAAGCCTCCACGGCTTCCCTTGATTCCAGCTGCCTGTATTTGAGTCGAGGCTTCTTTCTTTTTGCATGTCAAAGCGTATCCGGCGATCCCTGATCCTGCCAAACTTGGTCTTCACTCTCTCAGGAACATCTGAACCTTGAACTCTGACCATCTTACTTTTGAATGCCTCCCACTTTCTGAATGTTCCTTCGCCTGCAAACTCATTTATTCCAATCAACCCCTGTAAGCTCCCATCTAATTCCATCAAAGTTTGCATTGCACCAGTTTAGAACTTGACCCTGTGAACCAGTTTTGTCCCTCTCCACAATTATTTTAAAATTAATAGAACTATGGTCACTGTGTGCTCCCCCACAGTCACCTGTCCTGCCCTACTTTTCAAGATTTGTCCCTTCGTGAGTACAACCCTCTATGTATTGCTTAAGGAAGTTTCCTGAATGCTCTTAACATTTCCACCCCATCTAAGCACTTAACACTATGTAAGTCCCAGTCTATGTTGGAAAAATTAAAATTCCTGACACTGACAAATCTATTGGTCCTGCAAGTCTCCACAGTCCCCCTGCATGTTTGTTCGTCTAGTTCCCATTGACTGTTTGGGAGCTACAGTACAACCTCAATAACGTCAATTTCCCCTTCTTATTTCTTAGCTCCATCCATAACGCGTGCTTCAGTGATCCTTCAGTTATTTTATCTCGATTACTACTGTGATACTTATTGTAATCAAAAATGCAACACCCCCTCCCCTCTTCCCAGCACCTCGGTCCTCCCTAACGCACTTATACCCTGGCACATTAAGCTCCCATGCCTGTCCCTCTCTTAGCCATGTTAATGGCTGTAATATCCCTGTCCTACGTACCTATCCACACCCTGAGTACACCGGCTTACCTGTCAGCTCTCTTACATTGAAATAAATGCAATTTAATCCAACAGGCTTTCCTAGTTCCCGGTCGATTGCCAGCCTGACCTGTCGCTTTAACTTGTTGTTTCTGATTGTGTCTCCTTCCAACCTCGCACTTGCCTCCCTGCTGTTGAGGATCCCACAGTCCTGCCAACCTAACTGAAACCTACCCTTGCAGCACTAGCAAACCTGGCTATTAAGGTTTTGAACCCCATCTCCGATTTCAGGCATAACCTGTCCCTCTTGAACTGGTCACCTCTGCCCCAGAAAAAAATTCCAATGATCTAAAAATCTGAATCCCTGCCGTTTGCACCAATTATTTAGCCATTCATTCATTTTCCATGCCATCCTGTTCTTTCCCTCACTGCACGTGGCACTGGAAGTAATCCGGAAATTACCACTGAAGACATCTTGGATTATAGCTTCTGTCTCCGTTCTCTATAGTCACTCCAAAGGATCTCATCCTGATTTGTATGGAGTATATTAATATGCTTGAGCATTTTGAGAAAATAAAGGAGTGATTTTGGGTCTCTTGAAGCACATTAAGGTGAATAGGTGCCCAGGTCCCGATAGTATCTGCCCCAGGTTGTTGAGAGAAGCAAGAGAGGATATTTCTGGGATCTTGACCAAAGCTTTTGTATCCTCATTAGCCACTGGAGAAGTCTCTGGGGGATTGGCGCTAACTAACTTTATTCCTTAATTAAAGAAGGAAATTCGGGATAATTCAGAAAAAAACAGCCTGGCGAGTGTCCTATCAGTGTTTGGGAAGCCATTGGAGGAGAGCATTATTAGGGATAGGATTTAGGCAGATTTGGAAAAGCAAGGCCTCATTACGGACAGTTAACATGGCTTTGTGCAGGGCAGGTCAAATTTTACGAACAATTGAATTTTTTGAGGTCGTGATGAATTTGATCAATTAGGGTAGAGCAGGGTATGTTGTCTACATGGATTTTAGTAAGGCTCTTGACAAGGCCTCTCATGGTAGGTTCATCCAGAAGATTAAGATGCATGGGATCCATGGTGACTTGACTGCCTTGATTCAGAATTGACTTGCCCATAGAAGATGGAAGGGTGTGTTTCAAGCTGCAGGTCAGTGACTTAGCGTGTTCTACAGGGATCACTACTTGAACCTGTGCTGTTTGCAATATATAAAAATTACTTAGGTAGAAATGTCGGTAAGTAGGTTAGTAAGTTTGCAGATGACATGAAGATCATTGGAATTGTTGACAGTGTAGGAGGTTGTCAAAGGATATAAATGAGCGGGATATAGATTGGCAGAGAACTGGCAAATAAAGTTTCATCAAGATAAGTATGAAGTGCCGCTTTTTGGGAAATAAACTTTTATGGAAAAGTATACAGGTAATGGTACGATTCTGAACAGAATTGATGTACAGAGACACTTCGGATTCAAATCCATAACTCCCTGAAAGTGGCCACACAACTGGGTTACAGGTAAGGAAGACATATGGTATGGTTCCCTTTATTGGTTGTGCGATTGCTTACAAGAACGAGGATGTCATGTTGCAGCTTTATAAGGCTTTATACAGGCTTCATTTAGAATAATGCGTTCAATTTTGTTCCCCACATTACAGAAAGGATGTGGAGGCTGTGGAGAGGGTGCAGAAGAGGTTTGCCAGGATGTTGCCTGGATGAGAGAGTATGAGTATAAGGAGAGGCGAGAGAAAAAAAACTTGAGTTGTTTTCTCTGGAGTGGTGGAGGCTCAGGGGAAGATCTTTCTATTTTCGCTGGCCACTGGAGACGTCTTGGAGGACTGGTGAGTAGCTAATGTTGTTCCTTTGGTCAAGTAGGGAAACAGGGATACATGGACTGGTGACTCTTACACTGGTGCTTGGAAAGCTATTGGAGAGGAGTCCAATGGAGAAGATTTTTGAACACTTGGAAAGTTGTAGCCTAATTCAGGACAATTAGCATGGCATTGTGAGATGCACAGATAGAGTTTTTAGCCAGCACCCTTTTCCCAGAGTTGAAAAGTCTACCACCACATTTAAGGTGCGTGGTGGAGTGGGATGTAAGTTCAAAGGAGATCTAAGGGGCAACACAGAGACTGGCAAGAGTCTGGAACATGCCAGGAGTGGTTGTGGAGGCAGATATGATAGGGCTCTCTAAGGGGCTTTTGGATTGGCGCATGAATTTGCAAGGAATGCAGGAACCTTGAGCAGGCAGAAGGGATGAGTTTAATTTGGCCTCATGCTGAGCACATCATGGATTATAGGGTCCATTCCTGTACTGCAACGTTCCATGCTCTGCTTCATTTAGGATGATCTTATCAGCAAATTCATTTATAAAAATGACACAGAATGGGTGATTTAGAGGAACTTTGCTGTTTAATATTCTGTTTGAAACATAAAACAATGCAAGAAGGTCATGTTGCTGTCTGCAACAGAATGTCACCAATAAGAACATGCTATCTTGAACATAGATTTCCTTTTTCTGCAAAATTGTACATGAAATGACTTGAACACCTGGAAAATGGATGTATCATTGCAATTTGATTTCCATCAATACACTTTGTTGAACCTCCCAAAGCCAGAGGTGTGCAGATTTATTTTCCTCACTTAAGAAAGTACACATTGGCATTGGAATGATTATAATAGAGGGATACCAGCCTTATCCTGGGGACTGTAGATTGTTTATGAAGTTGGAATAAATGGATTAGATTTAGATATCCTAAAGTGCAAGTGAATAAGAGGTGTTCTCATTGAACTGTATACTATTACCAAAGAGATTGCCAGGAAAGGTGTTAGCAGATGTCTCTGCTGATAGGAACCTGGAACAGCGGATCACTGTCTCAGAACTGTAGAGCAGCCTGAGATGAGTAGAAACGTCTTCACTCAAACATCTGTGAATCTCTGATCATTTCTACCTCATGGTCTGAATCACTGACTATATTCCAAAAAATGACTTGGAACGTTTGCAATATTAACGGGACGAAAAGAAGTTGCAGAAACTGGATGAGTGATGAAAAGTCAAGAATGGTGTTACCGAAATTAAAACAATACCGTGGCTGCTGGAAATTGGAACCAAAACAGAAAATGCTGCAGAAACTTGGCTGGATTGACAGCTTCTATGAAGCGAGAAACAGAGTTAACATTTCACACATGATGTAACTCTTATTCAGAACAGTATATGAGTACCGACAGTGAATCAAAGGGGAG
The DNA here is from genome assembly GCF_047496795.1 of Chiloscyllium punctatum. Classification (NCBI taxonomy): domain Eukaryota; kingdom Metazoa; phylum Chordata; class Chondrichthyes; order Orectolobiformes; family Hemiscylliidae; genus Chiloscyllium; species Chiloscyllium punctatum. The sequence continues at coordinate 31,724,644 of NC_092783.1, forward strand.
TGTGTTATGATTTAAAATGTGTCCTAATTTCGTGTGTCAGTATTTCCAGGAGATCACCAGGAGTCTTTGTGTTCATTCAGGGTCCCTGCAATCAATGCGCATGTTTCCAATACGTGAACATGAATGAAATTCTATTTCCAGGGAGATAACCAGAAATTATTTAAGTATCTAAGGTGTTTACAAGGGAGTTCATCATATCTTACAGAGGGTCACAGAGAGGGTAACAATACTTACCTAGCTTCCTCAGTGAGTGAATAGTTATTGAAAGATTCCTCGGGGAAAGCAAATTGTGGAAACCTTGGATCTGTGAAAGTCTGACTCCACCCAGTCATGCTTCATTTGTCTACTTGAAAATTGACCAAAATTAGTTACACTGCTTTGTATGGAACAGACAGCTCAGCTCCAGATTTACAACACTGGCTTTCAAGAGAAACATAACAGACAACCATTCGATGAAGGAACAGCGCTCCTAAAGACAATGCTTCCAAATAAATCTGTTGGATTATAACTTGGTGTTGTGTGAATTTTATTTTAGAATGTCTCAGGGACACACGGTATTGACTGAAGTTGTTTCTGCCTTAACAAAGGTCTCAACTTGTGAGTGACTGTGGCTGTGGGTGAAGTGGCTTTTTGGGAGAGTGCAGGGAATTGTGCCTGTGTGCATGCACGTGTGTGTGTGTGTGTGTGCGCGCGCGTGGTGAAGCACATGGGGGTTTTTTTGGACCAATACGAGTTCTGCCCTTGCAGGTTCATTGAGCTGTGCGATTATCTTCCCCTGAGGGCAATGGATGCTGGGTCATTGAAGAGATTCCTGGTTCAGTGTAATAGTTTTTCTTTACACGTTGGAGTCAGAGGTTATGGGAGTTACTGGGAAATTGAGTTAAGGCTGCAAATGAGGACAGCCATGATTGTGTGCACTGGTGGTGCTGAAATGAGGGGGAGAATGGTCTAAACCTGATTTTCTATTCCCTAAAATCTTATGCCACTCTAAACTCCACCTCGTTGTTCAATCCTTGTTTGTTGGTAACGTTGAAATTTAAATTGCTCAATTGCAAAACTCTTCTAAAAGTGTAAAATATTATTTAAAATTTTGTTAAGTGTTCAAAATGGTTTTTTTTAAATATGCATAATAAAAGTCTGGCCTGTATTAGGCTGAACTTGCCCTGAAGAGGTGTGTCTTTTACTCGCGACTACATCAGGGCTGGAGTCTTCCCTGGAGGGAATCTGTGTGTCTTGTTCCTCCAGCAGGAAGAGAGAGTTTCTCGGTAAACTCCCAACCCAGGAAACAGTAGAGTTCAGGCCTTATATTTCCAGAATTTGAACCTCCTCCCTCAGAGGACAGTGTTGGAATGCAAGGAAGTCAGTGGTTCAGTCGAAACAGAATGATCAGTTCTGATCATTGCGGAGGTTTAAGTTTAATGTTTTAAATTGGTTTTCTGACTTTTCTTGATGCTCCAGAACAATCTCCCAGACTGTACTTTCTTATGCACATCACATTTGCTGCACCTGCACTGCAGATTTATATTTTAAAAAATTCTATGGACATCCTCTTGTCTCTCCTTGTGCTCAGATCGACTGATTTTACAAGGCAGGAACTGGTATGCAACACACTTCCTCACAGTCTCTAGTATGATAATCAGTGGCTGGTTCACAGAGGGCTGGTGAGCAACTGCTTCCCGTTGTGTCTCTTCAAACAGTTGCTTTAGTAGATCCAAATTAAGCTGCTTCACCAGTGAAGTAACCCCAGTCTCCATCCCAGTTAATGAACATGTGCAAAACCGTTTGTGGAATGTCCAGCATTCTCCCAATGGAGAGGAAGCAGATGAATGAAAATTCTAACCACATTGCATCTGAGGCTTGTGGGACAGGCAGGTCAGCCAGAGTCACAGCTCTCCAGAGAAACCCCTTGAGATTTGCAGAGTAATGTCTGAGACACTCGGTTCTTGCACAAGACCTAGGCAGTGCCCGGCAGTTTAACTTCTCAAAACAATGGTGATGCACCATTCATTACCTCATAACAATACCTGTTGTGATGGTTGTCTGTAAATTCACCAAACTGAAATGATGACAGTGACTCTTAGAATAACCTTGTCCTGTCTGAATATCCAGTGAAAAGGTGTGCTAAAATCACTTACAATTGCGTGGTACTCATATTTGTAAACTGTTCTTTATCAATTGAATGGTCATTGCTCCAAAATAAATTTATTGACAACCAGTTTATTAATGAAGTGGGTGGTGGCACGGGACAGGGTGACACAAGGCATACGGACACACAAGATGGCCGCTGAGCCATTAGTTAGCAACATGACAAATAAGATGGCTACCAAACCATGATATGGAGAGAGACAGCAGAGCAAATACAGTCACAGCCTGGGGCCACCAGAATGCCAGCACAATGCACTCACAACCTAGTTGATGAGTTTAAGTTGGGTGAGGGAGAGAATACACGTGAGTACCGTACACAGCCAGTCAACACCTTCAAAAGAAATGCTAAACGTTTGATGCAGACTAAATACAGATTGTCAATTTGCCAGGGCTGCAGGAATCGTCCTTCCCAGGAAGAGCAATTGGCACCCTTTGCTGTAGCAATGGATTTCCGTGCAGACATTGAAACTGACAATGTCTGCACTTAAACTAATAACAACTACGCTGATGACAACGAAGGCTCTGCTGGAACTGACAGTGAATGTATTGACGATTCTGCACTGATTACCATAAACGAAACATGGTACAAAGGCAATGATCTCATCACTGATCTAATGTATCACTAGATGTATAAAAGTGTCATGATATGTGCTCCCGGTCAAAAGAATAATCGCAGCTGACCACGGTGCTGTTGGTGTCTTTCTCTCCCCAGAGCACCAGTATTTCTTTGTGCAATAAACTCTGCACTGAAACCCGGCTCTGACTTTGAGACTGGTGATGTTTTCCAAAACATTTGGATACAGAATTCTGCAAAAAAGAATTGTGAACTCTGCCGAATGATCTTTTCCCCCCAAGTGGTGGTTTGGCTCCTTTGTGGAATATATACATTTTTTGCTCCACCCTCCTCCACCCATTAACTTTCCTTTTAGCTTGTGCAAAGCCTGTCAGATTTGGAACATGTCCCCATTCTAGCGAAAGAGCACAAGCCTGAAACGTTACCTTCATTTATCTCAGAGAAATTGGGATCACTGTCAGATACATGTAAAACGCTGAGAGGATGCATTTATGTGAATGTGTGTATGGAACAGTGAACTGGCACTGTTCCTGCAATCCTGTTTCGAAATTATTGTCCATTTTTCAGCTCAAATTAGGTTATCATTTTCTGAGCTATTTGATCAGTTCTTTTTAGTTTCCAATTAAGCTCCAACTCCAAATAACTGAAGTTTGGTTATTAAGCTTGAGTTAAAGTGTCTCAGTATGAACGACATATTTTGTACTTTTTTTTCAAACAGGCAGTTTGAAGAAGGGCTTATTCCCAAAACGTCAATTCTCCTGTTCCTTTGATGCTGCCTGACTTGCTGCGCTTTTGCAGCAATACATTTTTAAGCTTTGATCTCCAGCATCTGCAGTCCTCACTTTCCCCCAGTTTGATTGGACGGCCTCCTTTGGAATTTTAGACCTGTTTCCCTCTTCAAAGATGTTGCCAGATCAGCAGAGCTTCACGAACATTTGGTTTTTCATTCAGGTCTCCATCATTGCCAATATATGCGCAGCATGGTGGTGCAGTGGTCAACACTGCTGCCATATCGTGCCAGCAACCTGGGTTCAATTCCAGCCTCTTTATGTAGTTTGCATGCTCTCCCCATGTCTGTGTAGATTTCCTCCCACAATCCAAATATGTGCAGGCCCAGTGAATTGGCCATGCTAAATTGCCCATAATGTTCAGGGATGTATGGATGTATCTAATATATAGGTTAGATGCATTAATATGGGAAATGGGTTTGGGTGGGGTACTCTTCGGAGGGTCTGTTGGGCCAGAGGGCCTGTCCTCATGCTGTGGGGATTCTATCTATTGCTTGTGTTTGAAAGCGTTTTTTTTTATTCCGATGTCTTTAAATTCCTTATTCTTACAGGAGTATTTGTTTCTTTTACGTAAAATGGTTTTGTCTCCCACAATGAAATAAGACAGAAAATATTTACCTGATCTCCCATTACCTTATGCCCTGGCTTTAGGGACAGTGGTGAATTGGAGGTGTATGCTGATCACCAACCGACTAACTGTCTCTTACTGTCTATTTCCAGGATTACAATGGAATGTTACACTCCCGGTTACTGTGTGGCTCTGTCTGTGAGGTGTCTGGGGAGACCCAGTGCTGTGTCCATGTTGCAGGTACTCATCCTATTACATCTCCAGCTGTGAGGAGGCACTTCCTCTGCTGCATTGATGACTTCATCAGCGCTGCTTCGTGCTCCCACAAACAGCTCGAATAGTTCATTAACTACTCCAACACCTTCCACCCTGTCCTCAACTTCACCTGGACCATCTCCGACACCTCGCCTCTCTTCCAGGATCTCTCTGTCTCCATTTCCAGCAAGCGACTTACCACGGACGTGTATTAGAAACCCACCATCTCCCACAGCTGCTTTGATTCCACATCGTCCCAAATACCCTGCTGCAAAAATGTAATCCCATACTTCAAATTCATCCCGCATATCTGCTCCCAGGATGAGCAATTCCACTCTAGGACATCCCAGGTGTTCTCCTCCTTCAAGGACTGCAACGTCCCCACCAGCATGATCATCAATACCCTCAGCTACATCTCCTACATTTCCTGCAGCTTTGTCCTCAAACAGAATCCTCCCCAGATACACAAGGATAGATTCCACCTGGTCCACATATTCCACCCCACTCATCTCCAAATACAGTGCATCATCCTCTGCCAATTCTACAATCTACAATCAGATCCCACCAACAAGTTGATATTCCCCTCCCCGCCCCACTGAACTCTGCAGGGTCCAATCAATCTGTGACACCGTCTTAAGGTCCACAATCCCACCAACCCCTTGTCCACACTTGGGACTTTCCCCTCAATCTGCACAAGGTGTAAAACCTCCCTCTCACCACCATCCAAAGGCCCGGAGAATCATTCCAAATGCAGCAAAGATTCATGTGCATTTCCTCTAAACTAATTTATTGCCTCTGTTGCTCCTGATGTGGTCCCTTCGGTGAGACTGAGCACAAATTCTGGAACCAGTTTAGGGAATATTTATCATCCATACACTCCAATTGACCACACTTTCTGGTGGCCGTCCATTCCAACTCCCCCTTCCACTCCCCCGATAACATGCTTATCTTGTGCCTCCTCCATCGTCAACATAAAGCCACAAGCAAAGTGGAGGAAGAACACCTCATCTTTCTTCTTGGCTGCTTACAATCATACGGCCTTGATATAGAATTCACCAGCTTCTTAATTTCCCTGCCCCCCACCTCATCCCAGGTCCAGCATTGCCTCTCCACCCTATCTCCTTAACCAGATCCTACCTGTCCATCTTCCTTCCCATCAATCCGCTTCACCCTTCCCATTGACCAATCACAGCCATTTCCTATCAGCATTGCTATCCCACTTATCTGTTCCCCAAGTCCCAACCCATCATCTGTTAATGTCTCAGCCCCTTTCTCCTTCCCGTTCTGGTGAAACGTTCCAACCTGAAACGTCAACTCCCTTTCTCTTTTGATGTTGCTTGATGTGCTTTTTCTCCAACTCTATACTTTATCCACTCTGAATCTCCGGCATCTGCAGTTCTCACTGTCTCCAAGTTAGTGAGACGGGGTGGTATATACAGCTCCACATGCTGGGAGGATAACTGCTCCGGGCTTACAGCTCAATAGCTTGGTTTTACCTGCACAAGTCCCTGTGCTGGACTTCAACAGAGTCCAGGTTTATAGATCAATGCACTGGAATAGACTGCACAATTTTGCTGTCTGGACAGATTGCCGGGTTATACTGAGGGGTACACCAGCCTGGTTTGCACAGTGCTCTGTGCTGAACAGACAGCTTATCTTTTTGGTGTCGAGTCTGGTTCGGTGACGTGGAATGAGAATGCGATACAATTAACAACTTCATGTGCTCTGGCAATTCCTTTATTTTATGTTCTCATTTATGTGAATATACCTTCCAAACTCTCATTCCATTAATGATGCCATGTGAGTATTCATAGAATCCCTACAGTGTGGAAACAAGACCTTTGGCCCATCAAGTCCACACTGGCCCTCCGAAGAGTAACTGACCCAGACTCATTCCCCTTACCCTACATTTAACCATGGCTATTGCATCTTACCGACACATCCCGAAACACTATGGACAATTTACCTGAGCCAATCTACCTGAAGTGCACATCTTTGTGACCACGCGAGGAAATCCACGCAGACACGGGGAGAATGGGCAAACTCCACACAGACAGGCACTACAGGCTGGAATTGAACCCGGGTTCCTGGTGCTGTGAGGAAACTGTGCGAACCACTGAGCCACTGTACCACATATTCATCATGTTGGTGAATATCCCTGTCCTTTAAGCAACCACAGCCTCTTCATTCAGAAGCAGTCAGCCAATTCCATCATCTTCGGGTCTCCACATGGAATGAAGGGATTGCCTCTCGGATAAAGTTAATCGCCTTGTTGCATGGCACAAAACACCTCTTACCGCTCTCCACCGACAACCAAACACATCAAAACATCCCATGTGCACTGAGAGCAATGGAGACCATTGCAATGGAAATGGGAATATCAGGAAGCAGACCATCAGGGACATGGACCAACACTTCCAATGTCTGAATGGGTGAGACAGAATCGTCCCATAAACAATGTATTATTAGATTAGATTATTTACAGTGTGGAAACTGGCCCAACAAGTCCACATCGACCCACCGAAACACACCCACCCAGACCCATTCCCCTACATTGACCCCTGCACCAAACACTACGGGCACTTTTGCATAGCCAATTCACCTAACCTGCACATTTTTGCACTCTGGGAGGAAACCGGAGCACCCGGAGGAAACCCACGCAGACACGGGGAGAATGTGCAAACTCCACACATTCAGTTGCCTGAGGCGGGAATTGAACCCGGGTCTCTGCTGTGAGGCAGCAGTGCTAACCACTGTGCCACCGTGCCGCCCACAATTTCTGTAATCTCCCTGGAACACTCTATATCCAAAATTCTACAATCATTCTATAACTGACATTGTCTGGAACGTTCTATAACCGATATTCCTCGGAACGTTCCAAAACTGGCATTCTCCAGAACATTCCATAACCAACATTCTCCAGAATATTTGGAACCGACATTCCCAGAACTTTCTATAACCAACATTTGCAAGAAAATTCTTTACCCGACATTCCCCAGAACATTCAATAACCAACATTTTCCAGAGCATTCTGTAACTGAGGTTCAATGCAACAGTTTGCAAACAACATTCCCTGGAACATTCTATAACTGCCTTTCCCTGGAATCTTCTGAACTGACATTACTTGTGAATGGCCGGATGTCAGTAATTTGACCAAAACATAAGATCCCGAGGGAAGTGATCCAATTCCAGGGAGAAAGAGATACTGTTTCGAAGTCTCCTCAGGCAGTTAAAGGGGTGAATACGTTTTCCCTGCATTTACATTTCTTCACGACAAAGGATCACCTACAATGTCAACGAAAAGACAGAAATTTCCAACTTCCATTTGCCTTCAAGGAACTGGGAGATAATCCTTCAGAACGGCAACATTTTCACCCTATGTGTTTGAAACTGTCAATAAGTGACCTGTGTCTGCTCTTGAGTGACTGAGTGTGTAGGAATGTTCTAGAAAACAGCAGTTCTTATGGATGTGTGTCCATGTGTCTGGGGAAAGTTGGTTCCTGTGTTTTATGTCACATTTTTGGAAGTAATTCAGATCTTACCAATTGTTATTTCAGCTTCAACTATTTCAATTAATCTCTGAATACAACGACACATTTGAAAATCTCACTGGATCTTCAATCCAACTGATAACTTTGACTCCAGGCTAATGTATAATTTGTTTGGTTCCTTTCTTCACAGTTAACGTAGTGACGATTTACGTCCTGCTTTATAAAGATTGTGGCTTGTCTCTATGTGTCAGACGTTACCTGGGGGCCATGGCAGTGGCCGATCTACTGGTTATTATCCTCGACCTGATATTGAGACACATTCCTATTGTTTATAAGGAAGAGTTTGATTTCCTGTGGGCTATCCATATGTGTAATATCCATGCCGTCCTGCTTTATGCAGCCACTGACTGTTCTGTCTGGTTCACTGTCACTTTCACCTTTGATCGATTTGTGGCCATTTGTTGCCAGAAGCTGAAAAGTAAATATTGCAGTGAGAAAACGGCAGCTGTGGTTCTGGGAACAGTGACTGTGCTGAGCTGTTTAAAGAACATTTTCTGGTATTTTATGCTCACAGCTCGGTATGCGCTGGGGAATTACCCCTGGTTTTGTGAGGTAACAGATGCTGTTCGTTACTCTCATATCTGGGTTACATTCGAGTTCCTCCACAACATTCTAAACCCGGGCGTGCCATTTTTCCTGATTTTGCTGTTCAATGTTTTCACTGACAGACACATGGCAGTGACCAGCAGAGCCCTCAGGAGACTCCAGGCTCACGCTAAAAGGGATCAGCAGTGTGACTCAGAAATGCAAAATCGAAACAAATCCATCACTTTACTGTTTGTGGTCTCAGCCAATTTCATCATGTTATGGTCAACGTTAATTTTGTATTCTATATGGTTCCGGATGTATCATGTTGGACATCCTGCTGTGTTTCTGCATTGGTGTGAGCGGGAATTGGGCTACATGCTGCAGCTCCTCAGTTGCTGCACAAACACTGCGATTTATGCTGTGACCCAGACTAAGTTCAGACAACTGTTGAAGAGTGTGCTGAAATATCCCTTCACCCAAATTCATCAATCAATCAAAATCACTCATTAACCAATCCATCCAGGATTTTGTCATTTCAGTTCAATGTTGCTGCAATGAATTCACCTGTCACTATGGTAACAGATTGAGGGTTGTGTTGGTTTGTCCAACATAATCCCACGAAGTTTTTCAGGGCACATTTCAATGTTTCTCACAACACAGGGATCAGTCAGAAATGACACCATTCCACTGACTATATCGGCAGTGAAATTTGTATAGAATAACACAGTTCGTTAAAAAGTGCCAAGAGGCAGAGATATTTGTCTTTGTTTTGAAGAATCTGAGGTGGAGAGTGACAGACTCAGCTCCATGTCCTGGTCCTCGTGGCCTGGGGTGTGACGATGGGGGAGTGTGTGGGGCAGTGAGCATGATGGTGCAGGATTGCGTGAAGAGTTAGCATGATGGTGGGGGAGTATGCAAAGCAATGAGTGTGATGGTTTAGATTAGGTTACTTACAGTGTGGAAACAGGCCCTTCGGCCCAACAAGTCCACACCGCCACACCGAAGCGCAACCCACCCATACCCCTACATCTACCCCTTACCTAACACTACGGGCAATTTAGCATGGCCAATTCACCTGACCTGCACATCTTTGGAGTGTGGGAGGAAACCGGAGCACCCGGAGGAAACCCACGCAGACACGGGGAGAATGTGCAAACTCCACACAGAGAGTCGCCTGAGGCGGGAATTGAACCCGGGTCTCTGGCGCTGTGAGGCAGCAGTGCTAACCACTGTGCCACTGTGCCGCCCACTATGATGCTCAGTGCCCTGCGCACCTCTCTACCATAACGCTCACTCCCCCACACACTACCATACCATCATGTTCAGACTCTTGCACACTCCACACCATCATGCTTACTCCCCCGCACACTCCGCCACCATGATGCTCACTACAATGGTAGGGGAGTGTGCAAAGCAGTGTGTGTGAGACAGTGTGGGGTGTGCAGGGTAGATAGTGTGATGGTGGGGATATGTGCGGAAGAGTGAGTGTGACAGTGGGGTTGGGGGGGGGGCGTGGGGATGTACCTGGCAGTGAGCGTGAAAGTGAGGGAGATTCCGGGGGGAGCGAGTATGACAGTCGGGTGTGGTATGGGGAGAAAGCGAGACGGTGAGGGAGAGTACAGGGCAGTGTGTGTGACGGTGTAGGAGTGTGTGAGAGAGTGAGAGTGTCAGTGAGGGAGTATGCAAGGGAATCAGTTTCAGAGTGTGTGAGTGTACGGAGCAGTGAGTGTGACAGTGGAGGAGTGTGCAGGGGAGTGATAGCGAAGGTGGGGGAGTGTGGAGGGGAGTGAGCATGTTGGTGGCAGAGTGTGGGAGAGACAGCATGATGTTACAGAGAGCAGGGATGTGAGTGAGCGTGACGTTGGATGTGTGTGCAGGGGATTGAGCGTGATGGTGGGGGACTGTGCGGGGGACTGAACATGATGGTAGCAGAGTGTGATGGGAGTGAGCATGACAGTGGGTGAGTGTGCAGGGGTGTGAGCATGAAAATGAGGCGTGTGCAGGGTAGTGAGTGTGATGGTGGGGAAGTCTGCAGGGCAGTGAGTGAGGTGGTGGGAGTGTGTGTGAAGCGGTGAGTGTGTGGCAGTCAGTGTGATGATGGGGGAGTGTGCGAAGCAGTGAGTGTGACAGTGGGGGAGAATGCGGGGGAATGAGTGGGACAGTCGGGTGTGGTATGGGGAGAAAGCGAGGCAGTGGGGGAATGTGCGGGGCAGTGTGTATGAGGGTGCAGGAGAATGTGAGAGAGCGAGCGGGTCAGATAGGGAGTGTGTGGGGGAATCTGTGTGTGAGTGTACAGAGCAGTGAGCGTGAAGGTGGGGGAATGTGCAGGGGATTGAGTGTGAAGGTGGGGAGAGAGTGCAGGGTAGTGAGCATGATGATGGCGGAGTGTGTGGGGGAGTAAGCGTTATGGTAGAGAGGTGTGCAGGGCACTGAGCGTCATAGTAGGAGAGTGTGAGGGGAAGTGAGTGTCATGTAGGGATGTGTGAGGCAGAGTGAGAGTGATGGTGGGGAGTGTGTGGGGCAGTAAGTTTGACAGTGCGAGAGCGTGCATGGGGATGAGAGTGATGATGGGGGAGTCTGATGTGGAATGAGCGTGATGGTGGAGGAGTGTGCGAGGGAGTGAGTATCATGGTGAGGGAGTGTATGGTGCAATGAGTGTGACAGTGGGAGAATGTGTGCCACAGTAAGTGTGACCGTAGAGGTGGGTGTAAGTGGTTACTGCTGCACCAATGGTAATTGAGCTCCAGGTTTTAAAGTAACAGTGTATGGATGAGCAGAAAGGACTAAACCCACATGGTTAGGATGGAGGGCCCACAGCGTGGGAGGTAAATCATCTAAAAGCCATGGATGATCAATGAAAAGAGCATCCGATGGGTTTAGCAGAGGAAAGTTAGCACTAGCTGTAAAAACAGGCAGATGCAGGCAGAAACAGATAGTGAATCACCATGAATGAGGGGCTTAAACAAAGATGGAAACAAACGAGAACGCTTGTGCATGGAGGCCAAATCATCAAAGAACAGGGTTTTTTGCTGGACAAACGGAAGAAAAGGAGACACTGCAGAGTGAAGGACCTGGGGCAGTGAAGAGGAAAGAGAAACCTCTGCTGCAATTCCCTGAGCCCCAACATAACAGTGGGCAGTAAGGGTCACATCATCAATTGTATACAAGTAAAGAACAGCAAGCACAGAGAATGGCAGATCAGGGACACAGAGACGGGCCACGCGACAATAAAAATCCTTAAAGGGCCGACCCGTTAAAACAATCCAGCCCGGGAAAAGGGGGGGGCGGGGTGGTGGGGTGGATGAAGAGGAACTGTAGCTGCGCAATGAGGAAAGACAAAAATGAGTGAAGCGGCTCAATAGCACACTGCCAGCCACACCCGGCATATGCCAGATGGTGAGGTTTCAGTCAAGGCCACATGTAAAATTGTGTAGGGTGACTCGGTAATCTCTAAAACAAGGCCGTCAGGGGAACAATGGATTGAGGCATTAAGTTTACATGGAGTCTCGCAACCTAGCAAAGTGACCAGGCAGGAAGGTGAAATACTGGCTGAATCTGGAAACGTTTCGGGTCCAACAGTAATAAGGATAATATCAGACAGGGGTTCAACCAAAGTAATACCAGAGGCACCGACAGTGCGGACTGAGGGGTAAATCTGCAGAGGGAGGTGCAGAAGAATGAGTGAACCCTGAATACATTGAAACTGGAACGGAACACCCCCCATGTCATCATGAGATTTTCAGATAGGGACCGGGTGAGACATATCGAGGTGGGCTTCTGTAACCCCACCCCCACCTCCCTCACCCCGTGGCAGGCCTAAACACAAGCGGAATGGGAAGAATCTTCAAAGGGCTGGTGTTGGCATTGTGAATTAATGTGGTTCGTGTGGGTGTACCACGCCGTAATAACTCAAGGCATCCTTGGAAGAGGATTCGCAGTGAGTTTAAAATGAACTAGTCAGAAGTGGGTACTGCAGACTAGAGTCAAGAGACTTTCTTACTCCTCAGATGCTGTGTGACCTGCTGTTTAGATTAGATTCCCTATAGTGTGCAATCAGGCCCTTCGGCCCAAAAAGTCCACACTGTCCCTCTGAAGAGCAGCCCACCCAGACCCCTACATTCAGCCCTGACTTAATGCATCTAACACTACAGGCAATTTAGCATGGCCAATTCACCTAACCTGCACATCTGTAAACTGGCAAGAAACTGGAGCAGCCGGAGGAAACCCACGCAGACACGGAGCGAAACTCCACACAGACAGTCACCCGAGGCTGGAATCGACCGTGGAAACTTGGGGCTGTAAGGCAGCAGTGCTAACCACTGAACCACCGTGCCACCCTGCTCTTTTCCGATTTTCTTGCTCCTCGGATGCTGCCTGATCTATTGATATTGTTACACTAGAAAAGGATGAGGCTTTTCAGCCCCTGGATACTGACATACACTTCCAGGAGGAGGCCAATCAGCACTTGAGCCTATCATACTTACCCAGAAGAGGCCATGCAGCACCAGTATCCTTTTACACAGCAACAGAATCAGTCCATTCAGCATTGTCATATCCTTAACACCCCAGGCCACAAAGTGACTGGAGATTAGTTCCCTGGAATAAGAGGACGTCATTCGTTCCATTGAGCCTGTAGCACAGGAAATGGAGATGACACAAAACTATTTCAAACTTAATATTTGAAAAGAGGATTTAATTCAGAAATATGTCTGTTGTATGGGAAGGGTTGAAGACAAATCACTCTATCAATCCCATTTCACGGATACAAGAGGAAATAGTTCAGCATCTCGAGTCTGTTATGGAGGTATATGAGTAGACTCTTCAGTCCCTCAAACTGATACTTAGCAATAGGAAATTCCATAAGTCCTCAAACCTCTTACACATCAACAGAAGGAGGACAAGTAGACTTTCAAACTTTTAGTCAGGAACTGGATCAAGACATTCTGGCCACCGATACTAGAATGTCAGAACATCAGGAGGACATTCAACCCATCGAATGCTTAAACCAGGACCAGAATGTGTCCAATCAGCCACACATGCTCCTTCTGCAGCAACCAGAGCAGATCTTTTAATGACTTACGCCCATTACACAGAAATTGAAAGGAAACGTGGAGGTTTTAGAAAGGGGAGATTAGAACAATCTTCTTCAGTAGGGAATACACAGTCATGAACAAGCTAGTGGGATGTGAGGAAAATTTGGAAAATCCATTATTAAGGAATTACTAACAGGACATTTGCAAAGTTAAACTACAAACCACCAGAATCGGCATGGTTTTACAAAGGTAAAAACAATGATTGCATATGCTGGAAAGCAGAGTTTAGATTAGAGCGGTGCTGGAAAAGCACAGCAGTTCAGGCAGCATCCGAGCTACTTGGATGCTGCCTGAACTGCGATGGTTTTACAAAGGGTAAATCATCTTTAAATACCTTGCTTGAGTTTTTGAAAGATGCGACAAACGTGATTGAGATTAAGGATCCTGGAGATGTAATAAATCTGGAATTCCAGAAGGTATTGAATAAGAAACTACACAAGATACTAACCTGCAAAGTAAGATCACGTGTGTGAGGAGTAACTTATTGTCTTGGATAGAGGATTGACAAACCAACAAAATGCAGAGATATGGGATAGATGGGTGGATTGTTAATTGGCAACCTTTGGGGTACCATAGAGTTCAGCCCTCATGCTCAAACTATTTGTAATCTATATTATTACTTGATTGACTGGATTGAAAATACCGCAGGCAATTTTTCAGATGACATTATTTTAGACAGGAAGGTAGGTTACAATGAAGATATAAGAAATGTGGTCTGTAAGATGCTAAAGTTGATTGACAATGTAGACGTGGAGTGAATATTTCCTCATGTGGGCCAGTCTAAATCAAGAGATCACAGTTTGAGAATAAGACAGAGCTGTTTAAAAACAGGAGTGAGGAGGACCTACTTCTCTCAAAGGTTTGTGGACCTGTGTAACTCACTTCATCAGATTGCGGTGGATACTAGGGAATTGAGTAAATGAAGGATTATGGAGAGCAGACAGGAAAGTGGAACTGAGTCAAGTTGACATCAGTCGTGGTTATATATAATGGTAGAGTAGGCTCAAGGGGCTACATTGCAGACTGATGTTCCTCATTCCTATTCAGCCTTTCGAATGTGATACACTGGAATGGGGAGGACTGGGTATCACACAGGAACAGACAGTCAGGATAAATCAGTCATGATCAGTTTGACAGAATATAACCTGTGGAGTCACGCAATTACCAGTGCTGGATTGACAAACAATTGTAATCAAATCCAAGATTTGGAGATGCCACTTGGATTATCTCGAAGGTAGAAGGCAGAGGTTGGTGGTGGTAGAGAGTACATTTTCAGACTGGAGGCCTGTGACCAGTGGTGAGCCTCAAGGATCAGTGTTGGGTCCACTGTTATTTGTCATTTGTACAAATGACTTGAATGTGAACACAGTGGGCATGGTTGGTAAGTTTGCAGGTGACACCAAAATTGGAGATGTAGTGGATAGCGAAGAAGGCTACCTCAGAGTACAGTACTCAGATCTTGAGCAGTTGGGCCAATTGGCCGAGGAGTGGCAGACCCAGTTTAATTTTGATAAATGTGAGGTGCTGCAATTTAGAAAGGCAAATCAGGGCAGGACTTACACACTTAATAGTGAAGTCCTGGAGAGTGTTGCTGATCAAACAGACCTTGGAGTGCAGGTTCATATTTTCTTGAAAGTGGAGTCACAGGGAGATAGGACAGTGAAGAAGGCGTTTGATTAGCTTTCCTTTAAAGGTCAGAGCATTAAGTAAGTAAAGCTGTGAGGTCATATTGTGGCTATAAACAACATTGGTTTGGTCACTTTGGAACACTGTATGCAATTCTAGTCTTCCTCCTACAGAAAAAAATGTGGTGTAACTTGGAAGGCTTCAGAAAACATTTGCAAGGATATTGTCCAGGGTAGTGAGTTTATGGCAGAGTGAATAAGCTGAGGTTGTTATCTTTGGATCATTTGAGGCTGGGGGTGACATTTTAGTCTTTTATAAAATGATGGGGGGCATGGATGATTTAAATGATAGTGGTCTTTTCCATGGGCTGGGGGAGACGAAAATTAGAGGAAGTAGGTTTAAGCTGAGAGTGGAAAGATAGAAAAGGGGCAACTTTTTCATGCTGAGGGAACTGCACCAATGGAATGAACTGCCAGATGGAGGTGGGTACAATATAACATTTAAAAAGCATCTGGATGCATACATGAATAGGAACTTTTACAGGGATATGGGTCAACTGCTGGCAAATGCGATGAGAGTAATGTACATTATCTGGCCAACTTGGAAGAATTGGACCAAAAGTCTGTTTCCATGCTGTACAATACATTCAAGAGAGAAAGACGCAAGTAATTCATCTGAAATCATGTTGTCAAAACATAAGGATTAGGGCAGGAAGTGGAACTAACTAGAGAAAATTTTCTTTGGAGGGTCCAAGTCACAAGAATGAGAACATTGAATGAAGGCATTGGTAGATCAGTTGAAATGGTTTGTTATGGTCTAAACTTACCTGACAGGACCAGCCTGAGAATATAAACTGGGACAAGTTGACAGCGAGGCATGGAGAGCTATGCTGTTTTGCTGCTCGATAATCTGCATGATTTGCCCAGTATGGGGACCATCAACAACCTTTGCCAGTGTATTAGGGCTATATTTTCATGAAGTAACAAGGTTAGCCAGGGAAATCTGCAGCCCATGCTGCAAGTAACACGAGATGGAGCTCCCGCAAAGTTATAACTCTGTATATCCACTGTGCAAGTGCTAAGCAAGGGATGTGGGCAATTCCATGTGTGTGTGTGTGTGTGTGTGTGTTTGTGTGTGTCTGGGGGGGGGGGGGGGGGGGGGGTGGCGAGGGGTGGTTTGGAGGCCGCACATGTGAGAATCATTGTTTACGTGAGAACATGCATGGTGAAAACCAGTTTCAGTATCAACAACTGGAGTCAAGATGGAGCCAAAACCGGACGAGTATTTGTGCACTCTCTACAGCAGATCTTATTGTGATATTTCTTATAACCATTACAAACATTTTAACCTAAATTCTAAGTGTAAAGAAATGACAAATAATGTTCGGTTAAATCTAATTACAGGTCTGAAGATCCTGCGGACGTCTGCACCATAGGACAATTGATACTGAATTTACAGGCGCAGAGCAAATCTACCAGCTTCCTGCAGGACTCAGGACAATTGCCAGAATAAACGCTTGAACTCTGAACCTGCAGAAACCTGACTCTGTGATGGCACGACCCAGAACAGCAACAGCTCTGACAGTGACTGTAAGAATGCAAGGAATAACAAAGAGACAACCCTGAGAAGGCCCAGTCCCACAGAGACTCAACCCTGAGAACACCCAGGTCCACAGAGACACAACCCTGAAAAGGCCCATACCCACAGAAATACAACTTTGAGAAGGCCCAGACCCACAGAGACACAACCTTGAGAAGGCCCAGACCCAGAGAGGCACAACACTGTGAACTTAGATCTTGTGCAGACCAACTGGTAGAGATATTCTAAACATCATCCACCAGTCCCCCAACAAGTTGAGGTCCCCACCTGCTTCAAGAAGACCACTATCATCCCAATACCTGAGAAAACACATGAAATGTGCCTGAATGATTACCTCCCTGTGGCTCTGACCTCAATAATCATGAAGTGCTTCGAGAAGCTGGTCATGGCCCACATCAATTCCAGTCTCCCAGCTAGCTTCGATCTCCTACAATTTGCCTACCGATATAACAGGTCTGCAGATCTATCCTTGCACTCTTCCCTGGAACATCTGGACAACATGGCCATCCACATCAGACACCTGCTCATTGTCTACAGCTCTGCCTTCAACACCATTATCTCCTCCAGAATCATCTCAAAACTCCCTGACATTGTTCTCAGCTTTTCCCTCTGCAACTGGATCCTCAGTTCTGACCCACACACCATAATTAGTGAAGATAAATCACTGTAACTCCTCCACACATTCAACACTGGAGCCCCCCAAGGATGTGTCCACAGCCCCACAATTGTGCTCCCTGTACATCCACACCTGTGTTGCCAAATTTCAAATGGCCAACATATTTCAGTTCACTGATGATACCACTTAATAGGACAGATATCGAACAATAAGGAGTCAGAATAGAGAAAGGAGATAGAGGGTCTGATGATGTAGTGCAATAAGAATAACCTCCCTTTAGATATCGGTAAAACTAAGGAACTGATCATTGACTTCAGAAAGAAAGGAGAAGAATACGTCCCCATCTGCATCAGCAGAGCAGAGGTTGAGAGGGTCAAAATCCTCAGAGTGACAATAATGAACAACCTGTCCTGGACTTCGCATGTAGATGCAATGATCAAGAAAGCACAACAATGCTTCATCTTCGTCAGGCGGCTCAGGAACTTTGGCGTGCCCATAAAGACACTCACCAACATTTACAGATGCACCTTTGAAAGTATACAGTCTGGGTGCATTACTGCCTGGTGTGGCAACTGCTCTGTCCAGGATCGTAAGGAACTACAGAATGTTGAGGGCAGAGCCCAGACCATCATGGGAGCCAATCTTCCATTGATGGACTCCAACTGCATGGCTTGCTGCCACTGAAAGGCTCCAACATCATTAAAGACTCATTGCATCCCTGTAATGATCTCCTATATCCTCGTCCATCAGGCAGAAGTTACAGAAACCTAAGTACGCACACCAGGTGTTTCAGGAACGGCGTCTTCCCTGATGTTATTCGACTGTCCAATTTCAATTAATGTTGATCTTGTTAATGTTGATGTTGCTTTTTGCATCTCGTGTGCAGCTGAAACCTGTCGCACCTCCCTGTGTTTGGCCATGCTATGATCTGTATATCCATGTGAGCTGTGAGCAGGGGAGGCAATGGCCGACTGGCATCATGTTAATCCGGAGATCCAGGCAATGATCTTGGATCATTGAATGTTCGAATCTTGCCATGGCAGGTGGTAGAATTTGAATGCAATTGAATTTGAAAATTGGAATACACGGTCTAATAATGCCATGAATCCATTGTTGGAAAACCCATCAGGTTCACCGATGCCCTTTAACGAAGGAAATATGCGATCCTTAACTGTTTTGGCTAACATGTGACTCCAGACCCGCAGAAATGTGGTTGACTCTGAACTGCCCTCTGAGCAAAGTATGGATGGACAATAAATGCTGGCTAAGCTGGCAATGCCCTCATCACATGAATGAATTACGAAAAACAAAAGTTGCCTGTCCTACTTGCAAAACAGAGCTTTCCACTGCACTCAGGGATATATGATGACAATGAGCAAATCAAATCAACCGGTAATAGTTTGGGTAATGAACAGAAAGAGAGAGATTGAGAGATATTTCATAGACAGATGTGAGAATGTGCTTGAGAATATTAAAATTATGATATTTCCAGACCCAGTAACGGTATAGATCAGTGTGCACAGGAATGACGGACAGATGGTGTTTGATGTAAGTTTTGATATGAGCCATGGAATATCAACACAGATTTAGTCATGCAGGTTTGACGTTGGGACTGTCAGCAGCAGATAATGGGCATCATTAAGGCTGTATTTACTAGCTCAAGGTTAAATAAAAATGGGATGAGCCAGTGTCAGCAGTTAAATTTTGGAACAGTTACTGTATGGTGTCAGGAATTATATCATGGCCAAAGGATCACCACAGTTATGATTCGTCTGTTTCAGCCTCAGATATTGACCAGGAATGGGATGGAGTCAGAGGAAGGAAATGGAGTTGTAACGAAAACAGAAGACCACCTCCGTGCTCCCAATATTTAAATAACAAGGCCAGTGACAAAATGAATCATGGTTCACAGCTGAAACTGAGTGGGTCAACATAGAGATCCATGAGGGACACTGACAGATGCAAAGAGGGCCAGAGTGAATGAACAATCTCACGGATGCAGTGATTTGTAGATTGAATATCTGAATTCGGAGTCTCAGCAGGAATCATAATGGATGCAAGGAGTGTACAGTAAATGAAAAGTACAGTGATACATTTATGCATAGTTTATATAATTATTAACTGAACTGTGAGACTTACCAGGGACACCAATGATCGCCAGGAGAGGATAATAAAAATATTGAATAATGTAAAGTGCATTTTTGATCCGCCGTGGTAATGACAATTGATTGTAATATGTAGAAAGGTACCAAACATCATACGCTAAACTTCTGTCCATTGTTGAAAAAGTTGAGTCTGCTTTTCTCAGATTCTCATCTCTCCTCCCCCTCTCTCTGGAGCTGCTGATCCATGTTAGTGTGTCGGTGATGCTTCTGCTCATACTATTGGGATAAACATTAAATGGAGCCCATTTATTGTTGAAGATGGAAAGTTCCCATTGGGATAATTAGAATCCATGGAGGCTGGCATTAATCATAGCCACAGAAAAAAAAAGATTCACTTAACCCCTTCCTTACATTACTTTTCTTATCACAATAAAAAGGAACAGTTATTGGGTCTAGATGGAATGTCTGAGGGTTGCTGAGGGATGGACCATAACTCTTTCAATTTTGTTAACCTTTATTTCTTTTATCTGGGAGTAGTACCAGAACACTGCAGGGTTGTACATGTTCCACCCTGTTTACAAAAGGATGCAGTGATAAAATAATATACGAGCTGCATAAAATCACTGGTTGGGAAATTTCCACAAACTATAAACCAAGGTTACAATATTTATTGCCCATCGACTTTAGGTAATGCTACCCCTAGTTTTAAGTACCTTTTCATCAGATCCTGTCATAATCTTGAGACGTTATTCAGTGCATTGAGACTGCTGCTCAGGAACAGCGGGACGCAGTTCTCTCCCCATGTGCCTGTTACAGAGAGTAAGGAGGAGACCATTTATCCCACACCAGCCTTTTATTACTTGAAGAGGTAGAAAGCTGGATTGTTGGCATATTTTGCAAAGGGAATCAATCAAAGCATACAGAAGTATTACTGCAGCTGTACAAGGTGTTACTGAGAGGACACCTTGAGTCCGTTATGTTATTTGTGTTTCTGAAACTGATGAGGAACTCCATCAGACACAATTTACCAGCTGCTCATCATCCATGGGTTGCTCTGTCACATATTGTCTCAGGCCCTATTACAGAGGGACCAGAGGTGGCCATTCAGCTTATCCATTTTGTTAGAAAGGGAAAGGTGGAGTCGACTTAGCCACTCGATACTGCGTGTAGAGGACGAGCAGGAAGCCATTCAGCCACTCAAGCCTGTTACAGCGGCTCAGGAGGAGGTCATTAAGCTTCTTGAATATGTTACAGAGGAACAGGAGTAGGCCATTCAACCTCTTTAGCCTGTTACAGAGGGACAGAAGGAGGCCATTCAGCCTCTCAAGCCTCTTACAGAGGGAAAGGAAGAGGCCTGTCTCAGTGTCATTGTTTATTGGATGTGACAGAGAGATTGTCTGCATTAAGCCAAGTTAGTTTTCTCATCAAACTCACCCCATTAACTCTCTACCCCACCCCATGGTTTCCCTCTCATTCAATTTCCTCCATCGCAGCTGGAGGTGCCCGCCAAAGCGGCATGGTGGCACAGTGGTTAGCACTGCTACCTCACAGTGCCAGAGACCTGGGTTCAATTCCTGCCTCAGGTAAATGTCTGTGTGGAGTTTGCACATTTTCCCCATGTCTGCGTGGGTTTCCTCCCACAGTCCAAAAAAGTGCAGGGTAAGTGAATTGGCCATGCTAAATTCCCATAGTGTTAGGTGAACGGGTAAATGTAGGGGAATGACTCTGGGTCGGTTGCTCTTCAGAGGGTCAGTGTAGACCTTTTGGGCCGAAGGGCCTGTTTCCACACTGTAAGTAATCTAATCTAGCCTGGATGCAACTGGATATTCTGCAATCTCTCACACTGGTACCATCTTCAAAAAGCCAGTGGGCACACGGTTGAGCTTTCTCAGTTCAGAGTTGCCTTGATTGATTTTCCGCAAGCATGGCAGATAAGGGGCAACTGCACCACCATTTGTGGAGAGTGGTACAGCTGTACTGGTGGATGGGCTAGTCCAAAGGAAGATCATTCTCCTCCCAGAGGAAGACACACCACCAAACCCACTGATCATGGTCTGAGCTCACCACCCAGCTCAGTGCAGTATCTGTGATCCAAAGAGATGGCCAGCAATAACAAGTGTCAGTAACCTCCTCCATCTGCCAGGATAAATGTCATCATATTCTGTGTGCTCTCTCACACCCACTGTAGTATGTACCCTTATACAAGGCTCCTAACCTCTCACCAGTGCAATACCACCACGATTATTGAACGTCCCCAAGAATGCCACTTCTCAAATGTTGCGAAGGATGTCATTTAGAGAATGTTCCAGATGATTGTCCAAACAACTCCCATGTGCGGGAAAATGTTAGTCCTCCAAAGAGTAGCACATAAGGGGAGGGAGCAGAGTTTTATATTTTCTAATCACACGATTGAAGTGCATCATGAGGCTATTCAGCTCTTCAAACCGCTCCACCATTCAATAAGATCGGACCTGATCTGATTGTGACCTGAGCTCCATGCTACAGGAACTTTCAATCATTCAGCTCCCTGGGTTCCTGTCAGTGAACAGACGTCACTCAGATGCTTGTTACATCTGTTTTCTTCAAGTGTGTGTTTGGGATCCATTTCCCATCTGGACGGACTCTCCAAACAATATATTCCATCAGCTTCATACTTTCAAGTATTTGGAAGAACAATTTACATAGACCAATTAAAAATAATCAGTTGCTTCTCGATTTTCAATCACAGGTAGTCATTCTGGTTATTTTGTTTGTCTCACCTTATTGTATTTAGCTGAAGCCAGTATCTAAACACTTGCCTCAGTATAAAATGCAATTTATAGCAGACAACATTTTTTCATCCCTAGCCGTTACCTTGAACATTACCTGAACTGTAACATCTTCCTTCTTATGAAAGTTTCTGTTGTTCTTTGTCTGTGGCCATTTCTGTCTGTCACAGTTCCATCGTCTTGTACTGAGTTGTGTGGGTGGCTGCTTGTGATGCAGAAGTCCAACAGTGCAAATTCAATTCCCCACACTGACGGAGGTTACCATGAAGGGCCCGCTTTCTCAATCTCAACCATGTCGCCCAAGGTGTAGTGACCCTGAGGATAAAACATCAGAAGTGTTTTTTCTCTAATGAGAGAGCACCCCCATGTCTTTTGTGATTGCAGTGGTTTTACTCTATCACTGTTAATATTTTTAAAATTTTTCTCCACGTTAACATTTCTTTTCCTATTGTGTTCTCAGATGTTCCAGACAGCCATGCTTTCAATTGTTGCTACTGTCAGCATTTCCCCCTCACATCGTAAGTTCCTGCTCACCCCTTAACAATCTTTGAATCTGTTTTTATAAATGATTCCACCTGTATGAGCCTCAAAAGAATTCAACATCTCTGCTCCCAATGGTCTCTAAGTAAGAGCATTCTAAAGTCTCACAACACTCTACGAAAATAAATTTCTTCAACTTTGCAATAAATTGAAGATATTTTTAATGACAACAGAAGACCTTAAATGTGCCCACTAGAGGACTTTGAATCAACTTTGGAGAAAGGATCACACAACACCAGGTTATAGTCCAACAGGTTTAATTGGAAGGTGTGCTTCCAATTAAACCTGTTGGACTATAACCTGGTATTGTGTGATTTTTAACTTTGTACACCCCAGTCCAACACCGGCATCTCCAAATCTTGGAGAAAGGATGTTCTGCTGTACTGTACCCAGTCTGAGTGAGAAATGGAAGGCTGTGTGTGAAGGTATTTTTTCTGTCTCCTTACCTGAGAAAGGATATAATTACATTGGAAGCAGTTCAGACATGTTTCACTTCATTTATTCCTGGGGTGGAGGGCTTGTATTATGGAGGTTTAACAAGTTACCCTGGAATGAGAGATGAGCTTTTTGAATCAAACAAGATCTTGAATCAAACAAGTGGGTCGGGTGGAGAGCGGAAGGGTCTCTGTGTCGACCATGACTTGTCATTAAGTTTTGCATCTGTGTTGAGGAAACATATTTTAAGAATAAACCAGTTATTTGTGGCTGACCAAAGAAATCTGCCTGAACTGTTCCTATCACAAAACCTGATGCAGTCTGAGACCTATACCAGGCCACATCACTGACCTGGTTATATTGAAAAATAGTTGTGACCAGTGGAGAAGAGCGACTAGAAAAGGAAATAGTGACCCATCCAAGCATGGGCAGTACAGGGATGAGGAGAAATTGAAAAATTTGGAATTCATTCAAGTCAGCATTCTCATTTCCAGAGGTTTATGCTGGACGGATCTTTAAATTATATTGTAGCTGACTTAGTTTATTTTTTGATAGACAAGTGAATCAGGGATAATGTGGTATTGACAATAAAGTGCAGCTGGGACCATAATGAGATGATCCACGAACTTATTTACTGGTGGAGTTGTGACAAAGGGTTGAAAGTACCATTTGTGCTCCTGTGTCCCGTCTTCTGATGTTCCATTCTGCCCCTCAAAACTGCTACCGAAGGAGCACATTGAGGCCACTCTGATGGTGAAATGTAGGTTGGGAAAATGTATTTGGAAAATCTAGGTGGGGTCAGGAAGAGCCTCCCACCCAATAATCCCACTATCCAGGATTGCCCAATCTGCAATTTCTGCTCTAGATGTTGGTCATGCTGCAGACCCAGATTCATTGTGAATACAGCCCCCATACCTCACGCATGGTTAACTCAACCGAATCCTCTGCTCTCCCTGACTGCAAAATTACACAAAACGACTTTGAAGAAAATAACCAGCTCGTTTTCATTGAGAGAATGTAAGAAAACATCTAATAGAGAGAGGAGTAGATATTCATCCCATTAATAAGAACATGGCTGATCTACTCCAAGACTCAGCCCCACTTTCCTGCCAACTCCTTGCATCCCTCAAATTGCCAATATGTCAATAGCCCATCACATCCGCTATAAACAGATCCAGTGATTAAACTTCCCCAACACGAGCGGCACGGTGGCTCAGTGGTTAGCAGGTGCTGCCACACAGCCCCAGGGACCTAGGTTTGATTTTAGACTCGGGTGACTGCCTGTGTGTGGAGTTTGCACTTTCTGCACTTGTCTGCATGGGTTTCCGACAGGTATTTCAGTTTCCTCCCGCAAGCCTGGTGAATTGGACGTGCTAAATTGCCTGTAGTGTGAGGCGCATTATTCAGGGGTAAATGTTGAGCAATGAGACTGGGTGGGTTACTCTTCACACGGTCAGTGTGGACTTGTTGGTCTGAAGGGCCTGTTTCCAGGCTGTAGGGAATCTAATTAGTAATATAACTCTCTCGGTTAGTGAACTCCCAGCATTCACGACCTTCTGAGAGAAGACATTTGTTTGCATCTCACTTTTAAATCAATGTCCCTTATTCCTGATTAATGTCTTCGATGTCAAGACTCCGCCCAGGATTAGAAATCTTCTCAACGTCTACCTTGTCCAACCCCCTCTGTACCTTTTATGCTTCAGTAATATCAATCCTTATTCAATAGACAATAGACAATAGACAATAGATGCAGGAGTAAGCCATTCAGCCTTTCGACCCTGTACCGCCATTCAATATGATCATGGCTGATCATTCCTAATCAGTATCCTGTTCCTGCCTTATCTCCATAACCCTTGACTCCACTATCTTTAAGAGCTCTATCCAATTCTTTCTTAAATGAATCCAGAGACTGGGCCTCCACTGCTCTCTGGGGCAGAGCATTCCACACAGCCACCACTCTCTGGGTAGTTTCTCCTCATCTCTGTCCTAAATGGTCTACCCCGTATTTTTAAGTTGTGTCCTCTGGTTCGGCACTCCCCCATCAGCGGAAATATGTTTCCTCCTGCCAGAGTGTCCAATCCTTTCATAATCCTATATTTTTCAATCAGATCCCCTCTCAGTCTTCTAAACTCAAGGGTATACAAGCCCAGTCGCTTCAGTCTTTCCGTGAAAGGCAATCCTGCCATTCCAGGAATTGACCTCGTGAACCTACGCTGCACTCCCTCAATAGCCAGAATGTCTTTCCTCAAATTTGGAGACCAGAACTGTACACAGTACTCCAGGTGTGGTCTCACCAGGGCCCTGTACAGCTGCAGAAGCACCTCTTTGCTTCTATACTCAATTCTTCTTGTTATGAAGGCCAGCATGCTATTAGCCTTCTTCACGACCTGCTGTACCTGCATGCTTGCCTTCATTGACTGGTGGACAAGAACACCCAGATCTCTCTGAACAGCCCCTTTACCTAATTTGATACCATTGAGGTAGTAATCTGCTTTCCTGTTCTTGCCACCAAAGTGGATAACCAAACATTTATCCACATTAAACTGCATCTGCCATGCATCTGCCCACTCATCTAACTTGTGCAGGTCACCCTGTAATCTCCTAACATCCTCATCACATTTCACCCTACCACCCAGCTTTGTATCATCAGCAAATTTGCTAATGTTATTGCTGATACCATCTTCTATATCATTTACATATATTGTAAAAAGCTGCGGTCCCAGCACGGATCCCTGCGGTACCCCACTGGTCACTGCCTGCCATTCCGAAATGGAGCCGTTAATCACTACCC
Source organism: Chiloscyllium punctatum (assembly GCF_047496795.1). Classification (NCBI taxonomy): domain Eukaryota; kingdom Metazoa; phylum Chordata; class Chondrichthyes; order Orectolobiformes; family Hemiscylliidae; genus Chiloscyllium; species Chiloscyllium punctatum. The sequence continues at coordinate 31,750,626 of NC_092783.1, forward strand.
TTTGTTTCCTATTAGCCAACCAATTCTCTATCCAATCTAGTACTTTGCCCCCAATACCGTGCGCCCTAATTTTACTCACTAACCTCTTGTGTGGGACTTTATCAAAAGCTTTCTGAAAGTCCAGGTACACTACATCCACTGGATCTCCCTCGTCCATCTTCCGAGTTACATCCTCAAAAAATTCAAGAAGATTAGTCAAGCATGATTTCCCCTTCATAAATCCATGCTGACTCTGTCCTATCCTGTTACTATTATCCAGATGTGCCGTAATTTCATCCTTTATAATAGACTCCAGCATCTTTCCCACCACTGAGGTCAGACTAACTGGTCTATAATTTCCTGCTTTCTCCCGCCCACCCTTCTTAAAAAGTGGCACAACATTAGCCGCCCTCCAATCCTCAGGAACCAACCCCGATTCTATTGAACTCTGGAAAATAATCACCAGCGCATCCACGATTTCCCGAGCCACCTCCTTCAGTACCCTGGGATGCAGGCCATCAGGTCCCGGAGACTTATCAACCTTCAGACCTAACAGTCTCTCCAACACCAAATCCTGGCAAATATAAATTCCCTTAAGTTCAGGTCCTTCAGCCACTGTTACCTCAGAGAGATTGCTTGTGTCTTCCCCAGTGAACACAGATCTGAAGTACCCATTTAATTCCTCTGCCATTTCTTTGTTCCCAGTAATATATTCCCCTGTTTCTGTCTTCAAGGGCCCAATTTTTGTCCTAACCATTTTTTTGCCTTGGACATACCTAAAAAAGCTTTTACTATCCTCCTTTATATTCTTGGACAGTTTACCTTCGTACCTCATTTTTTCTCTGCGTATTTCCTTCTTACTAATCCTCTGTTGTTCTTTAAAAGCTTCCCAGTCCTCAGTTTTCCCACTTATCTTCGCTAAGTTATACTTTTTCTCTTTTAACTTTATATGTTTCTTTACTTCCCTCGTCAGCCACGGCCGCCCATGTCTCCTCCTGGGATCTTTCTTCCTTTTAGGAATGAACTGATCCTGCAACTTCTGCATTATACACAGAAATATCCACCATTGTTCCTCCATGGTCTTCCCTGTTAAGGTATTGCACCATTGAACTTTGGCCAGTTGCTCCCTCATAGCTCCATATTTCCCTTTATTCAACTGAAATATTGTCACTTCCGATTGTACCCACTCCCTCTCAAATTGCAGATTGAAGCTTATTGTATTATGGTCACTACTTCCCAATGGCTCCTTCACTTCGAGGTCACTGACCAATTCTGGTTCGTTACACAATACCAGATCCAGAATCGCCTTATCCCTGGTCGGCTCCAGCACCAGCTGCTCTAAAAATCCATATCTGAGGCACTCCACAAAGTCTCTTTCTTGAGGCCCGATACCATCCTGATTCTCCCAGTCTACCTGCATGTTAAAATCCCCCATAACAACTGTAGTAACATCTTTGCGACAAGCCAATTTCAGCTCCTGATTCAACTTACATCCGACATCCAGACTACTGTTTGGGGGCCTGTAGATGACTCCCATGAGCGTCTTTTTACCCTTAGTGTTTCGAAGCTCTATCCACACTGACTCTACATCCCCTGACTCTAGGTCCCCCCGCGCAAGGGACTGAATATCCTCCCTTACCAACAAGGCCACCCCACCCCCTCTGCCCATCAGTTTCTCCTTACGATAGCACGTGTAGCCTTGAATATTCATTTCCCAGGCCCTGTCCCCATGAAGCCATGTCTCAGTTATCCCCACAATATCGTATCTGCCAATTTCCAAAAGAGCCTCAAGCTCATCCACCTTGTGTCTAATGCTTCGTGCATTCATATATAGAATTTTTAATTTGTTACTGCTCTCACCCTTCCCCTCAACCCTTATTTCACTCAACTTTACAGCATGATGCCTTTTCCAGTTTTCTGCCTCCTTGATACAGTTGTCTTTCTTGACTTCTCTTGTTCTAACTACCCCTTCAATTTCCTTTTTAAACATCCAGCTTGTCCCCTCCCCCCTGCTACTTAGTTTAAATGTAGCGGTGTTGCAGCAGAAAACCTGCCTGCCAGAATGCCGATCCCTGTTCTATTAAGGTGCAAGCCGTCTCTCTTGTAGAATTTATGGTTACCATAAAATATACCCCAGTGATCCAAGAACTTGAAACCTTGCTTCCTGCACCAGTTCCCCAACCACACGTTCAAGTCCATTATCTCCTGGTTTCTGGCCATACTAGCCCGAGGAACTGGAAGCAAACTGGAGATAACCACCTTGGACGCCCTGCTTTTTAGCCTTCTTCCTAGTTCTCCGAAGTCTCGCTGTAGTATGTTCCTCCTCTTCTTCCCGACATCATTTGTGCCGACGTGTACCACCACCTCAGGCTCTTCACCCTCGTCCTTGAGGATGTCCTGCACTCTGTCCGCGATGTCTTTCACTCTAGCACCAGGAAGGCAACATACCATCCTTAAATCCCGTCTGCTGCCACAAAAACCCCGGTCAGTTCTTCTCACGATGGAGTCCCCTATTACCACGGCTCTATGCGATGTCCGACTCTTCCGCTCTGCTTCTGCGGCAACTTTTGATTGACAAACATGGCCGCCTTGCGAACTGGCAGTGTCATCAGACTCTACTGTTTCCAAAAGCTTCAACTTGTTCCTGACAGGTACTTCTCCCGGCATCTCTTGCACCTGTCTCCTCTCTGCCTTCCTCATCGTCTGCACTCTTCTGCTCTCTTCTGGCATGATTGGTGTAATAACATCACTGAAGGCCTTGTCCAGAAAGATCTCATTCTCTCGGATGAGCCTAAGGTCTTCGAGTTCTTTCATCAGTGCTGCAATATGCTCGGTCAATTGCTGAATGTGCGCACACTTTCCACACATATATGAGCCAGACACACCAGAGTCGTTGACCTGCCACATCAAACACGTAGCGCACTGAACCAGCTGAGCAGTCATGTCTTCACCCTCTTCAACTGTGGCGTAATCTCTTACTCAACCTCCTTATCAAGATTCCTGAGCTGTAGCCTCACTCTTCGATCTAAACTTCCTTAGACCCTCTTCCTATGGCAAGTCTGTGGACTCTTAATTAAGGTTATTAATTAAGGTTAGAGGAGGAGGGAGGGAGGGAGACCCTACTTTGTAGGACCTGGGGTTTAGAACACACCCACTCTAATAACAAACGCTCCGTCTGAACTTTCGCCCAGCTCCCGCCGCTCTCTGCTTTATTCATTTTAACTACAATGAAGAAACGTCTAAATATCTGCTATCTGTCATGAATTTGTCCACTTCCTGACCGTATCTGTATTCCCTTCCAGATTACTTTCATTTTTACTGCAACATGCCCTTCCACGTTTGTAAGCATCATCTGCAAACTCGTGTATACAATGCACAGTCCACACCTTCAAGCCATCAATACAGATTGGAAATAATTGTTGCCATAGGACTGATATTTTTAACCTGATAAAGGCACATTAATCCCTACTCTCCATCTTCTGTATGTTAACTAATCCTCATTCTATGCTAGTACATTACCTGCCACACTATGAGCTGCTATCGTGTGTAAGAAATATTATTTTGTGTATCCTTATTGAAAAACTGTTGAAAGCCAAATTAACTTTCGACCAATCCACTTCATCAAATTTGCTCGTTATGTTCTCACGTATCTCCAGCAATATTTTGCTTGATTTTACTGGGGAAAATATAATTTCCCTTTCACAAATCCATGTTGACTTTGATTGTGTTAAGCTTTTCTAAATGTTCTGTAATTCATTCCTTAATTGCGGATTCTAGAAGATTCAAAGTCAAAATAGTGAGATGAAATGGCCTGTAAATTCCTTCTTTCTGCCTTGCTCCCTTCATGAAGACAAAAGCCACATTGAAGGATCTCTCGTCTTGCTGGAATGCTCCTTCAATCCACAGAGTTATAAATATTTCAAATAATGTTGCCAGTCACTCAGTAATCACTTCTTTTAAACCAAGCATCAGTTTAGGCTGAGCTGTCTATCCTTAGACTTATCTGTTTGGGAAAACTGTGTTTCTTTTGTTAAACGATGTTCAAGATATTTCCTCTGATCACCATCTTGTTTAAATCACTGAGACATTGACAGTGTCTTCCCCATGAGGAATTATGTAAAATTCGGGTGTAAATCCTGCAACCAGTTCCCCAGTCACATCCTTTCATTATCCCACATATATTTCCCTAACTTTCTTTCTTCCAAGTCTCACACAATCATCCTGATTTTAGTTTTCAACATGCATGGATAAGCTTTCGCTGTTTAGTTTTATCTTTCTTGCCAATCTACTTTCCTTTTTTGTTCTTTTCTTCACTTTATATTATCTGCTTCGGATTCCTAAAATAAGTATCCCGAATCTGGCCGAGACTACTGCTTACCAAATTGAATTCTTGAGTTTGTGATTGAATATCCTGCTTGAAAGCTTTTGCAAAACGTGGGTGGTTCATCATTTTACTGAGTACTTTATTTTGATCAGAAACATCCATTACTGAGCGTTATGAAAAATCTGCTTAAATATCTGCCACTGACATTCTATTTTCACACACCGCTTTACTGCAGATGCAAGACAGAAATCGCAGTTAAGAGGTTAATTTGGGATGCCACAGTGGCACAGTGGTTCACACTGCTGCCTTACAGTGCTAGGGAGCCAGCCTCGAACAAGTATCTGTGTGGAGTTTGCACATGCTCCCCATGCCTGTGTGGGTTTCCTTCTGCTGTCCCCGTTTCCTCCTACAATCCCAAAGATGTGCTGGTTAGGTGGATTAGCCATGCTTTATTGCCAATAGATTTCAGGGATGTTCAGTAAGGTGCATTTATTAGGGGTAAGTGTAGAGTATAGGGTAGGGGAATGGTGTTATGTGGTTACACTTCAATGGGTTGATGTGGAATTGGGCTCAATGGTCTATTTCCATGCTGTAGGGCCTCCAGCATAAATATTTTTTTGTGATTCTTAATTCTTTCCAGTCGTTCAGGGGGAACTTCTGCATGAGACTGAACACATGATCAAGTTGTAAGTGGCTCTTTTCTCCCACTTTTCCCGTCTCCATCATTTCTGTTCGTTGATGCCACATTACATTGGGAAGACTCGATATGGCTCCTTTTCCTTCAAATGAGAACTCCCACACAACTCTGGTGAATAGGGCTTTCAGCTGTGACTGACCCATCCCCAAGCTCACCCTTCCTCTCCTTTCCAGAAACATGATACGGATCCCCTTGTCCTAAATTTCCATTGCACTAGAATTCGCATACAAAGAAGCAGCCCCTGCCACTCGCACAACCTCTAGCAGGACAGCATTGTCAAACCCATCTTCCCCTCCTTATTTTTGTCAGCATTTCACAGGGAGCATTCCCTCTGTGACACCCTCCATCACTCCGAACACTTCCGCACGCCCCCATGGCACAACCCCACGTATTTGCAGAAGCTCGCCCATTTACCTCTTCCCTCCTCACTGTCCAACGCCCCAAACACATGTTCCAGGTGAAGTAGCATTTCACTTTTATACTTTCAATCGTGTCCTGTCATTGCTGCTCACAACGCAGTCTTCTTTACATTGGGTGAGACCAAACAGAGAGTGTTTTGAGGAACAGTTCCTCTCTTTCTGTCAGGATAACCCTGACCTTCTAATTGTTTCCCATTTCAATAACCTACCTTGATCTCATGTTATCATTTCATTCCTGGGCTGCTGCAATGTTCCAATGAAGCACAACCCAAACTTGAGTGACACGTCACTTTACATTTTGATAGTTTACATTCTGTTGGATTCCATAAGTTTACAGCCTGATTCCATTATGACTGTTCTCCATTTGCCATACTTTGTCCTTCCTGGTCTCCCATTGACCTTGTCTTTATTGTGACTTGTTTATTTTGTACTGTATGAAGAGAGGACATTACCCCCTCTCTCACCTTAATTCACACCCATTTTACAACTCTTTCTCTTTCACCACACGTTTGTCCTTTCCACTGTGCCTCCATACCGTCTGTTTCCCATTATCCCTCCTCGAGCTCTACCAAGGGATAAAAAGCCAATTTTCCAATTTTTTCAGTTCTGAAGAAGCGTCATGCTGAAATGGAAACATCAACTCTGATTTTCTGTCTTCACACGTGCTGCCAGTTTCTCCAGAAATGAATCAGACACAACACATTTTCATTAAACTGTGGATACTGGAAATCTGAAACAAAACAAAATTGTTGTCGAAACTGGCAGTGTGAAAGAACAGTCACTGGACCAAAAAGATTCACTCTGTTTTTTTTATATTAGATTACTTACAGTGTGGAAACAGGCCCTTCGGCCCAACAAGTCCACACCGCCTCGCCGAAGCGTAACCCACCCATACCTCTACATCTACATCTACATCTACTCCATTACCTAACACTACGGGCAATTTAGCATGGCCAATTCACCTGGCCTGCACATCTTTGGAGTGTGGGAGGAAACCGGAGCACCCGGAGGAAACCCACGCAGACACGGGGAGAACGTGCAAACTCCACACAGTCAGTCGCCTGAGGCGGGAATTGAACCCGGGTCTCTGGCGCTGTGAGGCAGCAGTGCTAACCACTGTGCCACCGTGCCGCCCACTCCATGGTTGCTACCAGTCCTGATGAGATCCCTCTTGCTATTTCTGTTTTTGAACAAGTTGCAGAAATGTGTGTCAAAGCTGCTCAAACATGCTGTCCAATATGGTACGCCATACACTAGGAAGTGAACGATAATGCAAGCTCCACAAATTGGTTCTAAAAACAGCACAATGCCACATCACTGCCACTGACGCTGATGCTGACATGGTCAGCGAGAGAAACAGAGGGAAACACATGAAGATTCAAAATTATTGGAAATGAAATTATTCAGATGAATATGTTAAAGGTTTCAGGTAAGTTTTCAGGTTTCCCAGTGTTTTTTTTCTTCTCTTCCTTGTTGAGTCCTGTGCGGGCTTTCAGAGTAGCGGGTTAGGGCAGTTGCATGTTCTTCCTGCAGAATGTGGCAGGCGAGAGACACTTCATATGTCTCTACCGACTATATCTAAAACTCCATCTCCACAAAAACCGAGTTAGGGAACTAGAGCTGTAGCCGGATAAAGTACAGATCATCTGGGAGTCTGAGGGGAAAATTGAGAGGACATACAGGGAAGTGGTCACTCCCCAGACACAGGACAAGGACAGCTAGGTTACTGTCGGTGGGAGGAAAGGAAACTGACGGTCAGAGCCGCGAACCCCTGTCTCCGTTCCCCTCAGCAATAAATATACCATTTTGGATATATTGGTGGGGATAGCCTTGCAGGGCAAACCAATAGTTGTCAGGTCTCTGGCACTGAGCCCGGGACTGTGGCTCAGAAGGGAAGCGGAGAAAATAGAAAAGAACTAGTGATAGAGGCCTCAATATTTAGATGGATTGACAGGAGATTTTGTGGTCAGGAACGGGACTCCCAGATGGTGTGTAGCCTCCCTGGTGCCACGGTCTGGGATGTCAGGGGTCACGGTCGGGGTTACAGGATTCTGAAGGAGGAGTGTGAGCAACCAGAAATCGTAGTACATATTGGCATCAATGATATAGCCAGGAAAAGCATTGACGATCAGAAAAGTGACTACAGAGAATTAGGCTGGAAGCTGAAGAGCAGGACGAGCAGAGGAGTGATCTCAGGTTTGCTATCGGTGCCACAAGGTAGTGAGATTATGAACAGTCAGCAAATGCAGCTTAAACATAGCTGCAAGGCTGGTGCAGGAGGGAGGGCTTCAGATACCTAGACCATTGGGATACCTACTGGGGAAGATGGGACCTGTACATGAAAGAAGGATTGCACCTGAATCGGAGGGGCACAAATGTCCTGGGTGGGAGATTTCCACATGTGATTCTTGAGGGTTTAAAACCGTTTGGCAGGCGTTGGGAATCAGACCCACATGTCTGAGATGGTGATAGTTACAAATGGGGCAGTAACAGGATGCATTGAATCTATTAGGAAGGTTTCTCATGCGATGAAACAAAGGGCTCAGTTAAAGTGTGTCTGCTTTAATGCAAGGAGTTTCCAAAATAAGACTGACAAACGTAGTGCATGGATGAGTACTTGGGGCTACGATGTTGTGGCCATAACGGAGATATGTTTCACAGGGGCAGGAATGGTTGCTTGATGCTCCAGGGTTTAGAACATTTATAAACAACAGGGAATGGCAAGGGAACAACCACCACAATTGAAGGTTTTCTACAGACATATAATAGCAGTAGAGAGATTGAAGAACTCATAGGCGGGCAGATTCTGGAAAAGTTTGTGAGAAGACTTGTAGCTCGGGTGCTCATTGTTGTGGTTCTGTTTGCCGAGCTAGGAATTTGTGTTGTAGACGTTTCGTCCCCTGTCTAGGTGACATCCTCAGTGCTTGGGAGCCTCCTGTGAAGCGCTTCTGTGATCTTTCCTACGGCATTTGCAGTGGTTTGAATCTGCCGTTTCCGGCTGTCAGTTCCAGCTGTCTGCTGCGGTGGCCGGCAGGCCGACGAGGGAAGAGGCCATTTTGGATTTGGTGCTCAGCAATGAGCAAGGAGAGGTGTCAGATCTCGCGGTAGGAGAATACTTTGGTGACAGTGATCATAATTGCCTCACATTTACCATAGCCTTGGAGAGGGAGTGGAGCAATTACCGAGGGAAGATATTTAACTGGGGAATACGAAATTATGACGATATAAGTTGTGAGTTGGGAAGTACAGACTGGGAGCAATTGTTCCACAGAAAGGGCACAACAAACATGTGGAGGCTATTTAAGGAACATTTGTTGCGAGTGATGCATGAATTTGTTCCTCTGAGACAGGTAAGAAGGGGTAAGGTTAAGGGACCTTGGATGACGAGAACAAAGGAACTTCTCATCAAAAGGAAGGAGGCAGCTTATGTAAGGTGGAGGTAGCAAGGATCTAGCACAGTTTTAGAGGATTACAGTCTTGCTAGAAAGGAGCTCAGAAATGGACTGAGAAGAGCCATGAATGGGCAAGAAGAAAGCTTAGCAAGAAGGATAAGGTAGAATAAAATGGCATTTTACTCATACGTGAGGAATATGAGAATGATCAGGGAGAACGTAGGGCCGATCAGGGATAGCGGAGGGAACTTGTGCGTGGAGTCTGAGCAGATAGGGGAAGCCATAAATGAGTTTTTTGCTTCGGTTTTCACCAAGGAAAGGGACCTTGTTTGAAATGGAAACTTTTAGGAGCTGGTATACAGTCTTGACCAGAACAAGATTGATGAAATTGATGATCTGGAATTTTTAGAAAACATTAAGATTGATAAGTTACCAGGGTGACACCAGATTTATCCAAGGCTGCTCTGGGAAGTGAGAAAGGAGGTTGCTGAGCCGCTGATGAGGATATTTGCCTCCTCACTCTCCACGGGAGACGTACCGTTGGATTGGAAGGGGGTGAATGTTGTTCCTCTTTTCAAGAAGTGTAATAGGGAAATCCCTGGTAATTACAGACCAGTCAGTCTTACATCTGTGGTCAGCAAAGTTTTGGAAAGAATTCTGAGCGGTAGGATTTATGACTATTTGGCATAGTACAGTGAGATTAAAGGCAGTCAGCGTGGCTTTGTGACGGGCAGGTCTTACCTCACAAATCATATTGAGTTTTTTGAGGAGGTGACAAGACAGGTCAACCAATGTTGACCAGTGGATGTGGTGTATATGGACTTCAGCAAGGCATTTTGTAAGTGTCCCCATGGTAGGCTCATTCACAACATCAGTAAGTATGGAATACAGGAGATTTGGCTATCTGGATTCAAAATGGGCTGGTTGACAGAAGGCAGAGAGGTGGTGATAGATAGAAAGTATTCTGCCTGGAGATCAGTGTTGATTGGGGTCCCACAGGGCTCTGTTCTTGGGCCTCTGCTCTTTTTAGTTTTTACAAATGACTTGGATGAGGAGGTTGAGGGGTGGATTAGTAAACTTGAAGATGACACATAGGATGGAGGTGTTGCCGATAGTATCGAGGGCTACTGCAGGCTGGAGCACGACGTGGACAGGATGCAGAGCTGGGCTGAGAAACGTTAGATGGAGTTCGACCTGGATAAATGTGAAGTAATGCGTTTTGGAAGGTCGAACTCAAATGCTGAATATAGGATTAAAGACAGGATTCTTGGTAGTGTGGAGGAACAGAGGGATCTGAGTGTGCACGTACATAAATCACACAAAGTTGCCACCCAAGTGGATTGATTTGTTAAGTAAGCATATGGTCTTTTGGCTTTCATTAACAGGGTGATCGGGTTTAAGAGCTGCAATGTTTTGCTACAGCTCTACAAGTCGCTGGTTAGACCACATTTGGAATATTGTGTCCAGTTCTGGTTGCCCTACTATAGGAAAGATACAGAGGTTTTGGAGAGAGTGCAGAGAAGGTTTACTAGGATGCTACCTGGACTGGAGAGCTTGCCTTATGAAGAAAGGTTGAATAATCTCAGGCTTTTCTCTCAGGAGAGAAGGAGGAAGATCGAGGTATACGTGATAATAGGTAGATTAGATAGAGTCAATAACCAGAGACTTTTCCCCAGGGCATGATGAACTGGTGTGAGGAGTCATAGTCTGAAGATATTAGGAGGAAGGTATAAAGGAGACGTCAGATGTAGGTCTTTATGCAGAGAGTTGTGAATGCATGGCATGCGTTGCCAGCTGTGTTGGTGGAAGCAGAGTCATTAGGGACATACAAGCAAGAGTTAGACATGCACATGGATAGCAGTGAGTTGAGGGCTGCTTTGGTTAAGTTATTACATCTTACATTAGGATTAAACCTCGGCACAACATCGTGGGCCGAAGGACCTGTTCCTCACTGTACTTTTCTATGTTCTAAGTTCACATTGCCTGAAGGCTGTCAGAGTGGATCTGGAATGAATCAGCTCCCCCAGGGTTACGTCTTGTTATGCAGCACAAGTCTTGTGTCCTCTTGCAGGAATGGTGTCAGGGCCTGTTGACTCAAGACTTGTGCTGCATAACAAGACGTAACACTGGGGGAGCTGTTTCATTCTAGATCTACTCGGACAGCTTTCAGGCAATGTGAACAATTTTCCAGTCTGATAAGCGGAGAATAATTACAATCTGACAACTACAATATCATCAGTCACATTGCGATAATCAAATAGATGGAAGTACGTTTTGACACAGCTGTCAAGCAGCACAAAAATAACCAACTCAGTGTGATTCTGCTAAATCTTTACGTGCTGCTGTGAAAATGTCACTGGGTTACTAATCCAGACCAGGCTAATGACCTGGTGGAGGTTAAAAATCTGATCAATGTTTATTCAATTTTGAATGGCGTGGATAGAGTAGAAAGTATAAGGCTTTTTCCAAGGACCTTGCGGAACACATGTTCAAGGCGCAAGAGGAAAAGTTTAAAAGAGATGTGCGAGGCATGTTTTTTCACATGAAGTTCAATGAGTGCCTGGAATTCATTGCCAAAAGAGGTGATGGAAGCCAACACAGTAGCAGCATTCAAGAAGCTACTGGACGAATGGATTAATAGGAAGGGATTAGAGGAATACGGATCATGGAAGTGAAGAGAGTTTCAGTATGGAAAGGCATTGGCTCGGAGGACCGAAAGCCTGTGCTGTATTAGTCTTTCTTCTTCTTTATTCCTTAAAAGTGACTCCAGACACACAGACATGTGATGAACTCTTCAATGGTCTTTGAAACGACGAAGCAAGACACTCAAGTTTATCAATCTGCTCCAAAGTTTTAATGGAAAATATAAGACAGAACATCTGTTCTCTCTATCGGAAAATGGAAAGACAGTCATATCAACCTGAAGAGGTCTCCTTTCTAATGCAATTGAGCCTCTGACAACATTTACAGAGCTATCCTGCAGACTGCGTAAAAAACATCGGGAAAAAAGTAGGACATTCAGATCAGTGAGCCTCCCCATTCTCATTCATGGCTGATGACCATCTATATGCACTTTTACCATGGTATGTACACATCCCTCCACCTGATTACCCATTGGAAAAATGCACGATAGGAACTGTAGACCCTTTTGCTTCATCAGTCTTGCTCCCCTTTAACTAATTGCCTTGGCATCCACAGCCTTATGTACCAAAGTATTCTACAGGTTGAGTGCAGACTCTGAGTGCAGATTCTTATTACGATGTAGGGTGGCCTGCCTCTACCCAATACTGTGGCCCTTTCTTTTAGATGTCCAGACAGGGGAATTATCATCCCTGCTTCCAATTTTTCTCACCCTGTCAGAGTTTTATATGTAGCACTGTGACCAGAACTGAATGGAATATTCCTAGTCTGGTCTAAACAGGACACTACTGTGCTGCAGCGTAATCGGCAGCTTTAATCATTTAACTTTAGGAAAATGAAGGGAGAAATTTTACAGAAGCATATAAAATTATGGATGGAACAGATAAGATAGATGAAGACAGGATGTTTCCATTGGCAGGTGAAACTGGGACAAGACGCCATCGCGTCAAGATTAGAGGGAGCAAATTTAGGACAGAATTGAGAAGAAACTGAGAAGGAACAGAATTAAGAGGGTCAATCTATGGAATTCTTTGCCAGAGTTGATGCTTGTTCAGTGAACATTTTGAAGCTAAGATCGTTGTTGTTGAACTGAAGGAACTAAATAAAGGAATCAAGGGATACTGTGAGAGTGCAGAAAAGTGGAGCTGAGCCCATGAAAAGATCAGCTATGATCGTCTTGAATGGCGGAGCAGACTCGACAGTCCAGATGGCCCAGCCCTGCTCCGATCTCTTATGTTCTTCTATCTCTTATTGTTTTATAAACATTCATAATGTCAAATCTCAACCTCCTTTGCTCTAAGGATATTGGAAAGAATCCCAAAGAACAAAGAAACTTTGCAGCCCAGGAAACGGTCCTTCGGCACTCTGAACCTCAGCCGATCCAAATCTACTGTTTAAACCTGTCGCTGAATCCCTAGGCATCTGTATCCTTCTGCTTCCCCCCACTCATGCATCCATCCAGACCCATCATAAATTAATCTGCCGCGCCTGTGTCTACCACCTCTGCTGGCAAGGTGTTCCTGACACCCACTACACTGTGTGTAAAGCCGATCCAACCGCCCCATTTCTAGCACATGATGGCAAGTCTTTTCTGAATCTTCTCCAGCTGAATAATATCCTTCCTTTAACAGGGCTAACAGAACTGCATGCAGTACTCCAGAACAGGCCTCATGAATGACCTGTACAACTTGAAGATAACATCCCAACCCCTGTCTTCAAAAGTGTGATCAAAGAAAACAAGCAAGCTGAACATCTTCTTAACCAAATTGTCTACATGTGACACAAACTTCAAATAATTATAGCTGAGCCCCTCGGTCTCTTCAACACTTACAATGGCCAGATTGTTTTTCTTTACAAATTGCAAGACCTCACAGTTCTGTGTTGAATTCCATTTGTAAAACTTCAGCCCAATTCCCCATCTAATCAAGATACCTCTGTAATCATTGATAACCTTGCTCACTATCAATGATAACTCCTTATTTTGTGTCACCACAAACTTGCTAATCGTGGCTTGGACATTCACATCCAGATCATTTATGTAAATAATAAACAACAAAGGTTCCAGCACTGATCCCTGTAGCACAACGCACGTTACAGGCATCCACTCCAAGAAAATAACTTCAATCATCACCCTGTACTATCCAGCCAATTTTACAGAGTCCTAGGTTCATAGAGTTTCACAGTATGTACACAGATCTAACTCGTCCAGGCCGACCAGATATCCTAGCTGAAGCTACTCCATTTGGACCCTATCCCTCTAAAATCTTCCTAATCATGTACCATCCAGATGTTTTTGTAAATGTTGTAATTATAACAGGCTCCACCACTTTCTCCGTCAGCTCAGTCTAAACACGCACCATGCACTGTGTAACAGAGTTGTCCCTTATGTCCCTTTTATATCTTTTCCCCTCTCAACATAAACCTATGCCCTGTCGTCTAGACTCACCCATCCCAGGGAAAAAAACTTTGTCTATTTATCCTATCTATTCCTCTCTTGATGTTATAAACCTCTATCAGGTCACTTGTCAGCCTCTTATGCACCAGAGAAAACAGCCCCTGCCTATTAGCCACTCCTGATATCTCAAATCCTCCAACCCTGGCAAACTCATTGCAAAACATTACTGAACAGCCAAGTTTCACAGCACTCTTCCTCGAGCAGGGAGACTAGAATTAAACGTAATAATCCAAAAGTGGCTTCACTAATATCCTGTACAGCTACAACATGACTTCCCAACTTCAACCCCTATACTCAGTGCTCTGATCAATAAAAGATAACTAATCAAACGCCTTCTTGACTAGACTATCTTCCTGCGACTCTGCTTTCAACGAACTATGAACCTGCACTCCAAGGTCTCTTTGTTGAGCAACATTCCCTAGGACATTACCACCAAGTGTATAGGTCCTGCTCTAACATGTTTTTTTCCCAAAATACAGCATCTTGCATTTACCTAAATTAACTCCCTTCTGCTACTCCTTGGCCCATTGGCCAATCCGATCAAGATCCCGCTGCACTCTGAGGTAACCGTTTTTACTTCCACGAAACCTCCAATTTTTATTTCACCTGCTAACTTACTAATTGTACCTCCTGTGTTCATAATATTCACAACTCATATATATAAATTGCAAAAAGTAGTGGACCGAGCACTGATCCTTGTAGCATACCACAGGTCACTGGTCTCCAGTCTGAAAAGCAACCCTCCATCACCATTCACTGTCTTCTACCTTCGAGTTAGTTCTGTATCCAAATGGCTAGTTCTCCCTGCATTCCATGGGATCTAATCTTGCTAACCAGTTACCCAATCGGGAACTTTGTCAAATGCCTTATTGAAGTCCATATAGATCATGTCAACCGCTCTGCCCTCATCAATCCTCTTTGTTACTTCTTCTAAAAACTTTATCAAGTTCATGAGACATGATTTCCCACGCACAAAACCATGCCGAAAATCCTGACTCTGTCCTTGTCTTTTCAAATACATGTAAATCCTGTTCCTCTGGATTCCCTCCATTAATTTGCCCAACACTGAATTCAGGCTCACCAGTCTGTAGTTCCCTGGCTTTGCCTTACCACCTTTCTTGGTGGTACCACGTTGGCCAACCACCAGTCTTCCAGCACCTTACCTGTAACTAGCCATGATGCAAATATCTCAATGTGGGGCCCAGCAATTGTTTCCCCAGCTTCCCACAGAGTTCTAGAGTACATCTGATCAGGTCCTGGGGATTTATCCACTTTTATGCGTTTCAAGGCATCCAGCACATCATTCTCTGTTATATGGACATTTTTCAAGATATCACCATTATTACATCGAATTCTACGTCTTCCATGACTTTCTCCACAGTAAACACTGATGCAAAACACATGCTCAGTATCTCCCCATTGCCTGTGGCTCGACACAAAGGTTGCCTTGCTGATCTTAGAAGGACCCTATTCTCTCCCTAGTTATCCTTGTGTCTCAAATGTATTTATAAAAATTATTTGGCTTTTCCTTAACCCTATTTGCCAAAAAATCTCATATCCCCTTTTTGCTGTCCTGATTTCCCTCTTAAGTATACTTCTCCTGCCTTTAAAGTCTTCTAAGAATTCACTCAATCTCTCCTGCCTGTACCTGATACATGCATCCTTCTTTTTGTTAACTGAAACCTCACTTTCTCTTGTGATCCAGCATTCCCTAAACCTACCAGACTTTCCTTTCACCCTAACAGGAATATTACTATCTCTGGACTCTCATTATCTTTTGAAGGCTTCCCATTATCCATTCATCCCTTCACCTGCGAAAATCTTCCCCCAGTTAGCTTTTGAAAGTTCTTGCCGAACACTATCAAAATTAACCTTCCTTCAATTTAGAAGATCAAATTTGAGATTCGCACTACACTTTTTCAACACTATTTTAAAATTAATTATGGTTAGTGGCCCCAAAGTGCTTCCCCACTGACACCTCAGTCACTTGCACTGCATTGTTTACCAGGAGTTGGTTTAGCATTGCACCTTCTCTTGTAGGTACATCCACATACTGAATCAGAAAATGTTATTGTAAACACTTAATAATTTCCTCTCCATCTAAACCAAACACTATGGTCATTCCAAACTATATTTGGAAGTTAAAATCCACTACGATAGCCGCCCAATTCTTTTTACAGATAACTGAAATCCCCTTACAAATATGCTTCTCAATTTCCCGCTGACTATTAGGCGGTTTATAATACAATTCCCAACTAGGTGATCATCCTTTCTTATTTCTCACTTCCACCCAAATATCTTCCCTGAATATATTCCCAGGAATATAAACCATTAATACAACTGTAATGCTATCCCTTATCAAAAACACCAATACGCCTATCTTTCTACCACTCCTTTGGCATTTTTATCCTGGAAAATTAAACTTCCCGTGCTTTCTGTCCTTGATCCACGTCTCTGTAATTGTTATGATATCCGAGTCCCATGTTCCTCAACAAGCCCTGAGTTCACCTGCCTTCCTTGTTTGTCCTCTTGCATTGAAATAAATGAAGTTTAATTGATGAGTCTCACCTTGTTCTCTGCTTTGTTCCTGCCTGCCCTGACTTTTTGATTACTCCATTTCCATCATTCAATGTCATTCACGAACCTGCTAACCATGCTCTTTGTATTTCTCATGCACAGAAAGATAGTAAAGATCAGAGTATAAACTCTTGTCCGTGGTTGTGACATTCCAATCTATCACTCTGAGATTCCGATACACCGTTGTAACATTTTAGTCAAACTTTCTCAGATTCTGATCTCTCCCTCTCTCTGGAGCTGCTGTTCCCAATCCTGTGAAGGACGCTGCTGCTGCTGATACTATGGGACAACACACTGAAATAAACCCCTTATTGATAGGCGAGGGAAACCCTGCAGTGTCACACTTAGGATCTATGGAGGTAAAGATCAACCACAGTTCCTGAACAAATAGCTCCAGATAACTGCCTTCATGTTTAATGTAATATCAATAATGGGTCTGGATGGGATGTTGACATCGCCTACTATTTTTCTGATAGCTCATCTCCAATTAATCTAACAATGTTAGAGGTGAAGGAGAAAGGCGATGGTTTCTCTTCACAGGCTCAATGCCGCTGCTGTGTTATCCACAGACAATGCTCAATGTCACTGCGTTCCTGATTGCTACTCCACTGACATCTTCTCCACCACAACAACTGCCAATCTAAAAGCTGTCTCTGGGCACAACTGCACTGAACATATACAGGAAGTGTGGATTTCTCTGGACTTCCTTCTCATTACTTAAATTAGACAATGTTTTATCTCGAATACAATGCACTTCAATGATTTGTTTCTAAAGTTGCAGACATCTTATTGCACAATTCAGATGCCTTTTCTTTTGTCAGATATTCTTACCTTAACCCAAAAGTAAATGTTGCATTTATAATATGTATGAGAAATGGAAAGGAATAAAAGACAGTGGCTGTGGAGAATTAAGAAGGAGTAAAATGAGATACTCCAGTCACCAAGATCTTCTTGATAGAATAAGCATATATAACCAGTGAACATATATATCAGCAAGGCGGCTAAACCCGAGACTCGACTACTGTAGAGTCTCCCACCCGCCCTCCTCCTCTAACTTAGTTAATAAGGTAACATTCATTCTAAACTTCCTCTATTGAATATAAATTTGTTCTTAATTTTATAGCAACTTGAACTAAGCTTTCTACTTTAGTACTGAGTGGGTGTTCAGATAAGTCAGGTATGGATGCTAGGGCAGTTGCTTGCTCCTCCTGCAGAATGTGGCAGGTGGAAGACATGGCACATGTCTCCGCTGGTGACATCTGTGGGAAGTGCACCCAACTCCAGCTCCTTGAAAACCATGTTAGGGAATTGGAGCTGGAGCTGGATGAACTACAGATCAGTCGGGAGGCTGAGGGGGTAATTGAGAGGAGTTACTGGGAGTTGGTCACTCCTAAGGCTCAAGACAAGGATAAATGGGTTACAGTTAGGGGGAGGAAAGGGGACAGTCAGACAGTGCAGAGATCCCCTATGGATATTCCCCTCAGCAATAAGTATACCGTTTTGGATATTGCTGGGGGGGGATGGCCAACCAGAGGAAAGCCATAGCAGTCAGTTCTCTGGCACTGAGCCTGACACTGTGGCAAAGAAGGAGGGGGGCAGAATAGAAAAGTACTCATGGTAGCGGTCTCGATAGTTAGGGGAATCGACAGGAGATTTTGTGGTCAGGATCGGGATTCCCGGAAGGTATGTTGCCTCCCTGGTGCCAGGGTCCAGGACGTCTCCGATCGGGTGTATAAGGTTCTAAAGAGGAGGGCGAACAGCCAGAAATCGTGTTACATATTGGCACTAATGATATAGGCAGGAAAAGGATCGAAGATATAAAAAGTGATTTCAGGAAGTTAGGATGGAAGCTGCAAAGCAGGACGAACAGAGTAGTGTTCTCTAGTTTACTACCGGTGCCACGAGATAGCAAGGTGAGGGACAGGGAGAGGGCACAGCTTAATACGTGGCTGCGCAGCTGGTGTAGGAGGGAGGGCTTCAGATATGTCGATAATTGAGATGCCTTCTGGGGAAGGTGGGACCTGTACAAGAAGGACGGGTTGCATCTGAACTGGAAGGGGACCAATCTCCTGGGTGGAAGTTTTGCACGAGTAGTTCGAGAGGGTTTAAACTACTCTGGCAGGGGGCTGGGAACCTGAGCTGCATTGCCCATACTGCACATTTTTGGAATGCAGGAGGAAAGCAGACCACCCAGATACGGGGAAAACGTGCAATCTCCCCATAGGCAGTTGCCCAAGGCAGGAATTGTACCTGGGTCTCTGTTGCTGTGAGGCAGCAGTGCAAGCCACTGAGCCACCATGCTGCACAGCCATGCATGTACACTATATAGTTGTATGCTGAGACCTGCACTGCAACGCTTTAATTGTGCACTTTATATATTCCTTTAAAAAAGTCTAGTTAGTAACAAGCTGTTCCCCACATCTTAACAATAAAGTCCAGACAACAGTCTGTTTGGCAAGTATGCTCGTGTCTGCAGAGAACCGACTTCCTTTGTTTCAACCGTACTTGCAAGTCTGCTCTTTGCAACAGCGTTTATAAATTTATCTCTTGTTATGTTGGTAACGTAATCACACAATCTTTAATGCACTTCACAACTGCCATGCATTTATTATCTTTATATCTATTCATAAACTCAAGGCTCCACTCAGCCTTCTTAACAACAGTTTCAACGTGCCTGGCTAACTATAATTTCCGGTCTTCTGTGTCCTTCTGTCCTTAAACAGGAGTGTTACATTTGCCAGTCCTCTGTGACCCTCCTGGATTCCAGTGATTCCTTGAAGGTCACCAGCAATGTTTTCTACGAAGAACTATGGGGAGTAATCCATTTGATCTGGGTGATTTATCTCGCTTCAGACCTTTCAGTTACCCCTTAGTGGTACACACCTACATTCACCTCAGTCACCTGACTCTCTTGAAGGTCTCACAGGGTGCTGGTGTCTTCCACCATGATGACAGATGCAAAGTACCTATTCAAATCCTCTGTGATTTCATTTTTTCATAAAACATCTTCTCCAGCGTCATTTTTTAGCTGCCCAATATTTGTTCTCTGTCTCCCTCTCATCCCTATTATTTGTATGAAAACATCTTGCTGTCTTCTCGAATATTAGAAGGAATACAAGCATATTTCATCCTCTCATTCTAATTTTGTTTTAGTTATCCTCTGCTGGTATTCCTAGGCTTCCAAATCCTCAGGTTTCCCAGTAATCGTCACCACATTATAAGCATTTTCTTTTTTTTTGTATGCTGTCCCTGACTTCCCTGAATAACCACAGTCGCCTTGTCCTCCACTGAGTATGTTTCTTTTACTGCTTACCCTCAAAAGCTCCTGCCATTGCTGCTCCACTGTCTTCCCTGCTCTGCTCCCCTTCCAATTACCTCTGGCCAGCTCCTCCCTTATGTATTTGTCGTCACGTTACACAATTGTACTCGTGCCACATCCAAAAGTGAGAAACAGATGTAAACTGAAAAATGGGGTTGAAGAGATGGGACATGGAGAATGTTTGGAGGATTGATTAACTAGATATAAACAGAAAGAATATATAGGTGTGCAAGTGCAAAAATAGAGAAAGTTGTATTATCGACAGAAGGAAATGTACTTCCCTATTTGGCTTAGCAATTCCTGTGTGTTGTGGTCCTTTGAACAGTCTGTGTACAACAGAGTTATACATTTCAACACTGGGTTTGATACCAGACCTTTCATTTCCAACAATACGACAGACACTAACTGTTAACAGAACGCAGTAGGCCATTATATTTATTTCTCGGTAGAAAGTGGATTAATTGAAATAAAGATGGGACACCAGAAGCACAAATTTATAATACACATTCTGATAAGAATGAAAGACTAGAACAGGGAACCCTGGAAAAAGGGGGATTGCTGAGAGAAGGGAAGACAACACTTCAGATTAGGATCAAATAACCTTTCAAGATTTTATGAAATTTGTGCAGTATATGCATCATATTTTGTGCACTGTGTCTCTGTTGTTCATTCTGGATGTGTTATGCACATATGAATGAGCTTATCTATCTGCACACACACAGTGTGTTTAAAACAATGCTTTGTCGATTCTATTTCAAATTATCCTGTTTTGTTCACATTGTCACTCGCCATTCCTTCTTCCAAATGTTTCCTTCTCTTCAAGGGATTAAAAGATCTTCGCAAGTGGCAAAGCAATTGCATTTCTCGTTTCCCAAAGCAGCCGAGACAAATCTGTTCTGGGCCTGGCGACTTGTCAATCTTAATGTTTGACAAAAGTTTCAGCACATCTGCTTCCTCTATCTCTATCCATTTCAGCATGCACACCTGCTCTTCAAAGGTTTCATTCACTACAAAGTTTGTTTCTTTCGTAAAGACAGAAGCAAAAAACTCATTTAGGGCCTCTCCTACCTCCTCAGACTCCACACACAAATTCGCTATGCTATCCCTTATCGGGCCTACTTTTTCTTTGACCATTCTCTTATTCCTCACATAAATGTAAAATGCCTTTGTGTTCTCCCTAATCTGCTCTGCCAAGCCTTTCTCGTGCCCCCTCCTGGCTCTCGTCAGACCATTTTTAAGCTCCTTCCTCACCTGCCTGTAATCCTGTAGCGCTGAGCTTGACCCTAGCTTCCTTCACCTTCCGTAAGCTACCTTTTTCCTTTTGCCGAGAAGCTCCACTGCTCTCGTCATCCAAGGTTCCTTTATCTTACCCCTTCTTGCCTGTCTCAGAGGGACATATTTATTCATCACTTGCAACAACTGCTTCTTAAACAGTCTCCCCATGTCTATAGTGCCTTTTCCTTGGAACAATTGTTCCCAATCCATGCTTCCTAACTCATGTCTACTCGCATCATAGTTTCCTCTTCCCCAATTAAATATCCTCCCATTTTGCTTAATCCTCTCCTTCTCCATAGCTATGTAGAATGTGAGGCAGTTGTGGTCACTATCACCAAAATGCTCTCCCACCACAAGATCTGATACCTGCCCCGGCTCGTTTCCGAGCACTAAGTCTAGAATGGCCTCTCCCCTCGTCGACCTGTCAACGTACTGAGTTAGGAAACCCTCCTGAACACACCTTACAAAAACAGCTCCATTCAAATCTTCTGCTCGAAGGAGGTTCCAATCAATATTGGGAAAGTTAAAGTCACCCATTACAACAACCCTACTAGGTCCACACTTTTCCAAAATCTGCCGAGCTATGCTTTCTTCCATCTCCCTGCTGCTATTGGGGGGCCTGTAGTAAACCCCTAAAGAGGTGACTGCTCCCTTGCTGTTCCTAATTTCCACCCATACTGACTCGGTAGGCAGATCTTCCTCGACAATGGAGCTTCTGTAGCTGTGATACCCTCTCTGATTCGTAGTGCTACACCCCTTCCTCTTTCCTCCCCGCACCCCCCCCACCCCATTCTTTTTAAACCCTGGAACATCCAGCAACCATTCCTGCCCCTGAGAAACCCATGTCTCTGTTATGGCCACAACACCATAGCACCAGGTACTGATCCTTGCTCTAAGTTCATCACTTTTATTCCTGATACTCCTTGCCTTAAAGCAAACAAACTTTAACTGATACCTTGGTTCCTTGCCAGGAAAACTCCTTCCCACTAGCTGGTCTACCTCTTGCTACTGCCTCATCTGCATCAACTCTCATCTCCGGTTTACAGCTCAGGTTCCCAGCCCCCTGCCAGAGTAGTTTAAACCCTCTCGAACTACTCGTGCAAAACTTCCACCCAGGAGATTGGTCCCCTTCCAGTTCAGATGCAACCCGTCCTTCTTGTACAGGTCCCACCTTCCCCAGAAGGCATCTCAATTATCTACATATCTGAAGCCCTCCCTCCTACACCAGCTGCGCAGCCACGTATTAAGCTGTGCCCTCTCCCTGTTCCTCACCTTGCTATCTCGTGGCACCGATAGTAAACTAGAGAACACTACTCTGTTCGTCCTGCTTTGCAGCTTCCATCCTAA
Organism: Chiloscyllium punctatum; assembly: GCF_047496795.1. Lineage (NCBI taxonomy): Eukaryota > Metazoa > Chordata > Chondrichthyes > Orectolobiformes > Hemiscylliidae > Chiloscyllium > Chiloscyllium punctatum. The sequence continues at coordinate 31,773,050 of NC_092783.1, forward strand.
CTTCCTGAAATCACTTTTTATATCTTCGATCCTTTTCCTGCCTATATCATTAGTGCCAATATGTAACACGATTTCTGGCTGTTCGCCCTCCTCTTTAGAACCTTATACACCCGATCGGAGACGTCCTGGACCCTGGCACCAGGGAGGCAACATACCTTCCGGGAGTCCCGATCCTGACCACAAAATCTCCTGTCGATTCCCCTAACTATCGAGTCCCCTACCACGAGTATTTCTATTCTGCCCCCCTCCTTCTTTGCCACAGTGTCAGGCTCAGTGCCAGAGAACTGACTGCTATGGCTTTCCTCTGGTTGGCCATCCCCCCCCAGCAATATCCAAAACGGTATACTTATTGCTAACGGGAATATCCATAGGGGATCTCTGCACTGTCTGACTGTCCCCTTTCCTCCCCCTAACTGTAACCCATTTATCCTTGTCTTGAGCCTTCGGAGTGACCAACTCCCAGTAACTCCTCTCAATTACCCCCTCAGCCTCCCGAATGATCTGTAGTTCATCCAGCTCCAGCTCCAATTCCCTAACATGGTTTTCAAGGAGCTGGAGTTGGGTGCACTTCCCACAGATGTCACCAGCGGAGACATGTGCCATGTCTTCCACCTGCCACATTCTGCAGGAGGAGCAAGCAACTGCCCTAGCATCCATACCTGACTTATCTGAACACCCACTCAGTACTAAAGTAGAAAGCTTAGTTCAAGTTGCTATAAAATTAAGAACAAATTTATATTCAATAGAGGAAGTTTAGAATGAATGTTACCTTATTAACTAAGTTAGAGGAGGAGGGCGGGTGGGAGACTCTACAGTAGTCGAGTCTCGGGTTTAGCCGCCTTGCTGATATATATGTTCACTGGTTATATATGCTTATTCTATCAAGAAGATCTTGGTGACTGGAGTATCTCATTTTACTCCTTCTTAATTCTCCACAGCCACTGTCTTTTATTCCTTTCCATTTCTCATACATATTATAAATGCAACATTTACTTTTGGGTTAAGGTAAGAATATCTGACAAAAGAAAAGGCATCTGAATTGTGCAATAAGATGTCTGCAACTTTAGAAACAAATCATTGAAGTGCATTGTATTCGAGATAAAACATTGTCTAATTTAAGTAATGAGAAGGAAGTCCAGAGAAATCCACACTTCCTGTATATGTTCAGTGCAGTTGTGCCCAGAGACAGCTTTTAGATTGGCAGTTGTTGTGGTGGAGAAGATGTCAGTGGAGTAGCAATCAGGAACGCAGTGACATTGAGCATTGTCTGTGGATAACACAGCAGCGGCATTGAGCCTGTGAAGAGAAACCATCGCCTTTCTCCTTCACCTCTAACATTGTTAGATTAATTGGAGATGAGCTATCAGAAAAATAGTAGGCGATGTCAACATCCCATCCAGACCCATTATTGATATTACATTAAACATGAAGGCAGTTATCTGGAGCTATTTGTTCAGGAACTGTGGTTGATCTTTACCTCCATAGATCCTAAGTATGACACTGGAGGGTTTCCCTCGCCTTTCAATAAGGGGTTTATTTCAGTGTGTTGTCCCATAGTATCAGCAGCAGCAGCGTCCTTCACAGGATTGGGAACAGCAGCTCCAGAGAGAGGGAGAGATCAGAATCTGAGAAAGTTTGACTAAAATGTTACAACGGTGTATCGGAATCTCAGAGTGATAGATTGGAATGTCACAACCACGGACAAGAGTTTATACTCTGATCTTTACTATCTTTCTGTGGATGAGAAATATAGAGAGCATGATTAGCAGGTTCGTGAATGACACCGAATGATGGAAATGGAGTAATCAAAAAGTCAGGGCAGGCAGGAACATAGCAGAGAACAAGGTGAGACTCATCAATTAAACTTCATTTATTTCAATGCAAGAGGGCAAACAAGGAAGGCAGGTGAACTCAGGGGTTGTTGAGGAACATGGGACTCGGATATCATAACAATTACAGAGACGTGGATCAAGGACAGAAAGCACGGGAAGTTTAATTTTCCAGGATATAAATGCCAAAGGAGTGGTAGAAAGATAGGCAAGGGAGGTGTTTTTGATAAGGGATAGCATTACAGTTGTATATTCCTGGGAATATATTCAGGGAAGATATTTGGGTGGAAGTGAGAAATAAGAAAGGATGATCACCTAGTTGGGAATTGTATTATAAACCACCTAATAGTCAGCGGGAAATTGAGAAGCATATTTGTAAGGGGATTTCAGTTATCTGTAAAAAGAATTGGGCGGCTATCGTAGTGGATTTTAACTTCCAAATATAGTTTGGAATGACCATAGTGTTTGGCTTAGATGGAGAGGAAATTATTAAGTGTTTACAATAACATTTTCTGATTCAGTATGTGGATGTACCGACAAGAGAAGGTGCAATGCTAAACCAACAATGGGAAACAATGCAGTGCAAGTGACTGAGGTGTCAGTGGGGAAGCACTTTGGGGCCACTAACCATAATTAATTTTAAAATAGTGTTGAAAAAGGGTAGTGCGAATCTCAAATTTGATCTTCTAAATTGAAGGAAGGTTAATTTTGATAGTGTTAGGCAAGAACTTTCAAAAGCTAATTGGGGGCAGATTTTCGCAGGTGAAGGGGTGAATGGGAAGCCTTCAAAAGATAATGAGAGTCCAGAGATAGTAATATTCCTGTTAGGGTGAAAGGAAAGTCTGGTAGGTTTAGGGAATGCTGGATCACAAGAGAAAGTGAGGTTTCAGTTAACAAAAAGAAGGATGCATGTATCAGGTACAGGCAGGAGAGATTGAGTGAATTCTTAGAAGACTTTAAAGGCAGGAGAAGTATACTTAAGAGGGAAATCAGGACAGCAAAAAGGGGGTATGAGATTTTTTGGCAAATAGGGTTAAGGAAAAGCCAAATAATTTTTATAAATACATTTGAGACAAAAGGGTAACTAGGGAGAGAATAGGGTCCTTCTAAGATCAGCAAGGCAACCTTTGTGTCGAGCCACAGGCAATGGGGAGATACTGAGCATGTGTTTTGCATCAGTGTTTACTGTGGAGAAAGTCATGGAAGATGTAGAATGCGACGTAATAATGGTGATATCTTGAAAAATGTCCATATAACAGAGAATGATGTGCTGGATGCCTTGAAACGCATAAAAGTGGATAAATCCCCAGGACCTGATCAGATGTACTCTAGAACTCTGTGGGAAGCTGGGGAAACAATTGCTGGGCCCCACATTGAGATATTTGCATCATGGCTAGTTACAGGTAAGGTGCTGGAAGACTGGTGGTTGGCCAACGTGGTACCACCAAGAAAGGTGGTAAGGCAAAGCCAGGGAACTACAGACTGGTGAGCCTGAATTCAGTGTTGGGCAAATTAATGGAGGGAATCCAGAGGAACAGGATTTACATGTATTTGAAAAGACAAGGACAGAGTCAGGATTTTCGGCATGGTTTTGTGCGTGGGAAATCATGTCTCATGAACTTGATAAAGTTTTTAGAAGAAGTAACAAAGAGGATTGATGAGGGCAGAGCGGTTGACATGATCTATATGGACTTCAATAAGGCATTTGACAAAGTTCCCGATTGGGTAACCGGTTAGCAAGATTAGATCCCATGGAATACAGGGAGAACTAGCCATTTGGATACAGAACTAACTCGAAGGTAGAAGACAGTGAATGGTGATGGAGGGTTGCTTTTCAGACTGGAGACCAGTGACCTGTGGTATGCTACAAGGATCAGTGCTCGGTCCACTACTTTTTGCAATTTATATATATATGAGTTGTGAATATTATGAACACAGGAGGTACAATTAGTAAGTTAGCAGGTGAAATAAAAATTGGAGGTTTCGTGGAAGCAAAAAAGGTTACCTCAGAGTGCAGCGGGATCTTGATCGGATTGGCCAATGGGCCAAGGAGTAGCAGAAGGGGGTTAATTTAGGTAAATGCAAGGTGCTGTATTTTGGGAAAAAAACATGTTAGAGCAGGACCACTTGGTGGTAATGTCCTAGGGAATGTTGCTCAACAAAGAGACCTTGGAGTGCAGGTTCATAGTTCGTTGAAAGCAGAGTCGCAGGAAGATAGTCTAGTCAAGAAGGCGTTTGATTAGTTATCTTTTATTGATCAGAGCACTGAGTATAGGGGTTGGAGTTGGGAAGTCATGTTGTAGCTGTACAGGACATTAGTGAAGCCACTTTTGGATTATTACGTTTAATTCTAGTCTCCCTGCTCGAGGAAGAGTGTTGTGAAACTTGGCTGTTCAGTAATGTTTTGCAATGATGTTGCCAGGGTTGGAGGATTTGAGATATCGGGAGTGGCTAATAGGCAGGGGCTTTTTTCTCTGGTGCATAAGAACCTGATAGAGGTTTATAACATCAAGAGAGGAATAGATAGGATAAATAGACAAAGTTTTTTTCCCTGCGATGGGTGAGTCCAGACGAGAGAGCATAGGTTTATGTTGAGAGGGGAAAAGATATAAAAGGGACATAAGGGACAACTCTGTTACACAGTGCATGGTGCGTGTTTGGACTGAGCTGACGGGGAAAGTGGTGGAGCCTGTTATAATTACAACATTTACAAAAACATCTGGATGGTACATGATTAGGAAGATTTTAGAGGGATAGGGTCCAAATGGAGTAGCTTAAGTTAGGATATCTGGTCGGCATGGACGAGTTAGATCTGTCTACAGACTGTGAAACTCTATGAACCTAGGATTCTGTAAAATTGGCTGGATAGTGCAGGGTGATGATTGAAGTTATTTTCTTGGAGTGGACGCCTGTAACGTCCATTGTGCTACAGGGATCAGTGCTGGAACCTTTGTTGTTTATTATTTACATAAATGATCTGGATGTGAATGTCCAAGCCACGATTAGCAAGTTTGTGGTGACACAAAATAAGGAGTTATCATTGATAGTGAGCAAGGTGATCAACGATTACAGAGGTATATTGATTTGATGGGGTTTTGGGCTGAAGCTTTGCAAATGGAATTCAACACAGAACTGTGAGGTCTTGCAATTTGTAAAGAAAAACAAGGTAGGATTTATGCAGTGAATGGTAAGGCGGTGAGGAGTGTCATTGAACAGAGGGAAATGCTGCACAAAGCAACCAAAGCTTCAGGTCTTTGTAAATATCAAGGCCACAGTTTGTGGGCCTCCTGAAGTGGGGAGGGTCTTTTTAAACTGAAGGGAGAAGATGAGGGGTTGGTAATATCATTCCATGGGCTGAGGGGTGGCCGATGGAATGTAGTTCAATAAATTCAAGATATTGAATTTTGGTAAAAGAAACAAGGGGAGGAAAATACAATTCGAAATCTGGCCATTGTAAGTGTTGAAGAGACCGAGGGGCTCAGCTATAATTATTTGAAGTTTGTGTCACATGTAGACAATTTGGTTAAGAAGATGTTCAGCTTGCTTGTTTTCTTTGATCACACTTTTGAAGACAGGGGTTGGGATGTTATCTTCAAGTTGTACAGGTCATTCATGAGGCCTGTTCTGGAGTACTGCATGCAGTTCTGTTAGCCCTGTTAAAGGAAGGATATTATTCAGCTGGAGAAGATTCAGAAAAGACTTGCCATCATGTGCTAGAAATGGGGCGGTTGGATCGGCTTTACACACAGTGTAGTGGGTGTCAGGAACACCTTGCCAGCAGAGGTGGTAGACACAGGCGCGGCAGATTAATTTATGATGGGTCTGGATGGATGCATGAGTGGGGGGAAGCAGAAGGATACAGATGCCTAGGGATTCAGCGACAGGTTTAAACAGTAGATTTGGATCGGCTGAGGTTCAGAGTGCCGAAGGACCGTTTCCTGGGCTGCAAAGTTTCTTTGTTCTTTGGGATTCTTTCCAATATCCTTAGAGCAAAGGAGGTTGAGATTTGACATTATGAATGTTTATAAAACAATAAGAGATAGAAGAACATAAGAGATCGGAGCAGGACTGGGCCATCTGGACTGTCGAGTCTACTCCGCCATTCAAGACGATCATAGCTGATCTTTTCATGGGCTCAGCTCCACTTTTCTGCACTCTCACAGTATCCCTTGATTCCTTTATTTAGTTCCTTCAGTTCAACAACAACGATCTTAGCTTCAAAATGTTCACTGAACAAGCATCAACTCTGGCAAGGAATTCCATAGATTGACCCTCTTAATTCTGTTCCTTCTCAGTTTCTTCTCAATTCTGTCCTAAATTTGCTCCCTCTAATCTTGACGGGATGGCGTCTTGTCCCAGTTTCACCTGCCAATGGAAACATCCTGTCTTCATCTATCTTATCTGTTCCATCCATAATTTTATATGCTTCTGTAAAATTTCTCCCTTCATTTTTCTAAAGTTAAATGATTGAAGCTGCCGATTACGCTGCAGCTCAGTAGTGTCCTGGTTAGGCCAGACTTGGAATATTCCATTCATTTCTGGTCACAGTGCTACATATAAAACTCTGACAGGGTGAGAAAAATTGGAAGCAGGGATGATAATTCCCCTGTCTGGACATCTAAAAGAAAGGGCCACAGTATTGGGTAGAGGCAGGCCACCCTACATCGTAATAAGAATCTGCACTCAGAGTCTGCACTCAACCTGTAGAATACTTTAGTACATAAGTCTGTGGATGCCAAGGCAATTAGTTAAAGGGGAGCAAGACTGATGAAGCATTTTCCAATGATAATCAGGTGGAGGGAAGTGTACATACCATAGTAAAAGTGCATTTAGATGGTCATCAGCCATGAATGAGAATGGGGAGGCTCACTGATCTGAATGTCCTACTTTTTTCCCGATGTTTTTTACGCAGTCTGCAGGATAGCTCTGTAAATGTTGTCAGAAGCTCACTTGCATTATAAAGGAGACCTCTTCAGGTTGATATGACTGTCTTTCCATTTTCCGATAGGGAGACCAGATGTTCTGTCTTATATTTTCCATTAAAACTTTGGAGCAGATTGATAAACTTGAGTGTCTTGCTTCGTCGTTTCAAAGACCATTGAAGAGTTCATCACATGTCTGTGTGTCTGGAGTCACTTTTAAGGAATAAAGAAGAAGAAAGACTAATACAGCACAGGCTTTCGGTCCTCCGAGCCAATGCCTTTCCATATTGAAACTCTCTTCACTTCCATGATCCGTATTCCTCTAATCCCTTCCTATTAATCCATTCGTCCAGTAGCTTCTTGAATGCTGCAACTGTGTTTGCTTCCATCACCTTTTTTGGCAATGAATTCCAGGCACTCATCGAACTTCATGTGAAAAAACATGCCTCGCACATCTCTTTTAAACTTTTCCTCTCGCGCCTTGAAAGGTCCTTGGAAAAAGCCTTATACTTTCTACTCTATCCATGCCATTCACAATTGAATAAACATTGATCAGATTTTTAACCTCCACCAGGTCATTAGCCCGGTCTGGATTAGTAACCCAGTGACATTTTCACAGCAGCACGTAAAGATTTAGCAGAATCACACTGAGTTGGTTATTCTTGTTCTGCTTGACAGCTGTGTCAAAATGTACTTCCATCTATTTGATTATCGCAATGTGACTGATGATATTGTAGTTGTCAGATTGTAATTATTCTCCGCTTATCAGACTGGACAATTGTTCACATTGCCTGAAAGCTGTCCGAGTAGATCTAGAATGAAACAGCTCCCCCAGTGTTACGTCTTGTTATGCAGCACAAGTCTTGAGTCAACAGGCCCTGACACCATTCCTGCAAGAGGACACAAGACTTGTGCTGCATAACTAGACGTAACCCTGGGGGAGCTGTTTCATTCCAGATCCACTCTGACAGCCTTCAGGCAATGTGAACTTAGAACATAGAAAAGTACAGCGAGGAGCAGGTCCTTCGGCCCACGATGTTGTGCCGAGGTTTAATCCTAATATAAGATATAATAAATTAACCTAAGCACCCCTCAACTCACTGCTATACATGTGCATGTATGTCCTGCTTGTATGTCCCTAATGACTCTGCTTCCACCAACACAGCTGGCAACGCATGCCATGCATTCACAACTCTCTGCATAACGACCAACATCTGATGTCTCCTTTATACCTTCCTCCTAATATCTTCAGACTATGACTCCTCGTACCAGTTCATCATGCCATGGGGAAAAGTCTCTGGTTATTGACTCTATCTAATCTACCCATTATCACGTATACCTCGATCTTCCTCCTTCTCTCCTGAGAGAAAAGTCTGAGATTATTCAACCTTTCTTCATAAGGCAAGCTCTCCAGTCCAGGTAGCATCCTAGTAAACCTTCTCTGCACTCTCTCCAAAGCCTCTGTATCTTTCCTATAGTAGGGCAACCAGAACTGGACACAATATTCCAAGTGTGGTCTAACCAGCGACTTGTAGAGCTGTAGCAAAACATTGCAGCTCTTAAACCCGATCACCCTGTTAATGAAAGCCAAAAGACCATATGCTTACTTAACAAATCAATCCACTTGGGTGGCAACTTTGTGTGATTTATGTACGTGTACACTCAGATCCCTCTGTTCCTCCACACTACCAAGAATCCTGTCTTTAATCCTATATTCAGCATTTGAGTTCGACCTTCCAAAACGCATTACTTCGCATTTATCCAGGTCGAACTCCATCTAACGTTTCTCAGCCCAGCTCTGCATCCTGTCCACGTCGTGCTCCAGCCTGCAGTCGCCCTCGATACTATCGGCAACACCTCCAACCTTTGTGTCATCTTCAAGTTTACTAATCCACCCCTCAACCTCCTCATCCAAGTCATTTATAAAAACTAAAAAGAGCAGAGGCCCAAGAACAGAGCCCTGTGGGACCCCAATCAACACTGATCTCCAGGCAGAATACTTTCTATCTGTCACCACCTCTCTGCCTTCTGTGAACCAGCCCATTTTGAATCCAGATAGCCAAATCTCCTGTATTCCGTACTTACTGATGTTGTGAATGAGCCTACCATGGGGACACTTACAAAATGCCTTGCTGAAGTCCATATACACCACATCCACTGGTCAACATTGGTCGACCTGTCTTGTCACCTCCTCAAAGAACTCAATATGATTTGTGAGGTATGACCTGCCCGTCACAAAGCCACGCTGACTGCCTTTAATCTCACTGTACTATGCTTAATAGTCATAAATCCTACCGCTCAGAATTCTTTCCAAAACTTTGCTGACCACAGATGTAAGACTGACTGGTCTGTAATTACCAGGGATTTCCCTATTACCCTTCTTGAAAAGAGGAACAACATTCACCCCCTTCCAATCCAATGGTACGACTCCCGTGGAGAGTGAGGAGGCAAATATCCTCATCAGCGGCTCAGCAACCTCCTTTCTCACTTCCCAGAGCAGCCTTGGATAAATCTGGTGTCATCCTGGGAACTTATCAATCTTAATGTTTTCTGAAAATTCCAGCTCATCAATTTCATCAATCTTGTTCTGGTCAAGACTGTAAACCAGCTCCTAAAAGTTTCCATTTCAAACAAGGTCCCTTTCCTTGGTGAAAACCGAAGCAAAAAACTCATTTATGGCTTCCCCTATCTGCTCAGACTCCACGCACAAGTTCCCTCCGCTATCCCTGATCGGCCCTACGTTCTCCCTGATCATTCTCATATTCCTCACGTATGAGTAAAATGCCATTTTATTCTACCTAATCCTTCTTGCCAAGCCTTCTTCCTGCCCATTCATGGCTCTTCTCAGTCCATTTCTGAGCTCCTTTCTAGCAAGGCTGTTATCCTCTAAAACTGTGCTACATCCTTGCTACCTCCACCTTACATAAGCTGCCTCCTTCCTTTTGATGAGAAGTTCCTTTGTTCTCATCATCCAAGGTCCCTTAACCTTCCCCGTTCTTACCTGTCTCAGAGGAACAAATTCATGCATCACTCGCAACAAATGTTCCTTAAGTAGCCTACACATGTTTGTTGTGCACTTTCTGTGGAACAATTGCTCCCAGTCTGTACTTCCCAACTCACAACTTATATCGTCATAATTTCCTTTTCCCCAGTTAAATATCTTCCCTCGGTAATTGCTCCACTCCCTCTCCAAGGCTATGGTAAATGTGAGGCAATTATGATCACTGTCACCAAAATATTCTCCTACCGCGAGATCTGACACCTCTCCTGGCTCATTGCTGAGCACCAAATCCAAAATGGCCTCTTCCCTCGTCGGCCTGCCGACCACTGCAGCAGACAGCTGGAACTGACAGCCCGAAACGGCAGATTCAAATCACTACAAATGCCGTAGGAAAGATCACAGAAGCGCTTCACAGGAGGCTCCCAAGCACTGAGGATGTCACCTAGACAGGGGACGAAACGTCTGCAACACAAATTCCCAGCTCGGCAAACAGAACCACAACAACGAGCACCCGAGCTACAAGTCTTCTCACAAACTTTTCCAGAATCTGCCCGCCTATGAGTTCTTCAATCTCTCTACTGCTATTATATGTCTGTAGAAAACCTTCAATTGTGGTGGTTGTTCCCTTGCCATTCCCTGTTGTTTATAAATGTTCTAAACCCTGGAGCATCAAGCAACCATTCCTGCCCCTGTGAAACATATCTCCGTTATGGCCACAACATCGTAACCCCAAGTACTCATCCATGCACTAAGTTCGTCAGTCTTATTTTGGAAACTCCTTGCATTAAAGCAGACACACTTTAACTGAGCCCTTTGTTTCATCGCATGAGAAACCTTCCTAATAGATTCAATGCATCCTGTTACTGCCCCATTTGTAACTATTACCATCTCAGACATATGGGTCTGATTCCCACCCCCTGCCAAACGGGTTTAAACCCTCGAGAATCACATGTGGAAATCTCCCACCGAGGACATTTGTGCCCCTCTGGTTCAGGTGCAATCCGTCTTTCATGTACAGGTCCCATCTTCCCCAGTAGGTATCCCAATGGTCTAGGTATCTGAAGCCCTCCCTCCTGTACCAGCCTTGCAGCTATGTTTAAGCTGCATTCGCTGACTGTTCATAATCTCACTACCTTGTGGCACCGATAGCAAACCTGAGATCACTCCTCTGCTCGTCCTGCTCTTCAGCTTCCAGCCTAATTCTCTGTAGTCACTTTTCTGATCGTCAATGCATTTCCTGGCTATATCATTGATGCCAATATGTACTACGATTTCTGGTTGCTCACACTCCTCCTTCAGAATCCTGTAACCCCGACCGTGACCCCTGACATCCCAGACCGTGGCACCAGGGAGGCTACACACCATCTGGGAGTCCCGTTCCTGACCACAAAATCTCCTGTCAATCCATCTAAATATTGAGGCCTCTATCACTAGCTCTTTTCTATTTTCTCCGCTTCCCTTCTGAGCCACAGTCCCGGGCTCAGTGTCAGAGACCTGACAACTATTGGTTTGCCCTGCAAGGCTATCCCCACCAATATATCCAAAATGGTATATTTATTGCTGAGGGGAACGGAGACAGGGGTTCGCGGCTCTGACCGTCAGTTTCCTTTCCTCCTTACCGACAGTAACCTAGCTGTCCTTGTCCTGTGTCTGGGGAGTGACCAATTCCCTGTATGTCCTCTCAATTTTCCCCTCAGACTCCCAGATGATCTGTACTTTGTCTGGCTACAGCTCCAGTTCCCTAACTCGGTTTTCGTGGAGATAGAGTTTTAGATATAGTCGGTAGAGACATATGAAGTGTCTCTCGCCTGCCACATTCTGCAGGAAGAACATGCAACTGCCCTAACCCGCTACTCTGAAAGCCCGCACAGGACTCAACAAGGAAGAGAATAAGGATACACAAAAAAAAATTTCTTACACACGATAGCAGCTCATAGTGTGGCAGGTAATGTACTAGCATAGAATGAGGATTAGTTAACATACAGAAGATGGAGAGTAGGGATTAATGTGTCTTTATCAGGTTAAAAATATCAGTCCTATGGCAACAATTATTTCCAATCTGTATTGATGGCTTGAAGGTGTGGACTGAGTGCATTGTATACACGAGTTTGCAGATGATGCTTACAAACGTGGAAGGGCATGTGCAGTAAAATGAAAGTAATCTGGAAAGGAATACAGATATGGTCAGGAAGTGGACAAATTCTTGACAGATAGCAGATATTTAGACGTTTCTTCATTGTAGTTAAAATGAATAAGGGTTGATATTACTGAAGTATAAAAGGTACAGATGGGGTTGGACAAGGTAGACGTTGAGAAGATTTCTAATCCTGGGCGGAGACTTGACATTGAAGACATTAATCAGGAATAAGGGACATTGATTTAAAAGTGAGATGCAAACAAATGTCTTCTCTCAGAAGGTCGTGAATGCTGGGAGTTCACAAACCAAGAGAGTTATATTACTAATTAGATTCCCTACAGCCTGGAAACAGGCCCTTCAGACCAACAAGTCCACACTGACCGTCTGAAGAGTAACCCACCCAGTCTCAATGCTCAACATTTACCTCACACTACGGGCAATTTAGCACGTCCAATTCACCAGGCTTGCGGGACGAAACCGAAATACCTGTAGGAAACCCATGCAGACAAATGCAGAAAGTGCAAACTCCACACACAGGCAGTCACCCGAGTCTAAAATCAAACCTAGGTCCCTGGGGCTGTGTGGCAGCACTGCTAACCACTGAGCCACCGTGCCGCTCTTGTTGGGGAAGTTTGATCACTGGATCTGTTTACAGCGGATGTGATGGGCTGTTGACATATTGGCAATTTGAGGGATGCAAGGAGTTGGCAGGAAAGTGGGGCTGAGTCTTGGAGTAGATCAGCCATGTTCTTATTAATGGGATGAATATCTACTCCTCTCTCTATTAGATGTTTTCTTACATTCTCTCAATGAAAACAAGCTGGTTATTTTCTTCAAAGTCGTTTTGTGTAATTTTGCAGTCAGGGAGAGCAGAGGATTCGGTTGAGTTAACCATGCGTGAGGTATGGGGGCTGTATTCACGGTGAATCTGAGAATGCAGCATGACCAACATCTAGAGCAGAAATTGCAGATTGGGCAATCCTGGATAGTGGGATTATTGGGTGGGAGGCTCTTCCTGACCCAGCCTAGATTTTCCAAATACATTTTCCCAACCTACATTTCACCATCAGAGTGGCCTCAATGTGCTCCTTCGGTAGCAGTTTTGAGGGGCAGAATGGAACATCAGAAGACGGGACACAGGAGCACAAATGGTACTTTCAACCCTTTGTCACAACTCCACCAGTAAATAAGTTCGTGGATCATCTCATTATGGTCCCAGCTGCACTTTATTGTCAATACCACATTATCCCTGATTCACTTGTCTATCAAAAAATAAACTAAGTCAGCTACAATATAATTTAAAGATCCGTCCAGCATAAACCTCTGGAAATGAGAATGCTGACTTGAATGAATTCCAAATTTTTCAATTTCTCCTCATCCCTGTACTGCCCATGCTTGGATGGGTCACTATTTCCTTTTCTAGTCTCACTTCTTCACTGGTCACATCAATTTCTCAATATAACCAGGTCAGTGATGTGGCCAATGGTATAGCTCTCAGACTGCATCAGGTTTTGTGATAGGAACAGTTCAGGCAGATTTCTTTGGTCAGCCACAAATAACTGGTTTATTCTTAAAATATGTTTCCTCAACACAGATGCAAAACTTGATGACAACAAGTCATGGTTGACACAGAGACCCTTCCGCTCTCCACCCGACCCACTTGTTTGATTCAAGATCTTGTTTGATTCAAAAAGCTCATCTCTCATTCCAGGGTAACTTGTTAAACCTCCAGAATACAAGACCTCCACCCCAGGAATAAATGAAGTAAAACATGTCTGAACTGCTTCCAATGTAATTATATCCTTTCTCAGGTAAGGAGACAGAAAAAATACCTTCACACACAGCCTTCCATTTCTCACTCAGACTGGGTACAGTACAGCAGAACATCCTTTCTCCAAGATTTGGAGATGCCGGTGTTGGTTTGGGGTGTACAACGTTAAAAATCACACAATACCAGGTTATAGTCCAACAGGTTTAATTAGAAGCACGCCTTCCAATTAAACCTGTTGGACTATAACCTGGTGTTGTGTGATCCTTTCTCCAAAGTTGATTCAAAGTCCTGTAGTGGGCACATTTAAGGTCTTCTGTTGTCATTTAAAATTTCTTCAATTTATTGCAAAGTTGAAGATATTTATTTTCGTAGAGTGTTGTGAGATTTTAGAATGCTCTTACTTAGAGACCATTGGGAGCAGAGATGTTGAATTCTTTTGAGGCTCATACAGGTGGAATCATTTATAAAAACAGATTCAAAGATTGTTAAGGGGTGAGCACTAACTTACGATGTGAGGGGGAAATGCTGACAGTAGCAACAATTGAAAGCATGGCTGTCTGGAACATCCGAGAACACAACAGGAAAAGAAATGTTAACGTGGAGAAAAATTTTAAAAATATTAACAGTGATAGAGTAAAACCACTGCAATCACAAAAGACATGGGGCTGCTCTCTCATTAGAGAAAAAACACTTCTGGTGTTTTATCCTCAGGGTCACTACACCTTGGGCGACATGGTTGAGATTGAGAAAGCGGGCCCTTCATGGTAACCTCCGTCAGTGTGGGGAATTGAATTTGCACTGTTGGACTTCTGCATCACAAGCAGCCACCCACGCAACTCAGTACAAGACTATGTAACTGTGACAGACAGAAATGGCCACAGACAAAGAACAACAGAAACTTTCATAAGAAGGAAGATGTTACAGTTCAGGTAATGTTCAAGGTAACGGCTAGGGATGAAAAAATGTTGTCTGCTATAAATTGCATTTTATACTGAGGCAAGTGTTTAGATGCTGGCTTTAGCTAAATACAATAAGGTGAGACAAACAAAATAACCAGAATGACTACCTGTGATTGGAAATCGAGAAGCAACTGATCATTTTTAATTGGTCTATGTAAATTGTTCTTACAAATACATGAAAGTATGAAGTTGATGGAATATATTGTTTGGAGAGTCCGTCCAGATGGGAAATGGATCCCAAACACACGCTTGAAGGAAACAGATGTAACAAGCATCTGAGTGACGTCGGTTCACTGACAGGAACCCAGGGAGCTGAATGATTGAAAGTTCCTGTAGCATGGAGCTCAGGTCACAATCAGATCAGGTCCGATCTTATTGAATGGTGGAGTGGTTTGAAGAGCTGAATAGCCGCATGATGCACTTCAATCGTGTGATTAGAAAATATAAAACTCTGCTCCCTCCCCTTATGTGCTACTCTTTGTAGGACTAATATTTTCCCGCACATGGGAGTTGTTTGGACAATCATCTGGAACATTCTCTAAATGACATCCTTCGCAACATTTGAGAAGTGGCATTCTTGGGGACATTCAATAATCGTGGGGGTATTGCATTGGTGAGAGTTTAGGAGTATTAGCCTTGTACAAGGGTACATGCTACAGTGGGTGTGAGAGAGCACACAGAATACGATGACATTTATCCTGGCAGATGGAGGAGGTTACTGACACTTGTTATTGCTGGCCATCTCTTTGGATCACAGATTCTGCACTGAGCTGGGTGGTGAGCTCAGACCATGATCAGTGGGTCTGGTGGTGTGTCTTCCTCTGGGAGGAGAATGATCTTCCTTTGTACTAGCCCATCGACGTGTACAGCCGTACCACTCTCCACAAATGGTGGTGCAGTTGCCCCTTATCTGCCATGCTTGGGGAAAATCAATCAAGGCAACTCTGAACTGAGAAAGCACAACCGTGTGCCCACTGGCTTTTTGAAGATGGTACCAGTGCGAGAGATTGCAGAATATCCAGTTGCATCCAGGCTAGATTAGATTACTTACAGTGTGGAAACAGGCCCTTCGGCCCAAAAGGTCCACACTGACCCTCTGAAGAGCAACCGACCCAGAGTCATTCCCCTACATTTACCCGTTCACCTAACACTATGGGAATTTAGCATGGCCAATTCACTTTTTTGGACTGTGGGAGGAAACCCATGCTGACATTGGGAAAATGTGCAAACTCCACGCAGACATTTACCTGAGGCAGGAATTGAACCCAGGTCTCTGGCACTGTGAGGTAGCAGTGCTAACCACTGTGCCACCATGCCGCTATGGCGGGCACCTCCAGCTGCGATGGAGGAAATTGAATGAGAGGGAAACCATGGGGTGGGGGTAGAGAGTTAATGGGGTGAGTTTGATGAGAAAACTAACTTGGCTTAATGCAGACGATCTCTCTGTCACATCCAATGACAATGACACTGAGACAGGCCTCTTCCTTTCCCTCTGTAAGAGGCTTGAGAGGCTGAATGGCCTCCATCTGTCCCTCTGTAACAGGCTAAAGAGGTTGAATGGCCTACTCCTGTTCCTCTGTAACATATTCAAGAAGCTTAATGACCTCCTCCTGAGCCGCTGTAACAGGCTTGAGTGGCTGAATGGCTTCCTGCTCGTCCTCTACACGCAGTATCGAGTGGCTAAGTCGACTCCACCTTTCCCTTTCTAACAGAATGGATAAGCTGAATGGCCACCTCTGGTCCCTCTGTAATAGGGCCTGAGACAATATGTGACAGAGCAACCCATGGATGATGAGCAGCTGGTAAATTGTGTCTGATGGAGTTCCTCATCAGTTTCAGAAACACAAATAACATAACGGACTCAAGGTGTCCTCTCAGTAACACCTTGTACAGCTGCAGTCACACTTCTGTATGCTTTGCAAAATATGCCAACAATCCAGCTTTCTACCTCTTCAAGTAATAAAAGGCTGGTGTGGGATAAATGATCTCCTCCTTACTCTCTGTAACAGGCACATGGGGATAGAACTGCATCCCGCTGTTCCTGAGCAGCAGTCTCAATGCACTGAATAACGTCTCAAGATTATGACAGGATCTGATGAAAAGGTACTTAAAACTAGGGGTAGCATTACCTAAAGTCGATGGGCAATAAATATTGTAACCTTGGTTTATAGTTTGTGGAAATTTCCCAACCAGTGAGTTTATGCAGCTCGTATATTATTTTATCACTGCATCCTTTTGTAAACAGGGTGGAACATGTACAACCATGCAGTGTTCTGGTACTACTCCCAGATAAAAGAAATAAAGGTTAACAAAATTGAAAGAGTTATGGTCCATCCCTCAGCAACTCCATCCAGACCCATTCCTTTTATTTAGATTACTTACAGTGTGGAAACAGGCCCTTCGGCCCAACAAGTCCACACCGCCCGGCCGAAGCGTAACCCACCCATACATCTACCTCTACCCCTTACCTAACACTACGGGCAATTTAGCATGGCCAATTCACCTGACCTGCACATCTTTGGACTGTGGGAGGAAAGCGGAGCACCCGGAGGAAACCCACGCAGACACGGGGAGAATGTGCAAACACCACACAGTCAGTCGCTTGAGGCGGGAATTGAACCCAGGTCTCTGGCGCTGTGAGGCAGCAGTGCTAACCACTGTGCCACCGTGCCGCCCATGATATTATTGTGATAAGAAAAGTACTGTAAGGAAGGGTTAAGTGAATCTATTTTTTTTTTCTGTGGCTATGATTAATGGATTCTAATTATCGCAATGGGAACTTTCCATCTTCAACAATAAATGGGCTCCATTTAATGTTTATCCCAATAGTATGAGCAGAAGCATCACCGACACACTAACATGGATCAGCAGCTCCAGAGAGAGGGGGAGGAGAGATGAGAATCTGAGAAAAGTAGACTCAACTTTTTCAACAATGGACAGAAGTTTAGCGTATGATGTTTGGTACCTTTCTACATATTACAATCAATTGTCATTACCACGGCGGATCAAAAATGCACTTTACATTATTCAATATTTTTATTATCCTCTCCTGGCGATCATTGGTGTCCCTGGTAAGTCTCACAGTCCAGTTACTAATTATATAAACTATGCATAAATGTATCACTGTACTTTTCATTTACTGTACACTCCTTGCATCCATTATGATTCCTGCTGAGACTCCGAATCCAGATATTCAATCTACAAATCACTGCATCCGTGAGATTGTTCATTCACTCTGGCCCTCTTTGCATCTGTCAGTGTCCCTCATGGATCTCTATGTTGACCCACTCAGTTTCAGCTGTGAACCATGATTCATTTTGTCACTGGCCTTGTTATTTAAATATTGGGAGCACGGAGGTGGTCTTCTGTTTTCGTTACAAACTCCATTTCCTTCCTCTGACTCCATCCCATTCCTGGTCAATATCTGAGGCTGAAACAGACGAATCCTAACTGTGGTGATCCTTTGGCCATGAGCTAATTCCTGACACCATACTTTAACTGTTCCAAAATTTAACTGCTGACACCTTAGGAATATACTCCACTGGCTCATCCCATTTTCATTTAACCTTGAGCTAGTAAATACAGCCTTAATGATGCCCATTATCTGCTGCTGACAGTCCCAACATCAAACCTGCATGACTAAATCTGTGTTGATATTCCATGGCTCATATCAAAACTTACATCAAACACCATCTGTCCGTCATTCCTGTGCACACTGATCTATACCGTTACTGGGTCTGGAAATATCATAATTTTAATATTCTCAAGCACATTCTCACATCTGTCTATGAAATATCTCTCAATCTCTCTCTTTCTGTTCATTACCCAAACTATTACCGTTTGAATTGATTTGCTCATTGTCATCATATATCCCTGAGTGCAGTGGAAAGCTCTGTTTTGCAAGTAGGACAGGCAACTTTTGTTTTTCGTAATTCATTCATGTGATGAGGGCATTGCCAGCTTAGCCAGCATTTATTGTCCATCCATACTTTGCTCAGAGGGCAGTTCAGAGTCAACCACATTTCTGCGGGTCTGGAGTCACATGTTAGCCAAAACAGTTTAGGATCGCATATTTCCTTCGTTAAAGGACATCGGTGAACCTGATGGGTTTTCCAACAATGGATTCATGGCATTATTAGACCGTGTATTCCAATTTTCAAATTCAATTGCATTCAAATTCTACCACCTGCCATGGCAAGATTCGAACATTCAATGATCCATTGACTGGATCTCCGGATTAACATGATGCCAGTCGGCCATTGCCTCCCCTGCTCACAGCTCACACGGATATGCAGATTATAGCATGGCCAAACACAGGGAGGTGCGACAGGTTTCAGCTGCACACGAGATGCAAAAAGCAACATCAACATTAACAAGATCAACATTAATTGAAATTGGACAGTCGAATAACATCAGGGAAGACACTGTTCCTGAAACAGCTGGTGTGCGTACTTAGGCTTCTGTAATTTCTGCCTGATGGAAGAGGATATAGGAGATCATTACGGGGATGCAATGAGTCTTTAATGATGTTGGAGCCTTTCAGTGGCAGCAAGCCATGTAGTTGGAGTCCATCAATGGAAGATTGGCTCCCATGATGGTCTGGTCTCTGCCCTCAACATTCTGTAGTTCCTTATGATCCTGGACAGAGCAGTTGCCATACCAGGCAGTAATGCACCCAGACTGTATACTTTCAAAGGTGCATCTGTAAATGTTGGTGAGTGTCTTTATGGGCACGCCAAAGTTCCTGAGCCGCCTGACGAAGATGAAGCATTGTTGTGCTTTCTTGTTCATTGCATCTACATGAGAAGTCCAGGACAGGTTGTTCATTATTGTCACTCTGAGGATTTTGACCCTCTCAACCTCTGCTCTGCTGATGCAGATGGGGACGCATTCTCCTCCTTTCTTTCTGAAGTCAATTATCAGTTCCTTAGTTTTACCTATATCTAAAGGGAGGTTATTCTTATTGCACTACATCATCAGACCCTCTATCTCCTTTCTGTATTCTGACTCCTTATTGTTCGATATCTGTCGGTATGTCGGTAGGCAAATTGTAGGAGATCGAAGCTAGCTGGGAGACTGGAATTGATGTGGGCCATGACCAGCTTCTCGAAGCACTTCATGATTATTGAGGTCAGAGCCACAGGGAGGTAATCATTCAGGCACATTTCATGTGTTTTCTCAGGTATTGGGATGATAGTCGTCTTCTTGAAGCAGGTGGGGACCTCAACTTGTTGGGGGAGTGGTTGATGATGTTTAGAATATCTCCACCAGTTGGTCTGCACAAGATCTAAGTTCTCAGTGTTGTGCCTCTCTGTGTCTGGGTCATCTCAAGGTTGTGTCTCTGTGGGTCTGGGCCTTCTCAAAGTTATATTTCTGTGGGTATGGGCCTTTTCAGGGTTGTGTCTCTGTGGACCTGGGTGTTCTCAGGGTTGAGTCTCTGTGGGACTGGGCCTTCTCAGGGTTGTCTCTTTGTTATTCCTTGCATTCTTACAGTCACTGTCAGAGCTGTTGCTGTTCTGGTTCGTGCCATAACAGAGTCAGATTTCTGCAGATTCAGAGTTCAAGCCTTTATTCTGGCAATTGTCCTGAGTCCTGCAGGAAGCTGGTAGATTTGCTCTGCGCCTGTAAATTCAGTATCAATTGTCCTATGGTGCAGACGTCCGCAGGATCTTCAGACCTGTAATTAGATTTAACCGAACATTATTTGTCATTTCTTTACACTTAGAATTTAGGTTAAAATGTTTGTAATGGTTATAAGAAATATCACAATAAGATCTGCTGTAGAGAGTGCACAAATACTCGTCCGGTTTTGGCGCCATCTTGACTCCAGTTGTTGATACTGAAACTGGTTTTCACCATGCATGTTCTCACGTAAACAATGATTCTCACATGTGCGGCCTCCAAACCACCTCTCCCCCCCACCAGACACACACACACACACACACACACACAGATGGAATTGCCCACAGCCCTTGCTTAGCACTTACCGCAGTGGATATACAGAGTTATAACTTTGTGGGAGCTCCGTATAGTGTTACTTGCAGCATGGGCTGCAGATTTCCCTGGCTAACCTTGTTACTTCATGAAAATATAGCCCTAATACACTGGCAAAGGTTTTTGATGGTCCCCATATTGGGCAAATCATGCAGATTATCGAGCAGCAAAACAGCATAGTTTGCACAGCTCTCCATGCCTAGCTGTCAACTTGTCCCAGTTTATATTCTCAGGCTGGTCCTGTCAGGTAGGTTTAGACCATAACAAACCATTTCAACTGATCTACCAATGCCTTCATTCAATGTTCTCATTCTTGTGACTTGGACCCTCCAAAGAAAATTTTCTCCAGTTAGTTCTTCCTGCCCTAATCCTCATGTTTTGACAACATGATCTCAGATGAATTACTTGCGTCTTTCTCTCTTGAATGTATTGTACAGCATGGAAACAGACTTTTGGTCCAATTCTTCCAAGTTGGCCAGATAATGTACATTGCTCTCATCGCATTTGCCAGCAGTTGACCCATATCCCTGTAAAAGTTCCTATTCATGTATGCATCCAGATGCTTTTTAAATGTTATGTTGTACCCGCCTCCATCTGGCAGATCAGTCCATTGGTGCAGTTCCCTCAGCATGAAAAAGTTGCAACTTTTCTATCTTTCCACTCTCAGCTTAAACCTACTTCCTCTAATTCTCGTCTCCCCAGCCCATGGAAAAGACCATGATCATTTAAATCATCCATGCCCCCCATCATTTTATAAAAGACTAAAATGTCACCCCCAGCCTCAAATGATCCAAAGATAACAACCTCAGCTTATTCACTCTGCCATAAACTCACCACCCTGGACAATATCCTTGCAAATGTTTTCTGAAGCCTTCCAAGTTACACCACATTTTTTCTGTAGGAGGAAGACTAGAATTGCACACAGTGTTTCAAAGTGACCAAACCAATGTTGTTTATAGCCACAATATGACCTCACAACTTTACTTACTCAATGCTCTGACCTTTAAAGGAAAGCTAATCAAACGCCTTCTTCACTGTCCTATCTCCTTGTGACTACACTTTCAAGAAAATATGAACCTGCACTCCAAGGTCTGTTTGATCAGCAACACTCTCCAGGACTTTACTATTAAGTGTGTAAGTTCTGCCCTGATTTGCCTTTCTAAATTGCAGCACCTCACATTTATCAAAATTAAACTGCGTCTGCCACTCCTTGGCCAATTGGCCCAACTGCTCAAGATCTGAATACTGTACTCTGAGGTAGCCTTCTTCGCTATCCACTACATCGCCGATTTTGGTGTCACATGCAAACTTACCAACCATGCCCACTGTGTTCACATTCAAGTCATTTGTACAAATGACAAATAACAGTGGACCCAACACTGATCCTTGAGGCTCATCACTGGTCACAGGCCTCCAGTCTGAAAATGTACT
Organism: Chiloscyllium punctatum; assembly: GCF_047496795.1. Taxonomy (NCBI): domain Eukaryota; kingdom Metazoa; phylum Chordata; class Chondrichthyes; order Orectolobiformes; family Hemiscylliidae; genus Chiloscyllium; species Chiloscyllium punctatum. The sequence continues at coordinate 31,795,094 of NC_092783.1, forward strand.
CTCTACCACCACCAACCTCTGCCTTCTACCTTCGAGATAATCCAAGTGGCATCTCCAAATCTTGAATTTGATTGCAATTGTTTGTCAATCCAGCACTGGTAATTGCGTGACTCCACAGGTTACATTCTGTCAAACTGATCATGAATGATTTATCCTGACTGTCTGTTCCTGTGTGATACCCAGTCCTCCCCATTCCAGTGTATCACATTCGAAAGGCTGAATAGGAATGAGGAACATCAGTCTGCAATGCAGCCCCTTGAGCCTACTCTACCATTATACATGACCACGACTGATGTCAACTTGACTCAGTTCCACTTTCCTGCCTGCTCTCCATAATCCTTCATTTACTCAATTCCCTAGTATCCACCGCAATCTGATGAAGTGAGTTACACAGGTCCACAAACCTTTGAGAGAAGTAGGTCCTCCTCACTCCTGTTTTTAAACAGCTCTGTCTTATTCTCAAACTGTGATCTCTTGATTTAGACTGGCCCACATGAGGAAATATTCACTCCACGTCGACATTGTCAATCAACTTTAGCATCTTACAGACCACATTTCTTATATCTTCATTGTAACCTACCTTCCTGTCTAAGATAATGTCATCTGAAAAATTGCCTGCGGTATTTTCAATCCAGTCAATCAAGTAATAATATAGATTACAAATAGTTTGAGCATGAGGGCTGAACTCTATGGTACCCCAAAGGTTGCCAATTAACAATCCACCCATCTATCCCATAACTCTGCATTTTGTTGGTTTGTCAATCCTCTATCCAAGACAATAAGTTACTCCTCACACACGTGATCTTACTTTGCAGGTTAGTATCTTGTGTAGTTTCTTATTCAATACCTTCTGGAATTCCAGATTTATTACATCTCCAGGATCCTTATTCTCCATCACGTTTGTCGCATCTTTCAAAAACCCAAGCAAGTTATTTAAAGATGATTTACCTTTTGTAAAACCATAGCAGTTCAGGCAGCATCCAAGTAGCTCGGATGCTGCCTGAACTGCTGTGCCTTTCCAGCACCGCTCTAATCTAAACTCTGGTTTCCAGCATATGCAATCATTGTTTTTACCTAAGTAAAACCATGCCGATTCTGGTGGTTTGTAGTTTGACTTTGCAAATGTCCTGTTAGTAATTCCTTAATAATGGATTTTCCAAATTTTCCTCACATCCCACTAGCTTGTTCATGACTGTGTATTCCCTACTGAAGAAGATTGTTCTAATCTCCCCTTTCTAAAACCTCCACGTTTCCTTTCAATTTCTGTGTAATGGGCGTAAGTCATTAAAAGATCTGCTCTGGTTGCTGCAGAAGGAGCATGTGTGGCTGATTGGACACATTCTGGTCCTGGTTTATGCATTCGATGGGTTGAGTGTCCTCCTGATGTTCTGACATTCTAGTATCGGTGGCCAGAATGTCTTGATCCAGTTCCTGACTAAAAGTTTGAAAGTCTACTTGTCCTCCTTCTGTTGATGTGTAAGAGGTTTGAGGACTTATGGAATTTCCTATTGCTAAGTATCAGTTTGAGGAACTGAAGAGTCTACTCATATACCTCCATAACAGACTCGAGATGCTGAACTATTTCCTCTTGTATCCGTGAAATGGGATTGATAGAGTGATTTGTCTTCAACCCTTCCCATACAACAGACATACTTCTGAATTAAATCCTCTTTTCAAATATTAAGTTTGAAATAGTTTTGTGTCATCTCCTTTTCCTGTGCTACAGGCTCAATGGAACGAATGACATCCTCTTATTCCAGGGAACTAATCTCCAGTCACTTTGTGGCCTGGGATGTTAAGCATATGACAATGCTGAATGGACTGATTCTGTTGTTGTGTAAAAGGATACTGGTGCTGCATGGCCTCTTCTGGGTAAGTATGATAGGCTCAAGTGCTGATTGGCCTCCTCCTGGAAGTGTATGTCAGTATCCAGGGGCTGAAAAGCCTCATCCTTTTCTCGTGTAACAGTATCAAACAGTATCAAAATTACTTCTTCTCTTCCTGTATAACAGGCTGGAGAAACGGAATGGATTCCTCCACTCTCCAGGGGACTGGAGAGTGGTGAATGTTGTGCCCCTGTTCAAAAAATGGAATAGGGATAACCCCGGGAATTACAGGCCAGTTAGTCTTACTTCGGTGGTAGGCAAAGTAATGGAAAGGGTACTGAGGGATAGGATTTATGAGTATCTGGAAAGACACTGGTTGATTAGGCGACAGCCAGCACGGATTTGTGAGGGGTAGGTCTTGCCTTACAAGTCTTATTGAATTCTTTGAGGAGGTGACCAAGCATGTGGATGAGGGTAGAGCAGTGGATATAGTATACATGGATTTTAGTAAGGCATTTGATAAGGTTCCCCATGGTAGGCTCATGCAGAAAGTCAGGAGGCATGGGATAGAGGGAAATTTGGCTAGTTGGATAGAAAACTGGCTAACCGGTCGAAGTCAGAGAGTGGTGGTAGATGGTAACTATTCAGCCTGGAGCCCAGTTACAAGTGGAGTTCTGCAGGGATTAGTTCTGGGTCCTCTGCTGTTTGTAATTTTTATTGATGACTTGGAAGAGGGATTCGAAGGGTGAGTCAGTAAATTTGCAGACGATACGAAGATTGGTGGAGTTGTGGATAGTGAGGAGGGCTGTTGTCGGCTGCAAAGGGACTTAGATATGATGCAGAGCTGGGCTGAGGAGTGGCAGATGGAGTTCAACCCTGTCAAGTGTGAGGTTGTCCATTTTGGAAGGACAAATAAGAATGTGGAATACAGGGTTAACGGTAGGGTTCTTAGTAAGGTGGAGGAGCAGAGGGATCTTGGGGTCTATGTTCATAGACCTTTGAAAGTTGCCACTCAGGTGGATATAGATTGCAAGAAGGCCTATGATATATTAGCATTCATTGGCAGAGGGATTGAATTCAAGAGTCGTGAAGTGATGTTGTACAGGACCTTGGTTAGGTCACATTTGGAGTACTGTGTGCAATTCTGGTCGCCTCACTTTAGGAAAGATGTGGAAGCTTTGGAGAGGGTGCAGAGAAGATTTACCAGGATGTTGCCTGGAATCGAGAATAGGTCGTATGAGGATAGGTTGAGCGTGCTTGGCCTTTTCTCATTGGAATGGCGAAGGATGAGGGGTGATTTGATAGAGGTTTATAAGGTGATCAGAGAAATAGATAGACAGTCAGAGACTTTTTCCCCGGGTACAACAGAGTGTTACAAGGGGACATAAATTTAAGATGAAGGGTGGAAGGTATGGGGGGGATGTCAGGGGTAGGTTCTTTACCCAGAGAGTGGTGGGGGCATGGAATGCGCTGACTGTGGGAGTGGCAGAGTCAGAATCATTGGTGACCTTTAAGCGGCAATTTGATGGGTGCTTAAGCTTGGACAAATGTTCGGCACAACATTGTGGGTCGAAGGGCCTGTTCTGTGCTGTATTGTTCTATGGTCTACGTTCTATTATTTGTGTTAAATAGCTTCTGATGCTGACTCCTTCCAGTGTTCAATGTAAAAATAAGATCATCTTTCATTCTTGTAAATTCCAATGGGTATTGGACCAGCCTGATCATCCTTTCCTGAGAAGTTCACACCTTTATTGCAGGAATCAGTTGAGAGGACCATCTCTGAGCTTCTTCCAATGTAACGATATTCTTTCTTCAGTCAGCAGACTAAACCTGTACACACGATTCCAGATGAGATCTCACTATGATCCTGTACAGCTGCAGGAACACTTTAAAAGCTGCTGTAAGGTTCCCACTCAGGTTAGTGCAGCCTCAGCTCTCTGAGGGAATCACAGCATTGTTGAAAGATTGTTGTCCTTCTCTACTCCACCAGCATAATGGATGATGTGGTAAAAATGTCACAATGACGCTTGTATGGAATAAATAACGTGGCGAGATAATCACAATGTCACGATATACCGGGATAGAGCTCGCCAAACATCTCTCCTGAATCTACAATTAATCTCCCCAGAGCCCAAATCACTGAGATTACACAGAATCTGGTAAGATGGAGCATAGAAACAACAATGAGAAGCATCAATTTTTACATAAACGTGAAAACTGGTATACAAATGTTGGGCATGTTTCAAAACAAGAAATGAGAGGTCTGTGGGTCGAGAAATGAGAGGTCTGTGGGTCTGCAGTAGTAATGGATATATTTAACTTGCATCTGAATTGTGTGAACTTAAGTGAGTGCTAATGTTGGGGAAAACGGATTTCATAAGTGTGTTTGAGATAGTTTGCTTTAACAGTATGTTCAGCACCTAGCCAGAGAGCAGCCTAATTTGGAATTGGTGTTGTGTGATCAGAAGTGCTAATTGACAATGTTGCTGTAAAGTCGCTTTTGGGATTAGTGATCATAATCTATTGACATTGGAGACATGGAACCGCAGATTAGTTAACTTGAAGTGGAGAACTAGAGGAAATGGTACAGTTGGATATTCAAGAGGATTTTTTTTTCATGAACTCACACATTTCGGGGCAGGTAAAATGGTAAGGTGAAAGCGAGGTAAAAGCTTCCTTATTTAAAGGGAGTCAAAATATAGATGTAAATATATCCTGTATTGATTGTGTACAGTGTTCGTGAGAATATACCTGAAATATTGTGTACAGTTTTGGTGTCTCAATCCTAAAAAAAATATACTGACCACAGAGAAAGTGCAATGTACTTTCTCCAGATTAATCCTGCAAGATAGCCTGATGAGGAAACTCAGCCCGTGTTTCAAAGAATGAGAGGTGACCGCAGTGAAACTTAGAAAATTCACACAGACATGACTGTGTAACACAGGGGTTGGAGACATGTTGACAGGCAAGGTCAACGAGAATCGTAAAATATTGTGCATGTGCATCAAGTGGAGCAGAATAACTAGGGACCAATTAGGGCCAGTTGGAAACCAGGAGAACAATCTGTGTTAAGCTGGAGAACGTTGATAGATGGTGACATGAATGCTTCATATCAGTTTTACTTGGGAGAAGGAGGATGCAGGTACAGAATTCGAGAAGATGGACTGTGAAACTCTTGAGCAGATTGATACAATGTGTAAGCAGGAATTGGTGGTTTTGGCTCTTAAAAATTGGACAAAACCCCAGGTTCAGATGAGTTTTATCCCAGGATGCTGTTGGAGACGAGGGAGGAAAGGCCCTGACCCAAATGTTTAAGTAGTATCTGTCCACAGGAGAAGTGTCAGAGGACAGGAGAACTGCTTATGTAGTTGCACATTACAGGAAGGGTGGTGGAGATAGACGAGGGGATTATAGACCTGGTCTATCAGTGTTAGGGAAACTACTGTAGAAAATAGGGAAGGAGAAAATTGATCTCCATTTGTCAATGCAAGGTTTGATCAGGGAGAGTCAGCATGATTTTATCAGAGAGATGCTATGCCTAACAAATTTGAATTAATCCTTTCAAGGAGTTTGGTTATATGGTTTTTCAGCAAGCCCTTTGGCAAAATTCCACACAGGACATTGATAAACAAAATGAAATCTTGTGGTATCAACAGTTATTTTCAAGTTACATCCAAAACTGTCTTAGTGGCAGAGACAGAGTGTGGTAGTAGAAGGCTGTTTGTGTGACTGGAGACCAGCGTCAGATGGCGTACCACAGGGGTCATTGCTGTGCCCCTTATTATTTGTGGCATGTATTAATGATACAGATGTGAATGTGGAGGGGAGTCAGTGTCGAGTGTGACAAGTAAGTTTGTGTTTCACACAAAGATTAACCGGGTTGTTGCAGTGAGGAGGACAGTCTTACGTTAAAGGAGGATACAGATGGAAAATATATATTGGAATGGTGTAGCTGAGATGGGCGTCAGATTATTTCACAGGTTGGTGCAACATTGTGTGCTGAAGGGCCTGTACTGCACTGTAATATTCTATGTTAAATGCTTTGTGAATGGTCAAATGGTCAGATCAATAGCAGATGGAATTTAAACTTGATAAATGTGAGCTGATCCCCTATGGAATGAGGAACCAGGCAATGAATGACAGCACACTAGGAGGCTCAGACAGTGCTTCTCCACAGGTCCCTAAATGTGACTGGACAGTGCAGCTGATGAGTAAAAAAGAGCACAGGGGACTGTAGGCATAGACCTTATTCATCAAGGTATAAATTATAAGACAATCACATTACAGAGAGGATGTAATTGCTCTGAAGGGGGTGCTGAGGAGATTCATGAGGATGTTCTCTGGGATGGAGCATATCAGCTACAGAAGATGCTGGAGAATTTCAGGTTTGTTTCTTTGGAACAGAAAAGGCTAATGGGGATGTAATTCTGAAATATAAGGTTACAATGGGCAAGGACAGGATGGATAGACAGCAACTGTTCCTTTTCGTCAATGTGCCAAGAACAAGGGTGCAATTTTTTAAAGCAAAAAGTTTGTTTTTGGGAGAAGATTCAAAGATTGCTTTTCAGCCAGATGGTGCTGCTTCTGGAATGCAGTTTCGCAGGGGGTAGTTGTCATGGCTAACCTCACAACCTTAAAAAGTACTTGGATGAGCACTTGTGTCATAGTTAAAAATCACACCATACCAGGTTAGAGTCCAACAAATTTAATCGGACGCACTAGCTTTCAGAGCGCTGCTCCTTCATCAGGTGGTTGTGGTGCATAAGGTTGTGGAGACATACTCCACAACCACATGATGAAGGAGCAGTGCTCTGAAAGTTGTTGCTTCCAATGAAACCTGTTGGACGATAACCTGGTGTTGTGTGGATTTTAACGTTGTTCACCCCAGTCCAACACCGTTATCTCGAAATCTTGAAGTGTCATAACATTCACGGCTAAGGGCCTCTTGGAGGAAAGTGGGAATAATGGGGATCATGTTGTATTTCTGACAATTAAGAGCCTGTGCTTCTGTGGTCGTATAGTTGTGGAAGGTCAATCATTGAGCAGCTTAAGGCAGGCATTGATGGGTTTCTGGACTGAAAAATTATCATGTGATCAAGGCAGGTTTTTGAAATGGGAAACAGTGAGAAGGTCAGAGTTATTCCTACAGTCAAGAGAAAGTGAGGACTGCAGATGCTGGAGATCAGAGCTGAAAATGTGTTGCTGGAAAAGCGCAGCAGGTCAGGCGGCATCCAAGGAACAGGAGAATCAACATTTTGGGCATAAGCCCTTCTTCAGGAAAGACTGTCTATTCCTACAGACAGTGTGGAAGTGTTCCTCAAAGCAGTCTTTGTTTGGAGACCGCATTGTGAGCAGCAATGGCAGGAGATTGGATTGAAAGAGTAGAAGTGAAATGCTGCTTCACCTGGAAGGTGTGTCTGGGGCCTTGGACAGTGAGGAGGGAAGAGGTGAATGGGCTAGTGTTGCAGCTTCGTCAATTGCTTGGGAAAGTGCATGGGGGCGTGGCGAAGTGTTCAGGGTGATGCAGGGTGTCACAGAGGGAAAGGTTCCTGTGAAATTCTGACAGTGAATGGAAAGGGAAGATATGCTTGCTTGCATTGTCCTGCTGGAGATGATGGAAGTGGTCGAGGACGATACTTTCAATGTGGATTCGAGTGTAGTGGAAACTGAGGACAAGAGGATTTCTGTCATTCTGCAGGAAAAGAGGGCAAGGGCTGAGGGCAGAATCAAGGGCAATGGGTGAGTCACAGATGAAGGACATGGGACCAAAATTGTGTGGATTTCTTGTAAATGGAAAGGGAGGTCATGTTGGAGGCTCCCATCAGGAATGTGGTATCACCAACAGAAATGACAGAGAGAGAGAGAAACTGGGAATTACTCTCAGATGATCATTTAATGTAGAGGATTCCACAAGTAAAGTGCAATACAAAGGGATTGAAGCCATTGCCACAGAAGGCTGTGGAGGGCAAGTCATTGGGTATATTTAAGACTGCGATAAATAGGTTCCTGAGTATCAAGGGAATCAAGGGTTATGGAGCAAAAATAGGAAAATGGGGTTGAGAAACTTATCAGACATGATTGAATGGCGGAGCAGACTTGATGGCCTTCTTCCTGCACCTGTGTCTTAGCGGCGTTCCTGCGTTTGAAACATAAAATTAAAATGCTGGTCCGGCAAGTAACTAGGTGGATTCATTTGGCTGATTCCTGCAATGGATGTGTTGACTTTTCAAGAATGTTTGAAATGGTTAGCTGTTTATTCACTGTCATTGAGTAATACAAGATACAGAGGGGGTTTGACATGGTAGATGTTGAAAATGCCGCTTCCTGAGACAGGCCACTATAAATGCCGGAGGAAACAGCACAGAAGCGCTTCACAGGAGTCTCCCAAGCACTGAGGATGTCACCTAGACAGGGGAACGAAACGTTTGCAAGACAAATTCCCAGCTCGGCGAACAAAACCACAACAACAAGCACCCGAGCTACAAATCTTCTCCCAAACTTTGAATGTGTTAATACTCCTGGGTGCAATCATGAACTCGGGGACATAGTTAAAGAATAATGGATATTGATTTAAAACTGAGATGCCATGAAATGTATTCTGTCATAAGGTAGTGAATGGCTGGAATTCCCTCACCCAGAGAATTTTGGAGGCCAGCTCATTAGAAGCATTAACAGAGGAGGTGGATGGGCTTTTGATTCATCAGTGAGTTGAGGGTTAGGGAGGAAAGTGGAGTTGAGCCCTGGAGTCGATCAGCCATGTTTTTATTGAATGGCAGGGCAGTCTTGAGGGGTTGAATAGTCTAATCTTGTTCCTTTCCATGTTGGAAAGAAACTGGTTATTTCCCTGGAAGTTGTGTTATGCAATGTTGCATTCAGGGAGAGCAGAGGATTTGATTGAACTAACCCTGGGCGAGGTCTGGGGGCTGTATTCACATTGAATATGGGTCTGCAGCACTGACTCAAACCTCTCCCTATCTGAGTGTGCCGCACTCCTGTCCCTCCACGCCAACCCCAACCTCATCATTAAACCAGCTGACAAGAGAGTGCAGTGATATATTGGTGCACTGCCCTCTACCTCGCCGAAGGCACATGCCAACTCGCTGGCATCACCTCATACCGCCCGCTAAATTATGACCAGACCATCATCGCCAAGATAATGCATGATCTCGTTGTCTCCCATTCCCACCCGTTACTATGTTCTCTCCAAAGTTCATAAACCTGACTGCTCCAGCCGACTGATCATTACTGTCTGCACCTGCCCCAATGAACTCGTCTCCTTTTATCTCCACTCTGTCCTGTTCCCGTTGGTCCACGAACTCTCCACCTACATTCAGGACATCATCTACACCATTCACCTTCTCCACAGCTTTCAGTTCCCTGGCCCCTACAATCTCATCTTCATCATGGACATCCAGTCTCTTGACATCTGTATCCCCCATGAGGAGGACCTCAAGGCCCTCCATCACTTCCTCACTCACAGACCCACCCAGTCTTCCTCATCTGACACCTTCCTGAGAGAATTCGTCCTTGCCCTTAACAATGTTTCTTTTCAATCCTCCTACTTACTTGCAAACCAGAGGGGTGGCTATGGACACCTGCATGGGTCGAATCGATTCCGATCTCTTTGTAGATCACATAGAACAGTCCCTCTTCTGTAGTTATCCCGGCACTATTCCCCACCTTTTCCTCTGCTGCATTGATGACTGCATCAGCGCTGCTTCGTGCTCCCACAAACAGCTTGAATACTTCATTAACTACTCCAACACCTTCCACCCTGTCCTCAACTTCACCTGGACCATCTCTGACACCTCGCTCCTCTTCCAGGATCTCTCTGTCTCCATTTCCAGCAAGCGACTTACCACGGACATGTATTAGAAATCCACCATCTCCCACAGCTGCTTTGATTCCACATCGTCCCAAATACCCTGCTGCAAAAATGTAATCCCATACTTCAAATTCCTCCAGCATATCTGCTCCCAGGATGAGCAATTCCACTCTAGGACATCCCAGGTATTCTCCTCCATCAAGGACTGCAACGTCCCCACCAGCATGATCATCAATACCCTCAGCCACATCTCCTATATTTCCTGCAGCTTTGTCCTCAAACAGAATCCTCCCCAGATACACAAGGATAGATTCCACCTGGTCCACATATTCCACCCCACTCATCTCCAAATACAGTGCATCATCCTCTGCCACTTCTACGATCTGCAATCAGATCCCACCAACAAGTTGATATTCCCCTCCCCGCCCAACTGAACTCTGCAGGGTCCAATCAATCTGTGACACCGTCTTAAGGTCCACAATCCCACCAACCCCTTGTCCACACTTGGAACGTTCCCCTCCATCTGTACAAGGTGTAAAACCTCCCACTCACCACCATCCAAAGGCCCGGAGAATCATTCCAAATGCAGCAAAGATTCATGTGCATTTCCTCTAAACTAATTTATTGCCTCTGTTGCTCCTGATGTGGTCTCTTCGGTGAGACTGAGCACAAATTCTGGAACCAGTTTAGGGAATATTTATCATCCATACACTCCAATTGACCACACTTTCTGGTGGCCGTCCATTCCAACTCCCCCTTCCACTCCCCCGGTAACATGCTTATCTTGTGCCTCCTCCATCGTCAACATAAAGCCACAAGCAAAGTGGAGGAAGAACACCTCATCTTTCTTCTTGGCTGCTTACAATCATACGGCCTTGATATAGAATTCACCAGCTTCTTAATTTCCCTGCCCCACACCTCATCCCAGGTCCAGCATTGCTTCTCCACCCTATCTCCTTAACCAGACCCTACCTGTCCATCTTCCTTCCCACCTATCCGCTTCACCCTTCCCATTGACCAATCACAGTCATTTCCTATCAGCATTGCTAACCCATTTATCTCTTCCCCAAGTCCCAACCCATCATCTGTTAATGTCTCAGCCCCTTTCTCCTTCCCGTTCTGGTGAAACGTTCCTACCTGAAACATCAACTCCTTTCTCTTTTGATGTTGCTTGATGTGCTTTTTCTCCAGCTCTATACTTTATCCACTCTGAATCTCCGACATCTGCAGTTCTCACTGTCTCCAAGTTAGTGAGACGGGGTGGTATATACAGCTCCACATGCTGGGAGGATAACTGCTTCGGGCTTACAGCTCAATAGCTCGGTTTTACCTGCACAAGTCCCTGTGCTGGACTTCAACAGAGTCCAGGTTTATACATCAATGCACTGGAATAGTCTGCACAATTTTGCTGTCTGGACAGATTGCCGGGTTATACTGAGGGGTTCACCAGCCTGGTTTGCACAGTGCTCTGTGCTGAACAGACAGCTTATCCTTTTGGTGTCGAGTCTGGTTCGGTGACGTGGAATGAGAATGCGATACAATTAACAACTGCATATGCTCTGGCAATTCCTTTATTTTATGTTCTCATTTCTGTGAATATACCTTCCAAACTCTCACTCCATTAATGATGCCATGTGAGTATTCATAGAATCCCTACAGTGTGGAAACAAGAACTTTGGCCCATCAAGTCCAGACTGACCCTCTGAAGAGTAACCTACCCAGACTCATTCCCATTACCCTACATTTAACCATGGCTATTGCATCTTACCGACACGACCCGAAATACTATGGACAATTTACCTGAGCCAATCTACCTAAAGTGCACATCTTTGTGACCACGCGAGGAAATCCACACAGACACGGGGAGAATGTGCAAACTCCACACAGACAGGCACTACAGGCTGGAATTGAACCCGGGTTCCTGGTGCTGTGAGGAAACTGTGCGAACCACTGAGCCACTGTACCACATATTCATCATGTTGGTGAATATCCCTGTCCTTTAATCAACCACAGCCTCTTCATTCAGAAGCAGCCAGCCAATTCCATCATCTTCGGGTCTCCACATGGAATGAAGGGATTGTCTCTCGGATAAAGTTAATCTCCTTGTTGCATGGCACAAAACACCTCTTACTGCTCTCCACCGACAACCAAACACATCAAAACATCCCATGTGCACTGAGAGCAATGGAGACCACTGGGAATATCAGGAAGCAGACCATCAGGGACATGGAGCAACACTTCCAATGTCTGAATGGGTGAGACAGAATCGTCCCATAAACAATGTATTATTAGATTAGATTATTTACAGTGTGGAAACAGGTCCAACAAGTCCACATCGACCCACCGAAACACACCCACCCAGACCCATTCCCCTACATTGACCCCTGCACCAAACACTACGGGCAATTTTGCATAGCCAATTCACCTAACCTGCACATTTTTGCACTCTGGGAGGAAACCGGAGCACCCGGAGGAAACCCACGCAGACACGGGGAGAATGTGAAAACTCCACACATTCAGTTGCCTGAGGCGGGAATTGAACCTGGATCTCTGCTGTGAGGCAGCAGTGCTAACCACTGTGCCACCGTGCCGCCCACAATTTCTGTAATCTCCTGGAACACTCTATATCCAAAATTCTCTGGTCATTCTATAACTGACATTGTCTGGAACGTTCTATAACCGATATTCCTCGGAACGTTCCATAACTGGCATTCCCCAGAACATTTGATAACCAACATTCTCCAGAGCATTCTGTAACTGAGGTTCAATGCAACAGTTTGAAAACAACATTCCCTGGAACATTCTATAACTGCCTTTCCCTGGAATCTTCTGAACTGACATTACTTGTGAAAGGCCGGATGTCAGTAATTTGACCAAAACATAAGATCCCGAGGGAAGAGATCCAATTCCAGGGAGAAAGAGATACTGTTTCGAAGTCTCCTCAGGCAGTTAAAGGGGTGAATACGTTTTCCCGGCATTTACATTTCTGCACGACAAAGGATCAACTACAATGTCAACGAAAAGACAGAAATTTCCAACTTCCATTTGCCTTCAAGGAACTGGGAGAGAATCCTTCAGGACGGCAACATTTTCACCCTATATACTTGAAACTGTCAATAAGTGACCTGTGTCTGCTCTTGAGTGACTGAGTGTGTAGGAATGTTCTAGAACACAGCAGTTCTTATGGATGTGTGTCCATGTGTCTGGGGAAAGTTGGTTCCTGTGTTTTATGTCACATTGTTGTAAGTAATTCAGATCTTACCAATTGTTATTTCAGCTTCAGCTATTTCAATTAATCTCTGGATACAACGACACATTTGAAAATCTCACTGGGTCTTCAATCCAACTGATAACTTTGACTCCAGGCTGATGTATAATTTGTTTGTTTCCATTCTTCACAGTTAACGTAGTGACGATTTACGTCCTGCTTTATAAAGATTGTGGCTTGTCTCCATGTGTCAGACGTTGTGTTGAGACACATTCCTATTGTTTATAAGGAAGAGTTTGATTTCCTGTGGGCTATCCATATGTGTAATATCCATGCTGTCATGCTTTATGCAGCCACTGAATGTTCTGTCTGGTTCACTGTCACTTTCACCTTTGATCGATTTGTGGCCATTTGTTGCCAGAAGCTGAAAAGTAAATATTGCAGTGAGAAAACGGCAGCTGTGGCTCTGGGAACAGTCACTGAGCTGAGCTGTTTAAAGAACATTTTCTGGTATTTTATGCTCACAGCTCGGTATGCGCTGGGGAATTACCCCTGGTTTTGTGAGGTAACAGATGCTGTTCGTTACTCTCATGTCTGGGTTACAATCGAGTTCCTCCACAACATTCTAAACCCGGGCGTGCCATTTTTCCTGATTTTGCTGTTCAATGTTTTCACTGTCAGACACATTGTAGTGACCAGCAGAGCCCGCAGGAGACTCCAGGCTCACGTTAAAAAGGATCGGCAGTGTGACACAGAAATGCAAAATCGAAACAAATCCATCACTTTACTGTTTGTGGTCTCCGCCAATTTCATCATGTTATGGTCAACGTTAATGATGTATTTGATATGGTTCCGGATGTATCATATTGGACATCGGGCTGTGTTTCTGCATTGGTTTGTGCGGGAATTGGGTTACATGCTGCAGCTCCTCAGTTGCTGCACAAACACTGCGATTTATGCTGTGACCCAGACTAAGTTCAGACAACTGTTGAAGAGTGTGCTGAAATATCCCTTCGCCCAAATTCATCAATCAATCAAAATCACTCATTAACCAATCCATCCAGGATTTTGTCATTTCAGTTCAATGTTGCTGTAATGAATCCACCTGTCACTATGGTAACAGATTGAGGGTAGTGTTGGTTTGTCCAAGATAAGCACTGCTGTCTTACAGCGCCAGAGACCCGGGTTCAATTCACGCCTCAGGCGACTGACTGTGTGGAGTTTGCACGTTCTCCCCATCTCAGCGTGCGTTTCCTCCAGGTGCTCTGGTTTCCTCCCACAGTCCAAAGATGTGCAGGTCAGGTAAATTGGCCACGCTAAATTGCCCGTAGTGTTAGGTTAGGGGTATGGGTCGGCGTGGGCTTGTTGGGCTGAAGGGCCTGTTTCCACAATGTAATCTAATCTAATCCAAATGTGTGGATCATGGCTTATTAATTGAAGTAATCTCATTTTAAACACCGTACTGAATTCTTTCTTTGGAAATGCAAATATATTTCATCTATTACTTTCCCCTTTATCTAGCTTGTTTGTTACGTCCTAAAACTATTATAATAAACTTGCCAGCTATGCTTTCCTGTTCAGAAAGCCGTGCTGACTAAACTCGATTCTGTATTACATTTCTAATTGCTCGATTATTCCAACTTTAATAACAGCATCTGAATTGGTACGAATGACAAGAGTAGGTTGTGAAATTGAGCCGATTTTGTGGGACTGTGCACTCACAAAAATTGATTATGAAAGCTACCAATTATCAGAAAAACCAAAATGTTTCACAATTCTTCTTCAGAGAGGGACCCTGCAACCCGTTCTGTTCAGAAAGGCTCCAGCCTCCATGAATTGTGGCGTTTGGGATTCAAGGAGAAGAAAGAAATATAGAAGGTAGGAATTGTGAATGAAAGGAGTACGATCAATAAACGGGTAAACCATAGCTTTCGCAATATTTCCCAAAGCAGCCCCTTCCACCACCATGATGGATCACAGGAGGAGGCCGATATGACTCCCAACACCTCGCAGTTCCTTCTCACTCACAATGCTCCGACATCCAGTGCTGTATGCATAGAGATTTCCTCCAATTTAATCTTGAACTTGGAAGCATATTCTGTGCAAGAGAAATGTTTGGAAACACCTGTTCACAAATGATGGTAAAGGTTTGGAACTATATTCCAAAAATGGCAGTTGACGCTCAATCACAGTTTGTTTCAAATTTGTGACAGATAAACTTTTATTTACTAAAGGTATTGAGCGGTATGGGCCAGAGTTAAGCCCTTGCGACCACGTGACTGAGTGGTCCTAACACACTCGTGATCCGCCTTCTAATTTCATTCTCACTGCAGTCATAATCACACCCAACACTCCGCTGCTGTGTGCTCACTCACTCATGTTCTCCTCACCCTGATCTCACTGGCCTGAGCTTGCCATTTCTAAAAAAAGGAAATTAGCATTTAAATAAAAGGTTACTGCCCATGTTTGAAATTCCTCTACAACAGTGATCATTCCCATCTCTCTCATCTCCACCTGAAATTCTTTCAGTGGTCAGGGACAGGAGGTTGTGACTATGAGTTAGGCAGGTAGAGAGGCACACAGAGTCGTCCTGAAGGAGTCTTCACCCTTCAGGATTGAGAATATTGCTCACAGTGTGAATGCGAATTGCGGCTGCAGGGAGGATGGACAAACTGACCACAGGACTCCCGTGGGGTGGGGGGGGGGGCATTCAAGAAAGGGGTAGAAAGATAAATTTAGGTGTAATCGGGACGGTGTAGGAAGGGAAATAGAAACTGTTCCCTGTTGCCAGAATCAAGAGTTCGTAAGAGTATGTTACCTGCCTGGTGCCCGGCTTCAGGTTATTCACCTGGACTCAGAGGAATTTGGTGTTGGAGGGAAACGATCCATTTATTAAAAAATGTTGATAGAGGAAAGAGGTTCTACTAAAGGAATATGAAAATCTCTGTGCTAAATTAGAAAACAGAACGAAATAATTAATAACTCGTTGATTACTGATGATCCAAAACCAAATTGGCAAAGGGAGAGTAAATCTAAAAAGGTAAATGTGTTCTAA
Organism: Chiloscyllium punctatum; assembly: GCF_047496795.1. Classification (NCBI taxonomy): domain Eukaryota; kingdom Metazoa; phylum Chordata; class Chondrichthyes; order Orectolobiformes; family Hemiscylliidae; genus Chiloscyllium; species Chiloscyllium punctatum. The sequence goes on from NC_092783.1 coordinate 31,811,008, forward strand.
AGAGCTAAAAAGATTGATGTCTGAGAGTTGGTTTTCATTTCATTGGATATTCGCATCAATAATGTGGAAGGGCGAAGTTATTTCGATGGGATGGGCTTCACCCAAATGATGTTGAGAGCGAGCCCTGGAGAATCGGATTACGAGGGTTGTGGATCGGGATAATAACTAAATTCTGGGAGTTCGTGTCAGGCACATGGAAAATTATCAGAAGTCTTAAAGGGGGGGAGGGGGGGCGGGGGGAAGGGCTCAGAACCGGCTAACTTTTCCACATTAACTTAAAGGAAAGAAAATGTGCAAAGTGTCAGGATAATAACTCCACACACAACAGATAAATGGACAATTGTGTGAAGAGTGACAATCACTGCAGGACTGTGAGTTTGTACTTAACTGCAGCAGTGTGTGGAATAAGGTAAATGAGCTTCTGACACAGATTGAAGTTGGCGTGTAGAATGCTGTATGTATCACAGATACATGGCTGCAAGGGAATAAGGGTTGAGAACTAAATATCCAAGAATGCATATTTTAAGAAAAGACAGGGAAATGGGAAGATGGGTCGGAGCTGCCTTGTTTGGAAGAAATGAAATTAAATTAATGTAAGAAGGGAAATTGAGTCAGAAGTGTAGAATCAGCGTGTGTACAGTTAAGGGAATAAATAGGCAAAAAAGACTGTTGGAACTTGTGGAGAAGCCTATGAGAACAAACATTGGAATATCTACGAGATTGTTGTTAGAGCAGATCGTGGAAGAGCCGAATTATGGGTTTAGTGATATTTGATGAAACAGATTGGATTTGGGAAGTCAAGGTAAAGGAACCCCACTGGGAAAGTGACTATAAACATAATAGAGTTCACAATTCGGTTTGAAGGTGAGAAAATTGAATCTCATTTAATGCTATTACAATTTTGTAAGTGTAACTGCAAAAGTATGTGTATGTAGTTGGCCAAAGTTGATTGTAGGGGGGAGCCTAGCATCGAAGATAGTGAATCATAGAATCTCTGCAGTGTGCAAACATGCCATTTGTCCCAACATGCCAATACCGACCCTCCGAAGTGTAGCCAACTCAGACACTATCCTCTAGACTATTATTAAACATATGCCATGACTAATGCAAGTAACCTTCACATCACTGAACACTATGGGCAATTTATCATGGGCAGTTCACCGAAACTGCAAATGTTTAGAATATGGGAGGAAACCGGAGCACCCAGAGTAGAGCCACGCAGACACGGGGAGAATGCGCAAACTCCACACACGCAATCGCCCAGGGCTGGAATTGATCCCAGGTCCTTGGCGCTGTGAGGTAGCACAGCGAAATGGTGAGCCGTCATGCCACCACAGTGGAACAGAAATGGCAGCGTTTCCTTAGATACTTCAAGAGATGCTGCAGAAATTCATCTCAATGAAAAATGAACACGCTAATGGGGGCACCAGGCAACCAACGTTGACAGTAGAAGTCAGGGAAAACATAAAACAAAACAAAACGCACACAATGTAGGGAAGCCAGACGATTGGGAATTCTTCAAAAACAGCAGAGGATAACTTCAAAAATAACTAAAGGCAATAAATGAAATGTCACAGCAAGTCCACATCTAATATTACAAGAAGAATCCAGGCGAGATTCTTGGATATCTAAAAGGTTAAGAGTGGACATTGGTCAACTGGATTATGAGTCTGGAAAAGTAGAAATGCGGAACAAAGGATTGGCAGAGGATCTGAACACGTACTTGGCATCAGTTTTCACCGTGGAAGGCACCAGCAGCATTTCAGAACTTCAAAACAAGAATGGGGCAGAAGTGATTGCGCTGGCCCTCAGGAAAATGAAGTGTTGGGAAACTGAAGGTGCATAAATAACCATGACCAGATGCACCAAACGACAGCTAACAGACGGATATCCCTAAAGAGGTTTTAGAGGCATTGGTAGTGATTAATAGAAATCAGTCAGGAAGGGTCCTAGATGACAAGAAAATTGCTAATGCAAAAAATAAAGAAGGTGGGGCCAGGAAGCTCTGGGATGGGCAGCCTGATCTCAGATGTTGGTAAGATTTTAACTCCCTTATTAAGAAAGGTACTGCCACTTAGCCATTTATGGTAAAATCAGGTAAAGTCAGCACGGATTTTTATAAATGGGACGTCATGCCTGAAAAGTCTGTTGGATTTTTTTTGAGGAGAAAAGAAAGGAGTGAGACAAGGGAAAGCTAGTTGACATGATCTGTTCAGAATCCCAGAATGTATTTTATATGATACCGCACAGCAGGCTGTAAGATGAGACAACAGCATAGGGTTAGTGGTAATGAAGGAGAAAGTGAGGACTGCAGTTGCTGGAGATCAGAGCTGAAAAATGTGTTGCTGGAAAAGCGCAGCAGGTCAGGCAACATCCAAGGAGCAGGAGAATCGACGTTTCGGGCATGAGCCCTTCTTCAGGAATGAGTGAGGTGTGTCAGGCAGGCTAAGATAAAAGGTAGGGAGGAGGGACTTGGGGGAGGGGCGTTGGGAATGCGATAGGTGGAAGGAGGTTAAGGTGAGGTTGATAGGCTGGAGAGGGGGTGGGGGCAGAGAAGTCGGGAATCTTCTTCGTTAACTTGCCAGTGTTGGTTCCACAGTTATTCATGTTCTATATTAGCGATCCAGGCAAAGGAACTGACTGCATTTCTGTCAGGTTTTCAGATGACACAAGGTTAAGAGGAGGGACAGGTAGTATTGAGGAAGTGGGGAAAGGGTACAGAACGATTTGGACTGGCTGAGAGGGTGCGCAAAATGGCAGCTGGAACACAATGTGGGAAACTGCGGTGTTCTGAACTTCGGAAGAAAGGGAGATATGGATTATTTTTTCTGAACAGGGAACTGCTTCAGACATCTGAAAAGTTAAGAAGCTTTGCTAGTGGCAATTCCAGAATACTCTTCGGGTTAACATGATGATTAATTTGGCAGCTGAGAGGTCAAATGCGATTTTAACATTTATTTGAAGGGAGTTATAATGCACAAGCAAAGATGTCCAGCTGAGATTGTGTCAGCTCTCGTTCGATAATTGGGAGTGTTTCAAAGGTGTGATAGGCAGAATTCAGAACCATCAAATGAGTATGGGACATTGGAATAGAAATGAGGACTTTCGGCTAATTAAGTTTGCTCCGGCATTCAGTTATGGTTGAGTTTTTCAAATCCATTCACCTGCTTTCTCCACATGACCTGCATTCAGTGACCTGGCCTCCATAACCTTCTGTGGTAGTTAAAGTCCACAGATTCTCTGACTGATTACATTTCTCCTTCTTTCTGTTCTATAGGGTGTTCCCTATATTCTAAGGTTGTGCCCTTGTGTCGCAGATATTCCTGTAAATGGAAACACTTCGCAATCAGCACTTTGTCCAGGTCATTCAGTGGTCTGTGTGATTCAATCAGGTCCACACACATCCTTCTAATCTCCACTGAGTACCGCCCCACTGTCTTCATACATTCCTAATAATTTATGTCTTTCATTAATGAACCTCATTTAATTCTCATGAACCTAATCTGGAACTACGCCAGGGACAGTACACAATTTCTGAGGTAAGAAGCCAAAAACTGTTCATAATAATCTTAAATGCGGCCTGACCGGAGCTTTATAATTCCTCAGAAATACTGTACATCCTGGCTTTTGTATTCTAGTCCTCCCGAGATGCACGACAGCGTTGTTTTTGCCTTCCTAACTTCTGATGCAATCTGCAAGTTTCCCTTAAGAGATACCTGGACTAGGGTTCCCAAGTTCATTTCCACCTTGTCCCTTCGTGGTCAAGGCACAGTGTCCCTCAGGTTAAAGCATCATCAGTCGTATTACTCTCTGTCTCTCTGTATCTCTGTCTCTCTGTCTATCTGTCTCTCTATCTCTCCGTCTCTCCCTCTTCCTCTCTGTCCTGCACTGAGAAGTGAATAATTGACAATCTAGCTGTGTGAGGCCCGTCGAGCGACACTAAACAAGGCTGAATGATGGAGAGTGAAATCATTGATTCGGAGACGTGGAAAATATTACGATGGTATGAGACACAACCAGGCTACCATAATTTGGGGAACGTAAATTAAAGGATTTACAAGCATTGAAACAGAACTTGGAGGGACTGCAAATGATTTTCAATCTTGTCTGGCAAAAAAAGGAGGAAATGTGACCCTGCCGTGGATAACAAGGAATATTAGGTAAAGTATTGGATCGAAGGAGGAAGTGAGCAAATTAGCTCAAATGAGAAACAGGCATGCAAACTGGTGGCAATTCAGATTGCAGAAAAAGATGAAGATGGGATTAATCAAGTGGAATAAACAAAGTGTGGGCGGAAGTTTAAGGAATACATATGAAGTAATTGTTAAAGCTCGAAAATATATGTGAAGAGAAATAAAACATTAACGAAAGCAAACTCCATACATTCAAGCACGATATGTTATAATGTGGAACAAAGATATGGCACATCCATTACAGGAATATTTTGGTTCTACCAGTGACGTAACAGTGACGTAAATTATACCCTTAAAATGTCGGGGGCACACACATTTGAGGAAGTGAAAGAAATCAGTATTAGCAGAGAAATTGATGGAACGACAAGGCAAATATTAGCATATTTTAATCTGTACCGCGGAGTACCCTTGATAAAGTCACCCTTGATAAAATGGATGCATCGTGAAAACTACAGCCTTGTATCTCAGTACAGTGAAATGGTCATTATCTTTCAAGATTCGACAGACTTTGTAACAGACTGTATGGCTTGGCGGGAAGTTAATGTCAAGCCAATAGTTTTATAAAGGAGGTAGAAAGAATATTTAGAATAATCAGCCAGCTCGCCTCACATGAGAAAACGGTGACAGGATTCGACACAGTCAGCATAGATCTGCTAAAGTGAAATGAGTCACTGAGAAACCAGAATTGATGTCCATGTACACAAGTATCTGAAAGTAAGGATGCAGGTGCAGCTGGAGGTGATGACCACTGTAGCGAAAATGTTTTGAGGACAAGAGCAGGGACATTTAGCTTAAAGTTGATATTGTCATGGTACCTAGAATGTTGAGTGCGCTTTTTCAATACTTTCCTCATAAAAGTTGTTCTGCCAATTGAAGCTGTATAACAAATGTTCAACGGATTGACTCCTGGGATGGTAGGACTGACATCTGAGGACAGGACAGATTGATTAAGTTGAAACATGCTGGAGTTTATTAGAATGAAGTCGAACGTCATAGAAACTAATAGAATTCGATAAAGTCTCACAAGGTAAATGCAGGAACGATGTTCTCAAAGACCAACGAGTCCACCGTCCCAGTTTAAAGGTATAGCAGTGGGTCATGGGTTAACGAATTCTGTTTTTATTTTCTTCAGAGACTGTTGATCCTGCAAAACTTGCGGCCAGAGAAATCAGTTTAGTCGAGAATGGCATGGGTTTGAAGTGGTAGAAGACTGAAGGTGAAGGATCAGCTATTTTCACACTAAATAGCACAGCAGGATCAAATATCACAACAACCTACTCCTGTTCCTATCTTCTATGTTTCTCTTCTGTTGAAAGAGTAACTGACACAGATATCAATATTACCCGAGCACTACTGGATGAAACTCGTCCAAACCCTTACGGAACAGCAATCTGTGGCAGTCTAACGACACGGACTGCAGCAGTTCGAGAATGGGCAGAGTGTTTCTGGAAGCTTATTGACCGGCTGTTCTCTCTGCCCCTTTCGTTTCAATTTCCAAATTGAGAAAAAAATCAATATTGTCCAGAGGAAATACGAAAACATTTTTGGAAATTTGCTGACACTAGAGGAAGGGAGGGGTTTGAGATAGGTTTGGGTGAGGGGATATGGGTGGGGAAGAGGAGCAATAAGAGAAAGATCGGCGTGGTTTTTGTGGTGGGCTGATTGGCAATGATCGAAACGAATTTCAAACCCCACATTCTCCATCCTGCTTAGTTCTATCCCTCCACTACATTCTACATTCTCTCAGCCTCTGTAACATTGACATCAACATTTGAGAGCTCAGGGACAAAGATATTCAGGGGGACTCTTTCCCATCAATATCATTCACCAACGCACACAAAAAGGTCTCCCATTACCACAATCTTCTCAGGGAAAAATTATTTAAAACAGTGACCTTTTATTTTCCACACCATTCACACAAAAGATTGATAAATAAACAAGGAAGCTATAAATCAAAAGAACTGAACCAAGAAACACGGCTGCTGCCCCGGACCTGTTTCTATGAAGAAACATGAGTCTCCCAGTGACTTAAGTTACTGTCTTGGAAACTGTCTAGAGCCCTCCACTGAAAAACCATGAAACCTCTAATCAGAATACTGCTCCTGGCGTTACTCTGTTATTTCACCCATCCTCACTGCCTGGGGATGGGAGACAACAACATTTCGTTGCAGCCTCACTTGCGGTAAGCATGCTCAGAACCCACATTAACTACGAGCATGCTCCAGCAGACGGCCCATCTCAAGCTTGACGTTACACGGCCAATGGCAAGAAACGGTCTAAGCTGGAGTACAGAGCTCGAACTGCTGGTGGATTTGTGTACAATCCTCTATGGGGGTGAGTTTCATGAGGGACTACTGGGAGTCTTCCCTGGAGTCAGACATTGTATTAGAGGGAGGGTTTATTGTCGCGTGTTCTCATGTAAAGGCTCCAAGAGACAGGGAGAAGAGGGCAACGTCCCCACACACAGCAGTGTTCCATGGACAATGTACGCTGGTACAAAATCTTAGTTACAGAAATTGGTAAATAAAGAAATCAGTGAAAATATTAACACTACAGTTTTCTCAATATAAAAGTGAAAAAAAATCGAAATAGAGTTCAAATGTCAAATATTCCAATCCTTCTTGAAGCCATAGGCCTGCAGACTCTTCAAGCAGGTGTTTTCCCAAGAGGGCTCGCTCCTCCCTGCCATGAAGATCCCTTGCTGGGCTCTGACCTGCCTATTTTTCACCAGCTGTCCTTATCGCTGACCTTTGCTGTCGACCTACAAAATGCACACCGGGCCCCACCACTGCAACCATCCTTCTCTGCCACTGTCACCATCCGGGCCGAGGCTGGGCTCATTCTGCTGC